>NC_037089.1:21306140-21618640 GCF_002994745.2 Rosa chinensis | reverse complement strand
TTTTAGACAAGACCTTATCAATTAGTTATTAGTTGAATGAGGTTGTGTAAAATTAGTTGTTGTGGACGAAGCTAAATATTGCATAATAAAATGGTTTCTGAAACTCGCATAATACAAAAGCCCGGCCCGGCCCGAAAAATGGTGGGCTACTCGGCCCGGCCCGTAAAAGCCCGCAAGGCCCGCCTTATATGAACGGGCTTGGATCCGTTGATTTACAATGAAGCCCGGCCCGGCCCGTCAATATTTAAAAATCTCATTAGGCCCGGCCCGGGCCCGCTATGAATGACCGGGCTGAGCCCGGCCCGGCCCGTTGACGAGGCCTAACTTAATTGCCCTTTGAGCATGATATCAATTAAGAGTCAACTATGGCCTTGTGACAAGTATGGGTAGATGGCATAAATATCGATTATGGGCCCTAGAAGTATATGATACACCTGATGAGTTTGGCTATTAACATAGGAGACTAGCAAAGAACACGTGTCAAAATAAAATTGTGCATGCTAGTACATTTGTTGCATGTTTGCAAGCTATCAGATCAAAACAAAATGAGGTGGTGTTAAGGGAAAAATGCATGGCATTGACACCTGTTTTCAATGACTCATTCATTTGTCCATGAACTGATTATCATGCCTGATGCCAAGACAGAGCAATCTTGAAAATATCATATTGCATGGTTGATGCATATTTATGATTCAGTTGACTAAGAAACACACATGCACGTATATGTAAATATTACAACTTGCTGTCAAGGACTTATAGGTATGTGTAGAGGGCATAAGCAGACAATGAAGTGTATATTGCTTTTACTTAACTGGAGATAATGAAATAGCAGAAGACTTATCTGGCTGAAGTATTTTGAAATGTGCAGAAGTGTCGTGCAGGTATATGGATGGCAGAGTTTCAATATCGAATTCATGGTTCTCCCTTGTTTGTAACGATTTCCCAAATAGGAGAGTGAGCTGATTGCTCGAATAAGGAGGAACGATGGGTGCCCAGAGTAGCTGGGTATGCGATGGTCGTGGCCGACATTCAGTGGGGCGAGAGAGATGATCGAACTGAGATTGATGATCAACTAGCGGACTGCAATGGGCTGCCAGCTGTGGTGCCCAGCGGAGAATGGGCTAGAAGGATGCTTTAGCTAGCTGAGATGGCCAGCGGAGGAACGTTTGGCTAGAGGAACGAGGCATTTGACTGGCGGAGCGGAGCCTTGGCCAGCAGTGCCAAGCATTCGGCCGGCGGTGCGAAGCATTTGGCCGGTGGTGTTTGAAGAACATGGGTTCTTGGTGGAGGTTTTGTTTAGCGGAAAAACTCAGCGGAGGCCAGTCAGCGGTGAAGCCCAGTGTTGAAGCTCGGGGGTGGTCAGCTATGCTTGAAGAAGTCCCGTGGAGAAGCTCAGTGGTGAAGTCCCGCGGAAAAGCTCAGCGGTGGCTGCCCAACGGTTGCTGGTTGGCGGAGTTTGACTTTTGGCGGTATCTTGCTTGGCGGATGGAATCCGCTGTCGGTGTTGGCCCTTGTGGTTCTTTGTTTCCGCTAGCGGTGCTTTGATTGTGCTAGCGGTGCCATGAGGAAGAGGATGTGATGACAATTAGCCGCGTTGTTTTGGCGGGGAGAGTGGGCGTGCATTGTTCGATCAATGAAGGGCTAGAAAGAAAGGCCGAAGTGCGTTTGCGTCAAAGAGATGAGCTCCGCTGATGCATGGGCTGGCGGTGTACAGTCCAGCAGGGGCGCTGATGATGACTGAAGAATGGCAAAGTGCCCCAAGTGGACCTCCGGTGTCCAGAGCAAATTGGCAGAATTTTTTTTTTTTTTTTGATACCGCTAGGATGGGATTTTTTTTTTAGGTCATCGTTGACTTTTTTAAGTTGGCGTTGACCAGCCCTGAATGGTGTTGACTGGAGTTGGGCATTGACCAGAGTTGGTCGGCGTTGACTAGCCCCAATTTGATGTTGAACAAGCGTTGACTTAGTTTTGACTTGAAACCTTGCAACTTTGCAAACACTGGGAACAAATTTATGTTTGAATTTTTTTGTTACCGCCAAGGATGGATAGCGGTGGATGTAAGGCTTGATTGAGAATACAAGGCAAGGAAGACCGAGTGCTTCTAGCGCCAATGTTAACGTTAGAGATCTGCGGGGGTCTCTAGTTAGCTTTAGAGAGAGAGAGAGAACGACACAAGCGAAGTATAGTGGTTCATCTCCGCCTTAGCGGGAGACTACGTGCACTTGAATATTGTACTATGTGTGTTTGGGTCTTGTGACCCAAGGGGATTGCAAAGTGTGTAATAGAGTGGATGTTTAAGTGGGATGAGGCATTCCTTTTATAGGTGAAGGAATGCTCTTCCTTTACATGGTTTCCGATGTGGGAATCAAATATCACTATTCTAGTCTAGAAAGCATGTTTATGAAGGCAACTTGGCAAGGCCGGGAAGGTGGCTTCCCGGCGACGTATTTGCCACTTCCGGATACCGTAGCGTAGCTTGAACATAGGGTTACGGGATGCATGTCTCGGTGGGGCCCCACCATGGCTTGTGGGCCCCTCTAAGAGGGTGTTACTTATGCTTGGTGATGTAGAAAATAGCCTTGCTAGTAGAGCTATCTACACTGTTTTTCTCGAAGACTATCTAAGTGTTGAAAATGACTAAGTGGGAGACAATGTGCATTAAGTCTAGTTCAATTCAGACAACACATAAATAATTTTGGTTGTCTGATAACCTATACTTGAAACTTCAGCTTATGGACCCAGCAAGAAAATCTCCCGCCTAGTGCAAATCACAAACTCATTTCTCCCGCCTAGGCACATTCACACAACAAAAATAGGCCATTCGGTTGTAGGATCATACAATCATGTACCTGCATTTCACCCAAAAATTGGCTGTTTTGGCGCTAAAGACTCTCATTTTGAGAACATCTAGTTTTCTTCCAAACTTGCACAACACAAACAAAAAATGTGTTGTATGATATTTTGCTCATACAACATAAACAACTATACTGTTGAGCAAGGTGGGAGTGAAATTTTTTTTCATTCAGACAACAGAAAAATCCTTATAATTGTTGTACATTAATCTTGCACCAAAAAAAAATTCTGATTTTGAACGTCCTTATACAACCAAATCTCACTAAACCTGTTGCATGAAGCAATTTCAATCAATACACAACGGAAATTTGTTTTTTCGTTGTCTAAAAAGTGTAGTCTGATGCAGATTTTGGCATAGTGAACTCTTTCTAATTGAGGTAATGTGACCCTTTCACTCTCATAATTAATACCAAAATGAGAATATATGGTCCTTGAGCCTTGAACCGCCTTGGATACGACTACTGCCAAAATAGAAAATTTGCATCTACATTAGATTAGCTTTCGACACATAAGCATTGGGTGAAGGAGCCTCTCTAGGACCTGACATTCTTATTCATATTGTTTGCAATTTTATTAGTTTCTTTGCACTTTTAGTAGTTTCATTACATTTCATTATTTTTTTGTTAATTTAAAATCAACTCTAAAATATTGAACTCTTCGACTCATTGTAAATAAAACCCGCTCTTAGTTTTGATTAGGCTTTGGTTTTCACCAATGCCATGCATTGCTAAGCCTTGGTGCTTTAGAGTAGAATTTTTGTTTATTTTATATCTTTCTTTGCATGCTAAGTGTCTTTATTTACGATTAGCTAAGAAGTGTGGTTTAGCCACTAGCCCCACGTGGTATGATAATTTTGGGCATAAATATTTTTCTATCTTGACAATGATACATACGGTTGCGTAAATATGTATCAAGTTAGAGGGCCCCGCAAGGTCACTTCGGATTTCAGTTCAAGGCGGATCCTCATACTTCATATTCAAATCACGGGCGTCGGTCCCCCCTCACCCCCCTCCATTGTCCTAGGAACCACCCATCAGAGAAAGAAGAATCCCAAGCAAAGGTGTTGCACCAACCCAAAATCTCTTGATCAAACCCCATGAAAGGGAAAGCATCCACTATCATGGATGAGATGCTAGATTAAAAATTGAAATTTCAATTCCAACCCTAACAGAGCAGCTGCTATGTGATAACCCGGTTTTTTTTTTTTTTTTTTTTAAGGAAATATAATATAGCTTTCAACTAAGTCCTTGACTTTAGAATTTAGTTGGAAAAAAAAAATCGACTTAGTTTCAATATGATAGTAATAAATAAATAAATAGAGTCTAAATGAGACAAATAGCAAAATGGGAGACCATATGTTCGCCAACAAAAAGAAAAGGAAAATAAGAATTGAGTTTAAAAGAAGGGGATCGGGAACGAAGCATCTAGAGGAGAGGGGAAAGATTAGAAAAACAGAGGAGGTTCTAGAGAAGAGTCGAGAAGGGTATAGATTGTGGGAGAAAAACCCAGAATTTTCTCAACTCTTTTGTCTCTTTCGGAACCAACTCATTCCTCCCTGATATGTTTTTTCTTCTTTTCAAAAGAATTGGGGGAGAGGAGAACGAGGGGGACTCTCTCTCTGGGGAAAACGGAGGATACATCTATGGGATATTCCTCATTTCTCTAGAGCTCTCTCTTTCGAGTATCTCACCTTTTCTTCCCTTTGTACCTCTCCTCAAAACTAAACAGACAATCTCTTTGTTCTGAGGTTGTCACCCAAACACAGTTAGCTACAATCATCCATGGAAATTCTATTAAACGAAAGGAAGTTTCTTTTGGTTTTCTCTTACAGGTGATGATGATCTGGATAATAAGAGATGGTAGTTCATGTTCCTCCTTCAATTGCAGAGCTGGGTAATTATTTTATGTTTACCCAATTTCATTTTAAATGGCTATGAAGGTATGCACTCTTCTTGTGCATTGCAATTATAAAGTTTGATTTCATGATTGTTATTTTGCTAACAAACGAATTCTCTGAACTGGATTGAAATGAAATTGAAAGAACTTTTGTGAATGCTAATTGTACATACTGCCTATATCACATACCGCCAAGCATAAGCAACAACCTCATAGGTGGGCCCCGCGACATGGTAGGTCCCGCCTACGATATGCATCCGATAGACCGACACCCAAGCTACCTCGCCATGGTAGAGGTCGGCCGGTACCTCATAGGGAGGCCACCCTCCTTCGCTCTCTAAGAGGCAATATGCGTATTATGTCCCACATCGGAAATGTAAACTAGATGGGGACTTCCTTAGCTATAAGAGGAAGTCCTCCCCTTCTTAGAAGGGATGGATCCATGATCCCCAACTTGTATCACTACAAAGGTCACTTGACCTCACTCAATAGTAAAATATCTAAGTGGACGTAGCCTTGCCTCAAGAGCAAGGTAAACCACTATACATGTTTGTGTCGTCCTCTCTACCTTGCATCTCATACTTAGTTCCTGTTCCGTATTCTATAACAGAAACATTGGCGCTAGAAGGAGGGTCCCTAGGTTTGGGTGTGAACCTCCGACCTTCAGTAAGGGTCATGTACGGGTACATAAGCTTCCGGGTACACGGGTACATGCAGGACACCCACCCTCAACCTCACCCAAGCCTTTGAGCTAACAGGTACTATAAGCTTCCGGGTACATCAGCTTAGCTTCCGGGTACTTGAGTCAGTGGGACTTTCATGAGTCATCGGGTACTATGAGTCATTCGGGACTTTCATGAGCCAGCGAGTACACGAGTCATCGGGTACATGAATCAGCGGGTACGCGCATCCCCGTACACTCAACCTCACTCCCAAGCTCCACTACTCTCCGGGACCCTCATGAGTCAGCGGTAACTTAAGCAACCCTAGTCTCGGTGGCATTTACCTTGGATCTTTTAACAAAAATCACGTACGGGTACCATTGCACAACCCGCCCGGTACTTCAAAAATTGATCTAGGGACCAAGCCTCCCCCATGGTATCCTCACCTCCTGGTGATCACCACCAGTCACTAACACTTGCTCACAACTTGGCATCCCTGTGACCTTTCCTCAAAATCTGGAACTTCACCAGCAACAAATCGATTTGGGCACCCGATAATCTCACCGAGACCGGGGCACTTGGTCTTTCCGGCACATGAGCAACTACTATCCGGCGATCTCCGCATCTCAGCCCACCCAACAATCTCTATTCGGGTATCGACTCTGTCTCGGAGATCAGGCCGTCAGGGAGGCTCAGAGAAACTCGTCCGGCAGTGGCGTAGCTATAGTAGGGCGAGAAGGGTCAAATGACCCTTCTCAGTTTTTGAAATTAGAGCATGATTGGCTGATATATACACAATTGCATACATATATTATATTTAATACCATGTTTGACCCTTCTGGGTTCTGACATGAAGACAAAAAATTGTTTTTAAATGCTTTGGCCCATTCACCCACAAGTTTTGAAGGATTCCATGATAGTCTAGGTTTTTAATATATTTAATTAGTCCTATATATACACACACTTTATTCATACCACAATAGTTTAGGTAATTAATTAATGAATAATCATTTAGTTCTATATCTATATAAATTTAGGTATATACACTTTGATTTTGTGTCTTGTTCGTTCTCTCTACGCCGTTTTCTCTGGCTTTTTTTTTTTCTCGAAGAATTCTTCTTCTCCTTCTCGGTGAAATGGCAAATTGTCTTTAAAATTATGAAAGCTTTTTTGAAGAAATGTCATAAGAGAAAAGCGTGTTTGTTTAGTATTATTATTTAAATTCTGACCTTCCTAATTAAGATTTATGGCTACGCCACTGTCGTCCGGGTTAAAAAAAAAGAAGGGGGAAATTTGCTTTGGACACCTGATCGGTACCGCTGACCTCAATCCACCACTCCAAATCCAGCTTCGGGCTAGTGGAGGCTCAACCCGACCGGTACTCTTCTCAGGCCGGCATCTTGGTGACTCACCGAGCACCGACACTGGGCCCCAACACTTGAGAAGTTCTTAGCTCCGCATACCCGAAGCATGCTTCTCACCGGTACTTGCTACCATCACCGGTACCCACTGCTCTAACCGGTACCTGCTGCCATCACCGGTACCCACTACTCTCACCGATACCTGCTACCATCACCGGTATCCACTGCTCTCACCGGTACCTGCTGCCATCACCGGTACCCACCGCTCTCACCGATACCTGCTACCATCACCGGTATCCACTGCTCTCACCGGTACCTGCTGTCATCACCGGTACCCACCGCTCTCACGGTACCTGCTGCCATCACCTGTACCCACTGCTCTCACCGGTTCCCGCTGCCATCACCGATACCCGCTGGTCTCCTTCACTCCGGGCAACAAACAACCAAAACAAAAGAAGAAGAAGAGAAGAGGTGCATATGTGTTTACTTTGTACACCCAGAACCTCCTGCATCCACAGAGTAGTTTGGCTCATTCGATCCCCACCCTGTTGCTTCAACTCAAGAATCATGCTCAACTCGGGCCATTATGTAGAAAATATTGTATCATAATTGTAATTGAATTGAGATTGCATAGCATTACTTTAGGAGATTACGTAGATTACCTACCTTATTAGAATTCCTAGATTGTAGTAGTAGGAGTCCAGCACGTTTAGCCCTCTCTTGTATAAAAACATTCTGTATCTATCAATGAAGATATCTTCAACCAATATTCTTTTTTTCATGGTATCAGAGCAGGACTAGAATCCTGACTCCATAGCCGCTGCACCTTGTCTCTCGTGCAACAAATTTTTCTTCTCATTCCGTTGTACTCTATATCTCGTACAACAATCCTCGATCTCGTCTCCATGGGAAATCAAAATTTCAAATCATTTTTCATTGATCATTCTGATTATCCAGCCTTGGTGATAGTGTTCAATCAACATAATCGACCAAATCAATCTGATCGGCAAAACGGTTCCTTCGGTTGCAGTCCTCTTTCCGAGCAACAACTTCAGCAAGTTTTGGCTATTTTGAATCACAAAGGATCTGATGATTCTTATAGTCCTCAATCACATTCGGCTGCCATGGCAGTTAGGAGCAACATGCCCAATCAGTCCTATTCTTCAGGTTTATCTAAGATCGCTTCTCGCAGCTGGATCATTGACAGTGAGGCGACAGATCACATCTCTTCATCTCCTAAATTATTTTCGCATCAGCGTAAAAATCGTTCATTGCCTCCTGTGTTATTACCTAGTGGAGAGAAGGCTAATATTTTTGCATAATGATGTATTGTGTGTGCCTACATTCAAAGTTGATCTGTTATCGGTCAGTCGTTTGACAAGGGGCTTGAATTGTTCCATGACATTTTTCCCATATTGGTGTATTTTGCAGGATCTGGTTTTGAAGAAAACAATTGGTTTGGGTAAACAACGTGACTGTCTCTACTATTTGGTGGCATTAGCGATGGAGAAAAACAAGTCCAAACCACGTCACTCATCACCCATTCAACCTGCCTGTCACCTCACCATGTCCTCTACCAACCTTTGGCATCGTCGTTTGGGCCATGTTTCTTCTCCTCCTCTAGATTATATTGCTAAAAATTTCTTAAATATTTCTCTTAATTCGAATCATGCTTGCGATATTTGTCCATTAGCAAAGCAGAGTCGTCTTTCCTTTGGTACTAGTTCTATCTCATCTGTTAAACCTTTTGATCTTATTCATTGTGATAATTGGGGTCCTTATAAACATTCTTCTCGTTCTGGAGCCCATTATTTTCTTACTATTGTGGATGATTATTCTCGTTTTACTTGGATTTTTTTAATGCAACATAAACATGAAACTCAATCTTTAGTAAAACATTTTTTTGCTTTTGCATTCACTCAATTCTCATCTCAAATAAAAAGTTTTTGCAGTGATAATGGGGCTGAGTTCCTTTCTCTTCAAAATTTTTTCAAAGCAAACGGCGTGCTTTTTCAGCATTCTTGTATTTATACGCCTCAACAAAATGGGGTAGTAGAACGCAAGCATCGTCATATCCTCAAAGTTGCCCGGGCCTTTAAATTCCAAGCTAATCTTCCTACCAAATTATGGGGCGAATGTGTTCTCACCGCTATTCATGTTATTAATCGTTTGCCCACTCCACTTCTCTCATTTAAAACACCTTTTGAGCGTCTTTATTCCACACCTCCTTCTTTTCATCACCTTCGTGTTTTTGGTTGTTTAGCTTATGCTACCAATGTCAATGTCACACATAAGTTTTCTCCTAGAGCAATTAAGTGCATCTTCATCGGTTATCCTATTGGCCAAAAGGTCTACAAGCTCTACGATCTCTCTAGTCATAAAATTTTTACTAGTCGTGATGTTGTTTTCCATGAGAATTCTTTTCCATTTAACCTTGCTGCTCAGCCTGATCCGGAGCTTCAGTCCATTCACGCTCGTCCTTTGGCCCAAATAACATTCCCACCTAACATGCCAACCCAAGCCCAGTCAAGTCCATCTTGTTTAACCCAGTCAAACCGCAACACGCTTGAGCATTTCCTTTCGTCTCCAACCTCGTCCGCAACCCAGTCACCACACCGCGTAGATCCACCGTCGCTGGCTCTACCCAGTCTACCGCCGCCGCATCCCAGTCTCCCACCGTCTCTCCAATCTGGTCAACCTTCTCCAAACCCTCCCCAATTTGATCCCGCCGGCGCTGCTGTTCCTGACCCTGTTGCGCCTCTCCAGGCGCCACCTCCTACAGCCGCTGTGCCACAGCCACCTATCCCAGAACCCGGCGCTACTGTTACTGACCCTATCCAGGCGCCACCTCCTACAGCCTCTGTGCTCCAGCCCCCAATCCCAGAACTGCCGCTACACCACCCAGACCCCTAGCCTGAACCGCCGCTCCACCACCCCGACCCACAACCTCTCCGTCGCTCTGCCCGCTCAACCACACCTTTGGTTCGCTTACGTGATTATGTGTGTTCACAGGTCACCTCCAATTTTCCAAACTCGTTGTCTCCTTCGTCTACAGGTTCTGTCAAAGGTACGCGATATCCTCTATGCAATTACCTTTCATATCATCGCTATACTCCTCCGCATCGTTCCTTTATTGCTCAGATTACCCAACCTGGAGAGCCATGCAATTATGCTGAAGCTTCTTCTCATCCAGAATGGCAAGAAGCCATGCGCTCCGAATTGCAAGCATTGGATGCCAATAACACTTGGACTCTCACTCCTTTACCGGCTGGCCAGACACCTATCGGTTGTCGTTGGGTTTACAAGATCAAGCATCGATCTGATGGTTCTATTGAAAGGTACAAAGCCCATTTGGTTGCCAAGGGCTTCACCCAAATGGAAGGTATCGATTATCATGACACTTTTTCCCCTACTGCAAAGATTGTTTCTGTTCGCTGCTTGTTATCTTTGGCTGCTGCTCAAAATTGGTCTATCCATCAGTTAGATGTCCATAATGCTTTCTTACATGGTGATCTTGATAAGGAAATTTTCATGTCCCCTCCTCCTGGTCTTCTGCGACAGGGGGAGAACTTAGTTTGTCGCCTTAACAAGTCTTTATATGGTTTAAAACAGGCCTCTCGGCAATGGTTTGCAAAATTCTCTGATGCTATTCGATCAACAGGGTATATTCAGTCTAAAGCAGATTACTCATTATTCACTCGAAAACAAGGGCAGTCATTCACTGCTTTATTGATATATGTTGATGATATATTAATCACTGGTAATGATCCCATCACTATTTCTGCCTTGAAGAATTTTCTCAACAGCCACTTTCGTATTAAGGATCTTGGTGATTTAAAATATTTTCTTGGCATAGAAGTTTCCCGTTCCAAGAATGGAATTTATATTTCTCAGCGAAAGTATGCATTGGAAATTATCAGTGATGCAGGTTTATTGGGAGTAGCTCCCATTGATACTCCTATGGAGTGTGGTTTGAAATTATCAGATAAAGGAGATCTTCTTAAGGATGCTTCATGCTATAGGAGATTGGTTGGTAGATTGATCTATCTCACTATCTCAAGGCCTGATATAACCTACTCAGTGCATGTGTTGAGCAGGTTTATGCATGAGCCACGCAAACCTCATATGGAAGCAGCTTTACAAGTTGTTCGCTATATCAAGAACACGCCAGGGCAAGGTTTGTTCTTCTCTTCACAAAGTGATTTTAGACTTCGTGCTTATTGTGATTCAGATTGGGCTGGTTGTCCCATGACTCGGAGATCCACTACAGGCTATTGTGTTTTTTTTGGTTCTTCACTAATCTCTTGGAGGTCAAAGAGACAAAAGACGGTTTCACTCTCTTCAGCTGAGGCAGAATATAGAGCAATGACAGGTGCTTGTTGTGAGTTGACATGGTTGAGGAGTCTTCTCAGAGATTTAAATATTCTTCATTCAAAACCTGCTTTGTTGTATTGTGACAATAGAGCAGCTTTACATATTGCAGCTAATCCTGTCTTTCATGAAAGGACCAGACATATAGAGATGGATTGTCACTATATCAGGGACAAGATTCAAGATGGTTCAGTAGCTAAAAAGTATGTTAGCTCTTCATGTCAGTTAGCTGATGTTTTCACAAAGGCCTTGGGAAAGGAAGTTTTCATTCCTTTGATTCGCAAGTTGGGAGCTCGTGACATTCACTCTCCAACTTGAGAGGGAGTGTAGAAAATATTGTATCATAATTGTAATTGAATTGAGATTGCATAGCATTACTTTAGGAGATTATGTAGATTACCTACCTTATTAGAATTCCTAGATTGTAGTAGGAGTCCAGCACGTTTAGCCCTCTCTTGTATAAAAACATTCCGTATCTATCAATGAAGATATCTTCAACCAATATTCTTTTTTTCACATTATACCAGGTCATCACCCACCTGACAACAAAATTCTCCTGAGCACTGAGCTAGTGAGATAGCCGCTCTCGGCACCCAGTCGGCGGTACTCCTGGAGATAAGCGTTCTTATTTCTCTTTTTTTTTTTTTTTTTTTTTTTTTTATATAGCTCAAAGCATGCATCACGTGTCAGCTGAGACACCCCTCAGCTGGGACTCTGACAAAGATATATATATATATATATATATATATATATATATATATATAGATTATTTCTGGGCCTTTGCTTATAAGGGTTGAAGTCAATATAGTTCAACCACTCGTCACGTGTTGCTTATACATACGATTTGCTGTCTACTAAATTGGTACCATGTATCAATAACATGGTCAAAGTTGTCTGCTCATGCACAATTCCTTTCTCCAATGTATTCGCAATCTTTTACACATAATTGATCACTCACCACCACGTGGTGCATACATATAGAAACATGCATGTCATGCATTGATCACCTTGATTTACAACAATTTGCAAATATACTTATTTGCTTGGATCATATGGCAGCAAGCATTACTTACCTATACATCGCTTTCTACTGCTCTGGCTCCGTTTAATGACATTATGCATGATCACATGTGCCTTGCTATCACGCAAACCAATTTTGTTGGCCAATACCCTATGTTCTCTTTATCTCCCCATGTTAAAGCATGCAATTTTGTCAAAACTAATTACATTACTCTTTTACATATTGAAAGAATTATTTGATTCATGCCATTGTCTCCATGCTGGTAACACCGGACATTCTCCTAAATGTTGGCATGCCAAAATATATAGACGGATTATGTTCAATTAGTCAATTAAATTATATGAGCAAATCGCTACTCACTTGCTTATTTTTGGCGAGGTGCCATCACCTCCATGGGACGTCTTTCTTATATGAGCAAAGCCAAACGGATTATTGATACTCGCTAGCTTACGTGGAATCTCATATATGGACAACTCCATTCTCTCTATACTATTTTCACCACTTATGAACGGCTGCAGATAAGTTCTCACTTACACTTTTAAACATGCTTCAAATAACGATTTCTATAATCTAAGCATGCTTATGACATGTGATAGTTTCGCTATCATATCTATTATGCCTATGTATTAATGTTATACGTTAATTTAATTGTCCGTCAATTAAATTTCTACATATATACATGTGACACTACACAATGTATAAACATGCGGCACTTAAAATCCTCGCCCCGAGCGCGGTACCCCTAAGGGGTAAATCAAGGTCAGATCCTTGCATAAAACCCTCCAACCATGTGAGGTACCCCAACGGGGTTACAAGGTACAATCATCATTCTACCCGGGGCCACGCCACCGGGTACCAGAGGCCAAAGCCACCAGACACCCCAGCGGGGTTGTAAGGCACAAATCATCATTCTACCCAGGGCCGGACCATCGGGTAAAGGAGGCTTACCGACCCTCATTCAACCCCACCGGGTACACGAAGCTCAAGCCCTCATTCGATCCCAACGGGTCACGGAGGCTCAAGCCCTCATGTGATCCCACCAGGTCACAACGCTATAGTAGTCATTTTACCCTAACGGGGTTCCAAGGCTATAGCCATCATTCTACCTGGGGCCACGCCACTAGCTAAAGGAGGCCCACAGGCCCTCATTCAACCCCATCGGGTTAAGGAGGCTCAAGCCCTCATTAATCCCACCGGGATCACGGGCTCGCTCACCTCATCGGGTACACGAGGCCTTGAGCCTACATACTCCACTAGGTATACGAGTTAGCCCAACCCTCATCGGGTACCGGAGGCCCAAGGCCATAAATACCCTCATCGGGTATGACACTCCTAGCTCTCAATCCGACCTGGATCACGGGCTCATTCACCCCATAGAGTACCAAAGCCACCAAGCCTTCACTCTACCCCATCGGGTACCAAAGGCACCAAGCTCTCACGCTACCCCACTGGGTACCAGAGGCAACAAGCCTATACAATACCCCATCGGGTACCAAGGTCGTTGTACACGAGGCCTACAGGCCCTCATAAATCCTCTACTCGAGCGAGGTATCCCGACGAGATAACTAAAGGATAGCTCCCTTACAAAAGCCAAGGTCCAGTCCTTTGTATCCAAATCCTTGCCCCGAGCGAGGTTCCCCCAATGGGTAAGCATTTTTCAGTCATCTCACCTCCCGAGTATTCTCTACACTTGGGGGACTTGTTCATACCACTTATCACAAGTGGAAGTAGTACCCGACCAGTACTATCATTGAGCTTAATGCTCATACTTTTCGTGCTACGGTCTGTTAATGGAAATATTGAAAATTTTCACCTATTGTTGATCGCAACAAATAATTTTTTTTTACATCCCATTAATAAGACCATGGGACAAAACTCACACAACCTATCACTCGCTCAAACATGAGCGAGCTCGGCCTCACGGGCATCCTCGAGCGTAACCTAAGTACTAACTACGTGATTTGGGGGACTCGGCGAGTAACAACACTCCCGATCCTAACACATGTGCATCACATGCATACAACATTTACATATCATTATGTGTTATCGTGTTCATCACAGCATCTCATATAAAAGTTCATGCACCTTGATGCCATTTGACTCAAATGTCACTTCCATTGTTCTAGTGCAATCAATATGCTTTGTGTGCACTCATCTTATTTGTAGGTACTAGCTTGATGAGGGCCCCGGGGCACCAACATACCCGTAGAGTCCCTTCTTACTTACGGAGTTGGGGGACTAGTATGGGTATGGCGTTCAACAAGGTCATCACTCATACTTGGCGGTATCATATTTAAACTCCCCAACCAAGAAGCGCCTCTTACTCGGGGACTTGGGGGAACTTGTACATACCGCCTATAGCACATACCGCCAAGCATAAGCAACAACCTCATAAGTGGGCCCCGCGACATGGAAGGTCCCGCCTACGATATGTATCTGGTAGACCGACACTCGAGCTACCTCGCCATGGTGGAGGTCGGCCGGTACCTCATAAGGAGGCCACCCTCCCATGCTCTCCAAGAGGCTTCAAGAGATGCAATATGCATATTATGTCCCACATTCGAAATGTAAACTAGATGAGGACTTCCTTTAGCTATAAGAGGAAGTCCTCCCCTTCTTAGAAGGGATGGATCCATGATCCCCAACTTGTATCACTATAAAGGTCACTTGACCTCACTCATAGTAAAATATCTAAGTGGACGTAGCCTTGCCTCAAGAGCAAGGTGAACCACTATACATACTTGTGTCGTCCTCTCTACCTTGCATCTCATACTTAGTTCCCCTTCCGTATTCTATAACAGAAACACTAATGAACTTAAATCCGGTTAGGCCCGAGATATAATTAAGGAGGGATCGAGTTCCCTTGGGTGAAAGACCCTAAACCCGATTGGGGCTCGTGGATTCGAGCGGATAATTAAGTAAGGATTGTGCCTCCCTAGGGTGAAAGACCCAAAACCCAATCAGGAATTCCGCTTAGTACGGAGTGTCCTCGGTGGCCTTAATCTGAGTTTGTCTGCTTGTTCGGGGTGTTCTCAATGGCCTTAATTCGAGAGGTATTGGGCCTAACTGGGGAAAAAGAGGAAACTAAATGACGATTTGTTAAAAGTGTGAAGGAAACAAGACGGATGAAAATCTGCTCAAGTTAATTTGGTTTCAGTAACAATTTCACTTTGTGAAATTGTTTATGTGATTTGTGGGATTTATTAGACTATTTATTAGTCATTAGCCAGGGCCAGGGTGTGACATGCTAGGGTTTTTTTAACTAAAATGGAAAGGTCCCTCTACTATAAGATTGCTGCTCTTCTTCACTTGTACGAAAAAGTTATTAAGATGTGTGTTTAGAATGCATGTACACAGGGCCGGCCCTGAGGGCTACTGATAGGCTATTTCTATCCACCTAAATAGATGCATGAAAATGCCTATAACTTAACCCTACAAGAATGTCAAAAATAGTATAGGTAAGTAGGGATCGTTCCCGCAAGAGATTGTGGTCTAATCACTAATCTAAAGACTCAAAATAAAAGAAACCTAAACTGTCCAGTTATAAAGATCAGACTGGTAGACAACTCTAAACTACTCTAAATGTGACAAAATTTTACAGACAGACTCTAGACATGATAAATAACTACTGACAAAGTTTGATAATTTTTAAAGGTGTTTTGGTTGACAAACTAATTAAATAAAAACGAAACACTAAATGACTCCGAAAATAACAAGACTTGATTCAGGGTTTTGAAAATCAAAGATAAAACAAGTTAAAGGAATTGCACCAACCACCAATCAATCAAGTAAACAAATCATGTTCAACCTAATTTCATTTATTTATGGATGAAGATGCTCAAGTTAACCCAATGCCTGAATTAACCTATTGTTTTTCCTTACTTGTATGCTAGGTGAGAGATGCTCTACACCTAATCTATTTTATAAAATGCAACCTAGGTTGACGCAACTCTAGATTAAACACAAAGAAATCATTACACAATAGAAAAACGAGACATCACAAGGCATCTTGAGTACGACGCGTCTCAATTAACCTAGGAACCTAATCACTTGCCTTATAGACAATTTACTACTCTAGAACTCTCAACAGAACCCTCGAAGCAAGGTACAGGCAATGATCACTCTTAGCAATAGAATCCTAAACATGCAATCTAAATTGCTGTAACGTCCCGAACCCAAATTCACCGGTTTACTAGTCATTTGGACAGTAAACGGTAATTTTTTTTACTTTTACTCTTTTTCGGCAACTTTAGTGGCCCTAAAAGTTGACTTTTTGTTCGGGTTAAAATTTGGGAAAATGTTCTTCATGGAAGTCGTAGAGGACGTTAAACCGAGCGCGTGCATATATGGTGCGTAAAAATCGGAGTTCGTATGTGAAAGTTACAAGCGAAATAGTAAAGTTACTGTTCATTAGTAGAAAGTATAAATTCGAATTTTTACTGTTGGGGGCCGGTAACTTTCTTTTCCTCTCTCTCTCTCCTCCTCCCCGCGTTTTCCTCTCTCCTTCGGCGATCTGCAGCTCCGGCCTTCTCTTCTTTTCCGGCCACCTGGTGGTGCAAGCTTGGTGTCAGTAGACTCGTATCCTCCTCCTGGACGCGCCTGGGGTGATGAATCGTCGAGTTTTGGCCGCAAAACGGCAAACCAAGGCCGAGAAGTTTACTGTAGCAGTTTGAGATTTTCGTCGATTTCCAGCGATTCGGGCCATCTCCGGCCACCAAACCGGCGTCGAAGGAGCGGTTTTTCCCAAGGATCATGTTGCCCCTAGCCTTGAGCCACGATTTGCAGTGTGGAGGTCGAATCGAAGGTTTGAAATTCTGAGTTACTATTCACGATTCGGGACCAAACTCCTCTTTAATTGTTGAGGTACTTCCGCTGATTTTCTAACTTGGTCACAGTTGAAAGAATTAATGGGTGTGTTGAGATGGTGCTACTGCCAAATTTTGGTGGCCATCGGAGATGGTGGCGGTGGCGGCGGCGCCGTCACTGTGGGCGGCGGTAGCGGCGGCTAGGGTAGCTTTTTAATTTCAATTTCTGGCTAGTTAAATTCTATAATTATCATAGAGCTGGTATGTGAAGTATGGTGAATTTTGGAGAAGTTTGGAATTAATATTGAATTTTTGAAGTTTAGGGTTTCGATTATCGAATTACGAGAATCCGACTGTCGGATATCTCTTGGTTCTGCCTTGGAACCTTTAAATTAACGAATTGGTATTAGTGGTATAATTTGGGCCAAGTCCGAGGAGAATTGGGAGGTGAAATTATGAGGAATTGATTTTTGGAATTGTATTAAATTATTGAAGAATTATTCACGGAATATAATTGTGTACAGGACGACGTACCGAGCTATTGCTCGATGACGGAACACAAATGCGTGATCGTCGGAATAGTACTGTGAGTGGACTTTTATTTTTAAATATTGATGCATGCATTTATTTCTTAAAATCATGCTCTAGATATTAATCATATTACATTTTGAGCAAATGAATTGATTTTCGGAATTTGATTTCGGCTTATCTTGTGGATTTGCTTTCAATAATGAGTTTCAAAGGTTGATTATGATTTATAATATTATTTGACAAATTGCTTATTTCCGAGGTAATTTTCCAGAATTAAGTATATTTCTAATTGCTGATTTAAGTTCCTGGAAGATTCTCGAGATGAGTTTCGATGGAGTTGGATATTTTCAATTGTTTTTTTTTTGACTTTCGGTTTTGGCATCGGAATGCCTAATTAAGGATTTTGGATTTGATTAATTTCTGAAACTACTTTGATTTATGCGGATTCGGAATTTATACTATTTATTTTATATTTATATTAAGCGAATTGAGATTATAATGAGATTTCGATGAAGTAAAACTTTATACTTATTTTTTTACCCTATTTATATTGGAACTTGAGATGATCTTGGCGTGCGGGGTCACGTCTTTATACACTTGGATTCTTATTCCGTGAGATATGTGGGGAAACTATACAGATTTATTGGCTTTTGAAGATCTTCTTCCTCACCATACGCGGGTCATGTGATTAGGTCTCCTCCTCACTTACTTTGTGTTTGTGAGTGGCAGTTGAGGTAGCCTTCTCCTCCTCACGTGGGTGGCAGTCGAGGTAATGTTCTCCTCCTCGCACAATCTATGTGTGAGTGGTAGTCGAGGGTAGGTAGAGCCTGAGAGGCTCCATTCCCGTATGGTGAACTCTCTTCCCCGTATCCTTTATTGCTGTTTTTGACTAGCGGGGCTAGTCCGTTTTCAGTTAACCAGTGGGGGCGGGTCCTATTTCTCGAGCATCGGAATTTAAATTCTTATTTGTGACTAGCCCATTTCTTGAGAGGAGCTTTTCGTGATTTTTTTTCTAAATCGTTGCATGCATCGAGAGTTTTAAGGAAATAAATGTGGGAAAGTATAAAATCCTTTCGGTTTAAAATTGTTTATTTTGTCCACTCACGCTAACGTTTTTATGTACTTTCCCCTGGGCCCTTCGGTTTCAAATGCCCAGTTTGTAGGCGAATTGGTTGAGGTCGGGCGTACACGGAGTTGAGGCATAGTCAATAGCATAGCTTCCGCGGTTGCCTTTGAGTTAGGTTGTCTTTATTTACCTTTCTATTAGAATTGCTCTGATTACCTATGGGATTTATGTTTTTCAAGTTGAGGTTTGTGTTTTGTGAATTGGAGATTGCTGTTGAGTTGGGGTGCAGGGTGGCTCCAGAAGTATAAGGATGATTTGATTTAGAAGTGTAAATGCTTTCTACAGGTTTTGGGTAGCCCATTTTAGGGGAAGTTCCGCCAAATTTTTGGTAGAATTTCTTCTAAGGTGGGCCCCACAGGGCCACTTCGGATTTCAGGGTGAAATCCGGGACGGGTCCTGTCAATTGCGCACCAAAGAAAACATGCAAAGGAATCATCAATGTGAAGATAGAAATTAGGTTCTCATCCAATAGATAAACAAAACTAATTGAAAGTCATAACAAGTTTACAATCATGATTTGGGGCTTCAACAACCCCTAACTAAAGAGTTAGTTTCTCATAGAAAGAAAAACAAAAACAAGCTAAAGAGAAAAATAAGAAGTTGCAAGAGAGAGGAAAGAGAGGAAGAGAGGAGAGAGGAGAGAAGAGAAGAGAATAGAAGATCTTTTTCAGATTTGCACATCCCTTTTATATTGCTCCTTGAGTCCTCTTTCATTCCTTTTTGGTTTGTGAATCCTTGAATTGTAGAAAAATGCAACTTCTTGATTCTCTATTTGATATAGGATTCTCCACACTTTGTCCAATGAGAATTTGCCATATCATCATCAATATTTTTCTAATATTTCCTTAATTTGCTGTGATATCTCTATGGATTAGGCTCCTCGATCCATCAAGGTCTTCTGCTTGGCCAGGACTTCAAGCTTTTCCTTATTTGCGCATTTGTCCTCAATATTATCTTCTTTTTGTATATTTGCTCTAAAAAACCTAATAAACACAAAAGTAAATAAATAAGGAGAAAATAAAATAAACTAACAAAGATTAATATAGGGATTAACATTATAAACGTTACATAAAATGCTCCTATCAGCTACCCTGAAACGAACACCTTATGACCACTGGCTTTCGGGGCCTCCGAAGGGGGAATAAAAATAGGTTTCTTTACATATTTTATGGAAGCTATATAACTCAATTTTTGCGTATGGATGTGAATCTGCATTATAGTCTAACGCTGCTGATAATTTAAATTTTTTCCTGGCATGCAAGGTTTGACTCTTGCTGCCGCTGCACTTTTTTTTCTTTTTTTTTTTCTGTTGAAAAAAAATTTACATATATTTTCAATAAAAGAAAAAAAAGGTACAAAACAAATATGGGAAAATGATCATTTACCCAATTTTGGGGTTAATTAACCCCACTTACCCAAACACTCTAAGAGATTGCCCACTTACACAATATTTTATATATTTTTTGCCCTAATACCCAATTAAGTATTTTTTTATTACTTTTTATTTATTTTTAGGACAATTTTTCCCTCTCCTTCTTTGTCACTTAGAGAGAGAATTCATCGGAGACTTTGTCAGACTCCGGCAACTGGTGACCGAAATCCAGCCATCAAACCGGTGGCCAGATTCCGGCTTCTGATTTTATTGCCTCCTAGTAATACCCAATAAACATATTATTGCCCCCCAATACTCTTATTGTTGCCTCCCAATAATCATATTATTGCCTCTAATAATCATATTAGTGCTCTCCAATAATCATATTATTACCCTCTAATAATCATATTATATTATCTCCAGTGAATTACATAAACTCCCAAAAAAGAATACACTACAGGCACAATTGATCAATTTATATGTTCAATTCTACATGTTCACTTTTTTTTTCCCTTCCCCATTCTCGGAGCTCACATTTGGCTACCCAGAAAATGTTCTGGGCACCCATTGGACTGTGAGACCGGCTCGTTTTTTCGCCGGTGCTTCGGAGCTCCAACTCCAAGATTGTCTACTCGCCCAACGGTGGTTTGGAGTTGTGACTGGATTGGGCGGCGAAAGATGCGACCAGCTTGGGTTGGAGGACTGGGAGACCACGCTATCCGAGACTGCAGCGTCTCCGGGTCAAGACTAGTCACTGCTCCGGTGGATCTCGGGCCACGTGGACAACACATCGTTTGGGATGAAACAGAATCAGGCGAAAGGAGGAGATGCAGGAGGCCAGCAGCAGCTAGGAATCATCAGCGCCTAAGATACGTATGGTTGTGAGGCTTCTTCCGGCGCCTGAGATTGATAGCAGGCTAATCGAGGTCTACGTAGTCTTTGATGTCGAGCATCTGTCGGATCGTGCCAAAGTGGAGCAGAAATAGGTTTTCCGGCGGTCTGGGTTGTAGTCCGGTGATCTGGTAGGGTCTAGTTCTGGTCTGGAGTTGGATTTCCGACCTAAGTCCAACGACGATGGAAAGAGAGAGAGAGAGAGAGAGAGAGAGAGAGAGAGAGAGAGAGAGAGAGAGAGAGAGAGAGAGAGTCTGAGAGGAGTGTAGTTTATTAATTAAAATGAGGGCAAAACCGTCAATAAATGTTAAATTGGGTAAATGAGAGTAAAAAACTCTTAGTGGAGCAAGTGAGCAATTTTTAGGTTCAAATTGTGTAAATGGTCATATCCCAAAGAATATAACACTAATCGGATTAGAATTACAATATGTCAAACCTATATATATATATAACTACACTTAGAAAAAGATTAAGACTACATTGGAAAAAAAATAGGTTTAAATATATGTGAAGCCACATTTTCATTGTACTGACATGAGCATTTACCCAAAGCATAATTAGCTATAATGAGCCATGCTCATGCTACGGATAGCGGTTCCAAATAGCCATGAAGGGCGTGACCTACGGAAATACCACCAAACAAGCTATTGCCTGAGCTCCGGCTCAGCCTGGGATCTCCGCTGACACCCTGCCATGCGCCTCGCCAATATCACCTCACTGAAGTATCAGAAGCTGGGAATAGAAGCATATTAGTCCCACATCAAAAACAAGGAAGAGATCAGTCTCTTCCCCACCTATAAAAGGTCCACTCCTCTCTCCTCATTAATTACGCATTTACTACTTACCTAACGTTATTCTGTCAACACAAATACATCGACTAACTTAGGCATCGAAGTAGAGAAGACAGCCAACCGTGGTCTGCCTCTGACGCCCTGTGTATTTTATTTGACAGATAGCGGAAACAACAAGAGCATCATAAGTAGCGGTCAGCCCCGCGGGCCAGTGTTGATCAAGGTTTGGCTACCGCTGAATCTCAAACATTAACATTCGCACCGTCTGTGGGAATCCTTGAGCAAAAGGTCACCCCATCACAACAATCACCATGACTAACAGTAGCGAGGAAAATGCGGAAGAGCAAGCAAACCAACCGGTTAACCCCTAAGCTACCAACCGCGCGACTAATGTTAACCCAGCAGCTAATGTTAACCGCACACTCCTCAATACTCCTATCAACCCCAGCATAAAGCCCCAGGACACCCCTCAAGTCCCACGAACTGAAATCATTGTAGAGGCTCGTCCAGGCAGTAGCCGCCAACCTCCAGGCCAAGACCTTGCCACCAAGTATGAACTAGCACTAGCAGACCTCCACAAGGCCAATAGGGAGCGCGAGCAAGACCGCAGGGAGAAAGATAAGGCTCAGAAACATGTGGCCATGATGATGTCAAAATTCAACAAGCAAAAGAAGGTGCTGAAGTCAAACGCTAACCCAGAGCAAAGCGAACAATCACAAAGTACCAGGCGCAGTCGACCCAGTGGCGGAAGGTTAATATCAGCACCAATCATACAAATGTAGGTACCGCTGAACCCATCCGAGCTGGTGGGAATGGGTCCTCTACCTCCACCACGTTTAATGATAAAGCAGGAAGCGGAATCACAACCTCCTGACCCATGAGCATCTTGACTTAGCTAAATTTTTGCACAATATTTAACTAAGGGAAGCTACCCAACAGGTACTCTCACTCTTTTGTAGACACTGATCTCTCAGCTATCACTAAAATGAGGAATTACTCAAACCGTTGTTCTCCACAGCATAAACAGTTAATTGGCAACGCCAACAATGTTCAGCGGACCACGTCCGCTACTTCATGCACTTAGAACAATTTTAATTCCCTTAATGTTTCATTGACAGACAAAAGTATAAGAAAAGCTCTAGCAGTATACCAACACTCCAACATATATAACAAGTATTTGCCAACGGCAATCCCACACTTAGAAAAATTCAAAGATAAAATAACATCACTTCGTTATAAACTCAGGTTGGGACTCCCCAACCAAAACATCTCGCGAATCTCCTTGGGGGGCTACAACACCATCACCATCCACTTGAATGGGCTGCGCCACTGAGCGGCTCTTTTGGTCTGAGCCGGGGGTAGTAAGACTCAGAGTAATCATCGTCCCATCATCGTGGGTGTTGGTAGCCATGAACCGGGCATGGGAGGCATCAGAGACCGTCTGCATCGGCGATTGCTGGGAACCTTCACCCGTCCGCTGGATAGACTCACCTCTACCAGATCGCACATGTTCGGGCTGCGAGGAGTCTGGTCCACCTTCGGCAGTCTGTGGCTGACTTGGCACCGTTTGCAGCTGGGCCGCCTTATCCTAATTAATGACACCCTTCTCGTCTAGCTTACAAAAGTTTGCCTCGGCCCCCACCTTCTCGGCGGCAGTAAGCGCGTCCCTATACACCTGGGACTGCTTAAAGGCTTCAACAGCCGCAGCGAATAATTTTTCCTTCTCCGCTTCCTAACCCTCGGCCCAACGTTGCAAATGCTTGACCTCTTCCGATCGGACCACAGATTCCCGCTGCACGATGACCAGCCTTTTTACATAGGCCGCCAACTATTCACATAAGCAGGCAATCTCCACTTGCAGCTCTGCCACCTCGGCATTGTGCTGCACGTCCTGCTCAATGGAAACCTCCAGCTTGCCCCGTGCATCCACCAAGTCGACCTCCGCCTTGGAAAGTTGCTGCTCACACTGCTAGAGCCTTTTCTTCACATCCTCCAGCTCCTGCCGCAAACTGTCGACTTCAGCGCGTAGCTGCATCTCCATGGCAGATGGCTTGGAGACTGCCAAGAACAACTCATTCAGCCCAATTGCAAGATGGCAGACGGCCGAGCTAAACGGCGACTATTGCAGAGGAGTATCGCGCACAGTACCATCCATGGCTCCGAACCTCAACCGCTAGCAGATGCTGAAGAGCAGTTCCTGCTCACTATCAATGAGGAACTTGACATATGAGGTGAAGGAGTCAAGGCCGCTCGACGGCTCCTCCCAGCCGACATCAACAAAAACCTCCTGACCATCCTTCCGCGCCCTCTTTTGTTGCTAGCGCAAGGAAAGCGGCATATTGTCCACATCGTCATCCCCTTCCTCAACGTCATTCTGCCGCCTTTTCCTCTGAATAGTGGTTTGGGAGACTGCACCGGCGGCAGCTGTCCTCGCGGAAGCATTAAGCTCCAGACTAACTATGGTAATGACGTCGGTACCACCGACCTCTTTCCACAGCGCGACCTTTTCTTTTTGGACTGTGCGCCGGGCTACCGGAACCCCGTGGCCTTCTCCGGCCGACTTCCTTCGACCATCGCGACGTCCGGATGGGTGGCTGTAGGACGAACAACGGTCTCCCCCGCGGCGGGAAGATAGGAGTGATGTGGCATCAGCAGCACCACTTCGTCCTCTGTAGGGTTGACATCCTTTGTCTGCGGATTGACAGACATCTTCCACACATTCAGTGCTGTTGCGAACATGCCCTCAAGATAATTATCGAGAAATGCTGTACGACTTAACTTGTTGCCGAAAAAGAGATATACAAAACCAACGCCAAGTTATACCGATAGCGTAAAGGAACACAAAAGTATTATGTGCACTCAGCTGTAGCTACCTGGGAACCAAGTCAAGTTTAATTGCACCAGAAACTCCCAACCAGTCACTAGCCGTAGATCCAGAAGGTTGCGATTCTTCCAGCAATCGGTGATTCTAGCAACGCGGCACTCTTCCTCTAACGTTAACACAAATCACAGCCCTGCTACACACACAAAGAAGAAGAGAAGCGTTAGTTTTGAGTATTGCAGAATTGAAGCAACGCACAAAAAAAAAAAAAACAAACAAACAAAAGAAACAGCGGCAACCTCTAATAGGTTGAAACTTCGACTTAATCCTAAAGGTGGGCACCCTTTAATTCAAAGCCACGTCGTACTCCCAACCCTCGGTAGTGAAGCAGTAGGTTGCTCACCAAGGGGACATTGACTCTAGAGGATTCTCAATCAGCCGAGGCGTCCCGGTGCATCACTCGACTCAGGTTCACTTGCCCGCTGCACCCCTTTCTCTTAACATACACCAACTCGTAGAAATGGAGAACCTCGGCCACGATCGGACCCTCACAGCCAGACAAACTCCACAAGGCATTCAAACCCATCAACAACTTCCATATGTTTAGACAAACTTGTCCAAAGGTTATGTCAAATTCGCACAGTAATATTTGAAGGTTCGGCAGCAGTAGGAACCGAACCTCCTGGCGAAACACGGCTTCATGTACGACCGCGTATCCCACCGGTAGAGACGATGCTTTCTCATTCTTCAGCGACGACCTTAGCTTCGCCACCCCAGGTAGCTTGAACACTTGCTTCACCCTTTTGATCGCCACCTGCGTCATCCGCTCGTTTCATCAACCGGTGTCCCATCAGACAGTTTCCATGACGACTCTATGGCTCCATCATCACCGGGATTTCCACCCTCCTCATATGAATCACTGGCAACACCATGACTAGCCAACCGTTCCTCTCGCCGATGGCTGGCGACTATATCCTCACCCGCCGAGGCAGCAGTCTCCGCTCGTCCACCACCACTGTGTGTGTCCCCACCCATATTATGATACATAATGCGCAGCGGTTCGATGTCTAGCAGATCAGATAGTGAGGCTCCTGCATGGGCAGACGAAGGCAATGAATCAATAAAAACCCTATCGAAACCACTGAGCGACACGTCAAACCCGGAATCCTCACTGCTCCAGATCTCTATGACGTTAGTCATCACAAACACCTTAAAGCCCAAATAAGTTAGTTCTAAATGGATCTAAACTACCCCTATGTTAGATTTTATCCAAGAACACCAAGAACACATGTGCAAAGAAAACCTAGAAACTACCAAAACAATAAGCATACACCCCTTCAAACCCAGATTCAACCATCTAGCAAATTTACAACCACGAACCCTCTAGGCAAACGCCAAAACCAACCCACAAACTCCTTTAGACCCTCAAACACATTGCCACAAAATTGCAAAAATTCACTCAAAAGCAAAAAATGTCAAGAAGCACAGCATCACAAGCAGCACCGAAACACACAATGTGGCCAGAGATCACGAACTTGAAGTATGTGAAGCACGATCGCTGCGTGTGCTTGCAAGTGCCTACTCCTGTCTCTGGGTTAGTTTCTCTCCTCCAAAATCGATACCCTCACTTCAAACTCAAACACTTGCTGCTCCAGACTCACAAAACACAAAAGCTTGAAGACGATGACCCAAGTTTGAAGTGTGAAGAAAATGTCAAATCCCCCTACGTTCCCCCTCTTTTATGTCAACATCAGACATATCCGGGCGGTCCTCCAAAAAAGACATCGCATAAGAACTGTACATGTGCCCCAAGATTGTACCAACAATCCGGGTTAACTAAGGAGTCACCTCAGTTACAAAAGCGACATTTACTCGCATTAATGGCGAAGTGACTGGCATGCTGAGGAGACGTGCACCCACACGCCAACCCAATAAGTAGCCGACATACGTCGGGCGCTGTCAGAGGTAACGTCTATCCACTTCAACCGTTAAAGACATACACATCAATCGACAACCAGACAGTCTCCGCTAAGCTCAAAACCGCTAGCGGAACTTCTCACTTTCACCTTTCAGGGGAGACAGTCTCTTCTAAGCGCAACACGGCTAGCAGAACCTCTCACCTTCATCTTTCAAGCGAGAAAGTCTCCGCTAAGCACAACACCGCTAGCGGAACTCCTCACTTTCACCTTTCAGGCGAGAAAGTCTCCGCTAAACACAACACCTCTAGCGGAACCTCTTATTTTCACCTTTCAGGCGAAAAAGTCTTCGCCAAGCTCAACACCACTAGCGGAACCTCTTACCTTTATCTTTCAAGAGAGAAGGTCTCCGTTAAGCACAACACTACTAGCGGAACTTCTCACTTTCACCTTTATGGCGGGAAAGTCTCCGCTAAGCGCAACACCGCTAGCGGAATCTCTTACCTTCATCTTTCAAGCGAGAAAGTCTCCGCTAAGCACAACACTACTAGCGGAACTTCTCACTTTCACCTTTCAGGAGAGAATGTCTCCGCTAAGCACAACACCGATAGCGGAACCTCTTACCTTCATCTTTCAAGCAAGAAGGTCTCCGCTAAGTGCAACACCACTAGCGGAACTTCTCACGTCCACCTTGCAGGGGAGACGATCTATGCTAAGCAACACTGCACTAGCGGTGCTCCTCACCACTAGCTCTCAGCAGAGAAGCTCCCGCCAGCTGCGCTTCCCAGGGCAATGCCCCATACCGACAACGACAGTCACGTGGCATTGTAGTCAAGCTCTATTCCTCCTGGAAAAAGTAAGGGGACATGTCAACATAGTCTTCGATGACACTGATCAGGCAAGTTGACCCCCGTCATTCAGGTATCAAAGATTGGGTTCGCTACCTAGCACCCATTGCTCAACGCAACTCCCCTCAATAAACAATAAACCGGCCAAACGGAGGCCATCTTAGCTGGGGAGTGGGGGACTCCCTGGGGAGCCTAGCAGGGGCCCACCTGAAAGGGTATAAAGCATTTGATCAGAACAAGTCCATGGTTGACAAAGCACTGACGCTAATTATACTTTTACAAGACTAGCAAAAGTAACGATTCAAACCGCTAGGCAACTCCCCAACCAAGATTTCCCTCCTTGATTGGGGACTTTGGGGACTTGTACTTACATGAGCATTTGCCCAAAGCATAATTAGCTATAATGAGCCACGCTCATGCTATTGATAGTGGTTCCATACAGCCATCAAGGGCGTGACCTACGAAAACACCACCAAACAAGCTATCGCCTGAGATTCGGCTTAGCCTGGGATCTCCACTGACGCGCCGCCACGTGTAGGCTACGAAAACACCACCAAACAGGCTATCGCCTGAGATTCGGCACAGCCTGGGATCTCTGCTGACGCGCCGCCACGTGTAGCGCCAATATCACCTCGCTGAAGTATCAGAAGCTGGGAATAGAAACATATCAGTCCCACATCGAAAATAAGGAAGAGATCAGTCTCTTCCCCACCAATAAAAGGTCTACTCATCTCTCATCATTAATTACACATTTACTGCTTACTTAACGTTATTCTGTCAACACAAATATATTGACTAACTTAGGCATCGGAGTAGAGAAGACCGCCAACCACGATCTCCCTCTGACGCCCTATGTATTTTATTTGACAGATAGCGGAAACAACAAGAGCATCATAAGTAGCCGTCAGCCTCGCTGGTCCGCTTTGATCAAGGTTCGGCTAACGCTAAATCTCAGACATTAACATTCATTTTCCGCCTCAGGCCTTCATAATCTCACGGACAAGCTTGCATGTACATGATCTATTAAGATCTCTTAGTCTGTTGTATAAATAAAATTAAGAAGTAAAAATTCTAAACTTTATATTTTGTTATATGTTATATATCTGTTCGTGATAGGGTCTTTGGTATCAGAAGTTTAGATGCTTGGATTTTGTATGTATAAACTTGTATAGAAATAATCTTGTCATAACAAAAATATAAACAATCCAAAATCTAATTATACATATTCCAAGGGAAGAAAAGAACAAAGATCATATTGAATCTAATTAAAGACATAACTACATGCACGCAGGGACACATAGTCACTACACCAAAAACTGCATCACACAACGGTGATCACACAACGGAGAACAAATCCTCTGTTGTCTGTTGACAACAATTGAATCATACAACACATTTATAAATCTTCGTTGTATAAAGATGCTCAAATTCTAAAACTTCTAGTTAGGAGCTGATGACACAACGGAAAGAAAGATTATCTGTTGTCTGAATGAAAAAAAAAAAGACCGGCATATTTCCCTCCTACCATTGAGTCAAATTTGGCTCCAAATTGTACCCTAGATGCTATTAAATTGGACAACAGTTTAGTTACTTCCGTTGTAGGAGTATACCTGCAAATCATCATACAATGGTTTTTAATGTTCTGTTGTGTAAGTGAGTAACAAAATTTGGAAATGGCTCCAAAATGACATTCATTCCCCCCCAAAACGAGAAAATTCGGCTGCAATTGTTTGTTATGCTTGCAAGTTCCAACAACAGAATGAACTATTTCTGTTGTGTGAATGAGAAATGACTAGCCTAAGTGCGAAACCTAATATTTTGATTGCAGAGGCAGGAAATTTCCATCTTTCATTCCCTTAGCTATGTAACAAATCAGACAACGTAAACGTATCTATACGTTGTCTGTCTGACTTAAAAAAAAAATGCCTATTGCCTTAGGCAACTCGAGGGCACACTTACTGCCTTGGCCATTTTTCATGTCTGAGAGAGAAACCCCGAGCTTTTCTTCACTTCTACCAAAATCTGGAGCTTTTCTTCATCATCTTCTCAAAACACTTAGCCATCACAAATCACCATCTTTCAAAGTTTGGATTTAGATTCTATTCGATTTGAGTTCTACTCGATTAAGGTTCGAGTTGGGTTCAATTTGGGGATTTTTCATTCTGCTGAAATGAGGGGTTTGGGTTTTGACCAATCGAGTTGGGTTCTACTCGATTAGGGTGTTTCTTCTGCCCCAGAAAGAAGATAAATCTCATTCTTTGCAAGCTCCAGACGGGGTATTTCTTCTCTTCTTCTCTTATTCTCTTCTCTCCCAGAAGCCTCAACTCCTCTTCAAGGCTTCAACATCGTGCCTTGGCTCCGACACCTTCTTCCACCAAATCCAATCACAGCCACCAAACTCTAATCAAAACCTCATAATACCGTCATCTTCTCTAGTTCTTGAAAGTCTACTCGTCTCTGGCCAAACCCCAACTCAACCCTAAAAAGAATCTCCATCGATGCACCCGGTCGAAGTCTTTGCTCGAATCCGAGACAATCCATGAGCCAAAGACACGCAACATTTGCGAAATCAGTCAAGTTTAGTCAAGTTCAGAACTTGGTCTCATATTTTGGTTCGTTTCCTTAAGGTTTAGATACCCTCGTCTTCTTCTTCTTCTTCTTCTTCTTCTTCTTCTTCTTCTTCTTCTTCTTCTTCTTCTTCTTCTTCTTCTTCTTCTTCTTCTTCTTCTTCTTGCTTTGCATTGGTTTCAAGTAAGATAAGGTAGTCTCAGTTCTGTAGTTGAGCTATTTACTCAGAGAGAAGATAGGAGTCAAGGACAAGAAGCAGAACAAGGAGCTTGCCCAGAGAAATTTGGAGCCTGTTGAAAAGGGTTTGTCGCTTTAATCTCTTGCACTTTGATTCAAGTTTTGTTTTTGATTCGTTTTGTTGTTTGAATTGACTTGAATGCTTCTGGGATTATGTAGAATGAAGTTAGTAGAGAACGGGTTTTGGATTTTAGAACAAAAACCAATACATGAATGTGTGTAATTGATGTCCATTATGTAGTAGACAAAAGACACTTGGATAATTCGGCCTGGAAAGTTGAAGTTTTACTCTGTAGGCTTATGATGAGAAGAGAATAAAGTATAAAAAAGTTGATATATATTGTGTTGAATTGTTTCCAGATAAAAGTTCAGGACCTTCAAAGATGAGAAAGAGAAAAAGAGAGAAGAAAACAATGGTGATTCGAGAAAAGTTGTTCAGATCTCTATTGAAGGTAAAGTGGAGTTCTAGCTTTGTTAAATGTTAACTTGTTAATTACTTGGTCAGAATTTTGCATTCAAAATGAACTCAGTGCGGTTTGCTCTTGTCATTTCACTAGATAACTCGACCAAAGCGGCCAATGACAAGAAAAAGACAAAGAAACTGAGGAAAGGAAAAGGAAAGAAGGTGAAGAACAATCAGGATTTGGATGATCCCTCTAATACTGATGGTTTTGATTAATTAAATGGTAAGCTTCTTTAGTTGTTCTTGTAGCATAGTAAACTCGCATATAAACCTCATTTATTGTGCAATCTGTTCATGGTGTCCCCTAGTGAACAAAATTTGGTAGTGAATAATGAACATGTTCAAATTTCCTATGCCATTGCCTGTATCTGCTATATTTGGCTTTATATGAAATTTGAGGTTTTGTACTTTTTTTTCTTGTCTTAAGTTATAAAAATAAGGCATGAATGCCATGGGGGTGTCAACAATAAAATCGTTTTTTGCTTTCAACTTAATTAACTCAATTTTATTTTTATTAGACGATGAAGCCGCAGATGATCAGAGCTAATTCGAAGTTCAGGGAGAGACTGCAGGAAGTGCTGAAATGGTGTAAATGAAGATGATTGTAAGAATACTGAACTCAGAAACTATGAAAGAATGTCACTTTGATTTCTTATCCCTGCAAATCAGCAAGTGGTCACTGAATAGGATGTTAAAACCATTTGAAGAGGGAAGTACTAATTGGGAAGAAGGATGAGATATATGGTGGCAGGTTATTAGAGAGTTTGCAGTTGTTTGTTATAAATGATGCGGATGAGTTCAGTGCGGTTTTGAAGCGTGAATCGAATCCGAAGATATTGACCACCACTTGCCGATTTAACTCTTCTGTATGTATTGGTCTTTTACTTGTTTTCAATGTCATTTTAGCTTTTGTTGGTTACGAAACTGATATATTTTATGACAAGGTGATTGCCAATGTGTGCTAAGGTTTATGCTTTTTGTTGTTTTGGTGGTTTTCAGAGGGGTCCTGCTTTTATAGAGGAACTACTTTCGGTGATCCCAAATGCGTAGTACTATAAAAGAGACACTTATGACTTGAAAAAGGTACCATTTCTGTCTTTTATATCAATTTGTTTTTCACTTTTTCAATGTAACAAACATGGAGTTCAAACAGTTAATATATGTAATCTTTTTCATTGTTGCAGATTATAGAGTATGCAAATAAAAAGGAATTCACTTCTTTAATTATTGTTTATACCAATCGCCGGGAACCAGGTTGGTCTCTCAGACTTTGCTTCTGATGTCTTTAACTTCTAAATTCTGTGTGAAATGAGATCGTCCCCGTATTTTCCCTGTTGTTTTTTATCTACTTCAACTACTGCAATCATTTTTCAGATGCTCTCCTAATTATTGGCTTACCTAATGGACCTACTGCCAATTTTAAGCTCTCAAAGCTTGTTTTACGGAAGGATATCAAGGTTCGTTGCTATATGTTGCATGTATCTTTATACTGTTTTGCCACATATTGCGATGAAAGGTTTTTATTTTCTTCAGTTGGTGAAAAGAGGAGTCATTGAGATTAAAAATCTTGAAAGAGTCCAAAAGAATAAAATTCTGCAAAGTATTAATTTTTCATCTCTGGGGAATTAATGTAGGGTGTGTTAACTGTCATTTTCTTTCCTTATTCTTTATTTGGCATGCCTGCAGAATCATGGAAATCCAACCAATCATGAGCTTGAGCTTGTATTAAACAACTTTACAACACGCCTTGGTCATCGTATTGGGAGGTTGCAATCCTTAACTTGTTTGACATGTTCTCACATTATATTAGATGCATTTTGGACTTTTTGGTTCAAATACACCTCATCACACAGTGTGGTAATTTCATTTTTTTTTTCCCTGTACAATTAGTTTCAAGTGGTTTCTTATGTAAGGATGGATTACCTTCAAGCTCCTAATGGTAATTTTCTTCTTTCACCTACTTTCTAATACAGTCACTTTTCCCTCAAGAACCAAATTTTAGTGGTCGGCGAGTTGTAACTTTCCACAACCAGTGAGATTTTATATTCTTCCGGCATCATCGGTGTGCCTCCTTTGCTATTTTTAGTTCTTGCAGTGATCCTTTCTTATACTTGTGATCTTATATACTTTCCATTGCTGTAGAGCTTTTTGTTTACTGATGTCATTAATTTCTATGTGTTTAGGTACATTTTTGAAACCAAAGAGACTAAACAGGCTGAAGTAAAGGGCAAAAAGACCAAGGATTCCAAAGCTGACGCTATTACTAAAGCAAAACCATTTGCGCGCCTACAGGTTGGTGTCAATTATTTATTTGTTCCTCTTGCATTTGCTTTCTTGTCTCGATCTGGTTTGGCCTAGGGCCCTGGCTGAATTTCCTCCACCACTTGAAATGTCCTTATGTTTCGTTCTTGGTCCATTTATGTGACATAGGAAGGCAGGGTATTGCTACATTTACCATAGCATGCAGTTTACGTTTATTTCTTTATTCTTTATTGTATCATTTATAAATGTAGATCTTAACGGTCTTTCCTGTCTTAAACACTCAGGAATGTGGTCCTCGTTTTACCGTTAAATTGATCAGTCTGCAGCACGGGACATTTGATCCTAGAGGCGGGGAGTTTGAGTGGGTTCACAAGGTAATCCACTTATCAGTCAATTCATTTCAGTATATTGGTTTCATATCTTTATCATAAAAAAATATTGAAAGATACCTAACTTGTTAGTCAATTGTTTGCAATTTTCTCTGGGATATATGGTGCAGCTGCTACAACATTTAAATATACTTTTGATTACAAACCATCCGGCATCAACTGGTACCCTTCACAACTAGAGGCTTATTATTAATTTGTTAATTTGACTTTTTCATGTTAACTGCATACCAGAGATCAATGGAAACTTTGATTGATTGGATTGATAGTGAAGTCAACATGAGCAATACTTATGTACTTTTTCAAACTTATGCTCCTGTGCATTTCAGGTTTGCTCTATCATTTAAGCTACTTAGTCTCATTGGTAGATTACGATTTGCTTATTTGTCTCATTAATTACATGTGTATAATGTTCAAATGTACCTCTATCTTAGCTGATACAATCACCAGTCTGACTTATCTATCGACATTGAATTATTATGACATGTATTGGTAATTTAGTATTTGATAAGTGATGGGAAACCTTGTGCAGGTTTTTGAATGGTGAAGAAGTAGATATAGAGGAAACAGTTCTTCGCACTCCAATATCCAAATCCTAGAAGAACCATTCAGATTTGTTCTACTCAACACCACAAATAAATAGGAACATTCCTTCTGGTGCTGCAATATGTGCTAACTTGTGAAGCTTCACAACAAGCTTGGAGGTGATGCAAATAAGAATATAGTGCACAAGATGCTTGGTAAAGTGACACATGAAGGTTTTGTTGAAGTGAAAAGATATTATACCAGTTTTTGATTCATGTGTAGCTAGTTAGGAATGCTTTTCTTCTTTTATTGTTGGCTTGAAATTTGGACAATTTTTTTTTGGGAAATACTGCCTTTTGCAGTTTTATGTACAAAATGTTAGATATTATGATGGATTGCTTGATAGATATGTTCACTGTTCATTGGGTAAAATGGACCAAATTAATGCACAAATCAATTCAGAGAATGGATGTTTGCAGCAATCATACAACAGATTTTCAGAAATGTCAACCAACGTTGTCTGAACAAAAAAATTCTGGGTATTCACACAACGCATTGATAGCTATCACACAATGGATTTCAAAAAGTAACGTCGTCTAGTTTAACTCATTCATAACTATCACACAACGGATTTCAATAAGTAACGTCGTCTAGTTTTAAGCTCATACAACAAAAAATACTAGAACACAGTTGTCTTACTTTTAATCACACAACAGCTAAACTACAAAACCGTTGTATGAAAATTCAACCCACAACGGCATAAAAGCAAATTCTGTTGTGTGAACTGCTGCGCACAAGTGCGTCCGGCATCTGTCGAGTTCTTGGACAACGGTGTTAAGAAATATACGTCGACTGACTTTGTATCATACAACGGTGAATTCACCGTCGTCTGATTTTTCATCAGACAACATCGAGATAGACGACGGTGAGTTTTCAAATCAGACGACGTTTTTTCACCGTCGTGTGATGCAGTTTTTGGTGTAGTGAGTACTCTTATATCGACCACATAATACAAATTTTATAGTAAGCATGAATTAAGAGACCGACTTAATGGATTGGGAGGGCATATTCAGCAATTTTTTCCCATGATTAGATAGTTATGTCTCTGTAGTCGATTTTGTACACTGCGAGTTGAGCTATGGTGAACCTCAAGCTAGAAATGTTTTTATCTAGAATGCTAACTTTTTCTAGAGCTATTTTCCTCTCTTCTTCTGTTAGATTCCCGTAAAGGAGACTCAAAGATGGCCTACCACCTGCAAAAGAGGAGAGGCAAATTACATTTCATTCGATAAAATAATTAACCCAACAGCTATGGTCTAATACAAAATTATGCATCAATCCTGAATAATAGTTATCGAAAAAACCAGTTCTACAATGAAGGAAACTTACACAAATGGAAACCGAAATGTGCATTGCATATGTCAGTTGTATAATTTAACTGGAAAAAAAAATAAAAAATCAATTCATGTAATATTACTCACAGTATATAAGATAAATGAGAGTAATTGAATACTTGGCTCAACTAATACGTAAAAATAGAAATATGGATACCATAAATGATAGGGAGATGAAATTTCCAAATCAAATTCATTGTTCAAATTAGTCAAGTTATACATCTATCCAAGACCAAACGCGGAAAACAACACTTGAAAGTTCATATGAATCAAGACGAAATAAAACATCATAACAAGAAAAATTAAATACCTGACTGGATACTTCCGTTGATGAATCAATGAGTAGGGAAACACATTGGTAATAAAAATGTCTGGTAACCAGTAGACTAGCTTTTGCTTCGTATGGACGAAAATTTTTAGAACGCAGAGATGTAAATTTGTTGAGCACATCTTTATACGTCATACGAATAGACCCCACAACAGGGATATGCGGTTTGATCTCGGGCCCACCGAACTCAGCCCTAAGACCTTCCATCAACTTCTTGATCCTAAAGGGACACATCATCCGGTAGGATAGCCCATATAGAATATGAATGCAATTCCCTATCCACTATTGAAGGACCAGATGGAAAGTGCGTGAGTGGAGAAAAATTCACCTGCAAAATAGCATCAAACATCAATACTCTGAATTTAAGGGATTTCCCAACTAAATATAAAATATGAACATCCTTATTAGTATAAATTTATTCAAGCATTCGGATAGAAAGGAGAAAAACGAAAAACAGGTTAAGTAACTATACCACACTAGAATTATTTCTGCTCTCGAGCTTGCGGGCTCGCAAAACTGAAACTATACTTTTCACATAGACAACAGCCGCAATGTCATTTGACTCGTCATATCTCTGACAAGTAGAATAAGGCGTGTTTTGAATGAGAATATCTTTAAGCCTTTCGCTACCAAGGTCATAGGAGAGTACAAGTCCCATGAAATCACTTATAAAAATCTCATTCCCATTCAACAATGCCAATGGCTTCTCCCTGGGTTCAAGAGTTAAGTGTTTTGTCCAAGCACCTTTCGGACCACCAAGTTCATCCAGCACCCATATTACAAAAGAATATTCACCTTCAGGTTTATAACCTTGAAGTCCATCAACCAATACAAAAAGAGCAGGGGATTCGTTCCACACTCGAAGTTCCATACCGTCAGTATTGACCCAGGGATGATATAAACTATCAGGTAACATGATATCATGAAATACCTCATTCTCAATATCCAACAAAATGATGACCTGCCTAATGAGGTCCTCTTCTCTATCAAACGCAACCAGTTCCTTATATTGCTCATGTCCTAACCAATAAAACATCTGCTTGAATTGAATCTGGAAATTTTCGGGTCTGAGGACAGTGAGCAGTGGTGTTGATCTCTCTCCAAGAATCGGTACTCAAAGTGCATATTGCTGCTTTTGGAGGATGATAAATTACATATCCATCATCCAGAAAATCTGAAGGAGAAACTAGTCCAATTTTAACAACTTTGTATTCGTTCAATTTAGGATCATATCCAAACCCCTGAACATAGTTGGACCACACATCTTCATCCCAATCAACATCTGCAAGGTATGGAAAGGGGGGAAGAAGCTTGAATTCCTGAATTGCTGGGTTCCATAAAAGCACCGGAAAAGATTTAACTAGGAGTAGACAGATGATTCCATTGCAATGCCCTACGATATGAACTGCTTCGCCTCTAGTCTTTAGAGTCATACAAAGAGGAATCTTGATATCCTCGACACTAGAGACAATAATGCTGTCCTCACCATTATCAATATCATCATCATTATTGCATAAATTAAGCAACGAAAACACTAGCTCTTCTTCTTCTTCTGCAGTCTCATTAGCAGTGTCCTTGATGTTCTTGGAGACTAAACGCTTCTTCATAAGGAGCAGATGCTTGGAATTGGAATTATAATCGGAGATGTGCTTAGCTACGAACCTGGGATCGTTGATCAGCGCATACCACCCTTTAGAGGCGCATTTGCATCGCATCAGAGCCTTGGGAGGCAGAGTTGACAGGATTTTCTCCACCAGATCTTCATCAACCTCTGTCATTTCTGCCACGCCCTTTCCTCTTCAACCTCTTCAATTAAAAGTTATAAAAGAACAAATTCATTACAATAGATCACAATGATGATAAAAACTAAAAGAACAATGGTCCATATAGAATTGTTAAACGAAATCGAATCTAACTATATAGAATTACCTTAGTCCTTAACCTGAGAACTAGAACAAGAGACGGGGAAGATATGATGGCTGCTGGAGCCGGAGATCGAGACGATATTAGTGATGGAGACTTCCTGAGAGTCTGAGACTTGAAACAGCTTGTGAGTTCTGATGTTGATTTACTATTTACTTATTTCCATTAGGTTTTTAGTGTACTGTTTTTTTTTTTTTCAAAAAACAAGGAAAATAAAATAATGCCACCAAAGAAATGAGTTGGATAATTCTAAATACAGTATTTATGATAATTCTTATCTATCACGTTGTTTTTCAAAAGTGTGTTTTTGAAAAATTCGACTGAATATGAGTGTCTTTTTAACTTTACACATCATTGTTAAGATTTTTTTACCTCAAAGTAACTAAATATTCTACTTTTCAATGGTATGTATGATTCATATATGCACTTCGCGAGAATAGTTTTAGCTAAGAAGAAACAATTTGCAGTGTTTGGATGCTGGAATGAATATTGCAATGGAACTGAATCAAGAATAATGAGACGGAATAAGAGTGTATCAAAATAAGATTTGGTGTTGAAAAAAAAATTGTTTGATTGTTTCAGTCAAAAATTTCGTTCTGTGCCTACTGGAGTCCCGAATCTGGCCTTGGTTGAGGGCGTAGACAATGAGAAGGTAAAGACAAATTCAATATCTGTTATTTGTTAAACTTGGAGAAGTTCTGAAGAATTTATTTAAAGAAAATTCACATAATTGGTTTTTCAAAATTACTGGTATCATGCAATGAAAAAGTTTAAGACTTTCAGTTGATCAATCATTGAACTAAAGTTGTGCTTGTGTTATCAATCACCAAATTATAATACTTTGGAATTCTATTCATTCTGTTAGTATAGTTCTTAGAGCATCTCCAATGGAGTAGTCAAAATGTCAAATTCGAATTTGAAGGCTGATGATTGTCGTTTTGATAAATTTCTACTGTAGCTGGTAGGTTAAATTTAAATATTATTATATTATTTTTTTGGAATATTTTATAACAAAAATAAACCATCTTTTCCAACATCACCCACTTCTTCTTCTCTGTTTTTCTTGCTGCACAACTCCACTTCATCTCTCTCTCTCTCTCTCTCTCTCTCCTAATACACTAGTTTTGACAAAACACCAATTCCTTCTTCATGTTTTGAATCCCAATTTCCAGATTTGCCACACTTCTCATAAACTCAAATTCCAATAAATTCTTATTCAAAGACCTAATTCCCATAATCACAAAAAAAGCTCTGTACTTACATATGCATTTGCCTAAGCATAATTAGTTATAATAAGCCATGCTCATACAACCGCAACACCAACATCGTCAAGGGTGTGACCTACGGAAACAATGCCAAACAAGCTATCACCTGAGCTCCGGTTCAGCCTGAGATCACCGCTGACGTGCCACCACGCGTCGCCCCAAGATCACCTCACTGAAGCATCAGAAGCTGAGAACTGAAGCACATCAGTCCCACGTCGAAAACAAGGAAGAGATTAGTCTCTCCTCATTAACTGAAGCTGAAAACTGAAGGTTCACTCATCTCTCCTCATTAACTACGCATTTATTACTTACCTAACGTTATTCTGTCAACCTAAATACATTGACTGACTTAGGCATCAGAGTAGAGAAGACTTCTAACCTCGGTCTCCCTCTGACGCCTTTTGTATTTTACTTGACAGGTAATGCTAGCACTACAACCCCCTCAGTAGCAATCCGAGCTTGGACCAGCATTAACAAGATTTAGCTACTGCTGAATAATAAGATTTAGCTACCGCTGAATCTCAAACATTAACATTGGTGCCATCTGTGAGAACCCTTGAGCAAAAGGTCACCCCACCATAATCCATAATGACTAAAGGTAGTGGGGAAATCGTTGACGAGCAAGCGAATCAGTTTGTAAATCCCCAAATCACTAACCCCACGGTCACCATTAACCGTGCACTCTAGGGCTGGGTTCGGATCGGTCCGGTCTAAAAAAATTGGAAACCGAGACCAAAACCGATATTGTCGGTTCGGTCCGAATCGGTCTTTTAAGCATGTTAGAAACCGATCCGAACACAATCGGTTTGGTCTTTCGGTTTTCTGGGCCAAAAAACCTATTTTTCCAGTTTTCAGAGTTTAGGTAACCTGCTTCCAATTTTCAGAATTCCACATGACAAACACCTTCGTTTTCAACCTCAGTACAATAGAAATGACTAATTCAGATCAATTAAACAGATAAAAGCTACTAGAGCTGCACAAAACAAGTGAAACATGGAAAACTATGCAAAGTTGTGGAGCTCCCTCGACCCTGTGGATGTACTCTTCCTGTTACACCCCACATCCGATTTACCCCTTTTACTGTGTTACAAGAATTACTGTATGTTTTACCATTCGCGGTTATAGTTTTACCTTTTAGGGGGGGTGGCTAGAAGTTGACTTTTTATGGGTTAACAATTTGAGAAAATTTTCTTCACGTAAGTTGTAGGGGACGTTAAACCGAGTCTGTGGACATGTGGTACACTTAAATCGGAGTTCGTATGTGAAAGTTATAGCTTAAAATGTGAAGTTACTGTTCATGGTAATAAAAATATATATGGAAAGTTACCACTGTAGGTTTCCATTTTCGGAAACCCACGATAACTCTCTCTCTCCTCTACCCCGACTCCTTCCTCTTCGGTCCAATTTCGTCCACCTTCGAATTCTTCCTTTTCCGGCTGACCCACGACTGAACCTGGGCACCGGCAGGCTCACCTTCTCTCCCTGGTCACGCCTGGGGTGGTGTTTTGCGGTGGCTCGACCGGAGGAGCTCGGAAATTAGCGGTGAAGTTTACTGTAGCTAAACGGAGGTTTCGTCGATCTCCGGCGATTCCGGCCGTTTCCAGCCTCCAAACCACTGTCGAAGGCGCGGTTTTTGCCAAGAATCGTTTTGCCCCTAACCTTGAGCCACGATTTGCAGTGTAGAAGGAGAATCAAGGAGAACCCGATTCTAGGGTTCTTGAGTTTTCTGGGCTTGTGTTCAACGGCCAAATTGGAGCTCTTCGAGATAAAATTGGAATGTGTTGTTTGTGAAAAATGTTGGGTCTGTTGAGTAGGTGGTGCTGCCAAAATTTGGTGGCCATTGGTGGTGGTTGCCGGGGGCGCGTGGGCCCCACGCGCGGCCACTGTGGGTGGCGCGTAGAGCTGCGTTTTATTTACTGTTTTGGTTCCATAAATCCCTTAACGATTTTAGAATTTTATACATGAAGTTTGGTGCAAATTGGAGGAATTACGAATTGAGAATGAATTGTTGATTGTTGATTCACCTGAATTCGATCGCCGAATTTCTTTCGAATTCACTTTAGAATTTAGATATCGATGACTGAATATTATTGGAGAATTACGGATAGATTCGATGTGAATTAAGGAGTTGGTTTTTGAAGGGGGACATTCTGAATTTCAATTTCTAATTATCGCGAGTGCTATTCGTACAGGACGAGAGGAGTCTTCGTACGAGGAAAATACCGAGCGACGTCAGGATTGACCATATATTGTGAGTGGACTTTTATTTTCAAAGAATGATGCATGCATTTATTTATTTATTTTTGAGATGATGATTTGTTTATCGTATTACTTTCTCGAGCATATGGTTATTTTCGGAAATGGTTTTGGATATTTGATTATTTGAAGATTTTATGGCGTGCGGGGTCACGTCATTGGATTATGCTTATTTTTCTTATTTATTTTTGAATTTGAGTTTATCTTGGCATGTGGGACACGTCATGGGAATTCTTTTGCGAGAGTTGGGGAAGCCTTATGTATTTATGATTTTACTGTGGTTTTCGGATTTTCTTTTGCCATACTTTGGGTGACTTATCATTGCTAGCTTTGATTTTCCGCCTTTGTGGCGAGGTGATGGGATCACCGAAGCCCTTTGCCTTTGTGGCGCTGGTTACTGTCTCTGTGACAGTAATTCTGAAGCCCAGTATCCTATCGCTACACTTAGTGGCGTAAGGGTATATTACAGGAGTAATGGGAGTACTTTAGCCTGGGAGGCTCACTCGTATGGCTATCGTCTTCCCCTACTCACTTTACTATTTTGACTAGTGGGGCTAGTTCGATTTCCGTTTAACCAGCGGGGCTGGTCTTATTGTCTTGAGTACCGGAGTTCCAATCTTTTCATTTAGTTTGTGACTAGCGGGGCTAGTTGGTTTTTCTTGTACAGAACTTCTCTTGCTTTGCTTTCCTTAAAACATTGCATGCATCGGGAGTTTATAGAGAAATAAATGGGGAAAGTATAAAATTCCTTTTGTTTAAAATTGTTTATTTTTGGTCCACTCACGCTAACATGTTTTTCAATACTTTTCCCTTGGGCCCTTCAGTTTCAAATGCCCAGTTTACAGTGTTGCTGCTCGGCGTTCAGGAGTGAGCCATAGTGACCGCATCCGCTTCCGTCATCATATTTTGTAGGTTACCTGTTTAGCCTACTGTACTCTATGTTAATTTACATTCCTAGAATTGCTCTGATTACTATGGGATTTGTGACCCAGACTTGTAAGGAATTATATTTGAGGTCCATGACCTAACTTTGGTGAATTGTAGTATGTTTAATCTTGGAGTTTCTTAGACTTGAAGTATTTGATACACTATTATTATTTTTGAGTTGAGTTGGTGGAATTATAGGAGCAGGGTGGCTCCAGGAGTATGTGGTTGGATTATTAGAAGTGAAATTTGTTTTCCACAGGTTTTTGGGTTGTCCATTTTTAAGGGAGGTTATGCCAAAATTTTTGGTAAACCTTCTTTAAAAGTGGGTCCCGCAAGGCCACTTCGGATTCCAGGGTGGAATCCGGGGCGGTCCTTGTCACTTCCTCTCTCTCTTTTTGGGTTTTGGTGGTTGGGACGATGTCATCGTAGACGGAGTTCCAGCAGAAGTTGGTTGGTCTGTTGCAGCACCAGCATTTGCAGGGATGACAACATTCTTGGTAATTTCGGTGTCGGGATCAGAATTAGAATTCGAGTTTGCATTTTCCGAATCTGAATTTGAATTGGATTCAGATTGGGTTTGTGGTGTGTTTCCAGTGGATGAATCCATGGGTGATTGATCGAGACACAGTGATGAGTGATCGACACTCGAGAGTGAAGAACAGATGAAATGGGAATAGGGTTTTCTCGGACTGAAGAGGACGACTGAAATGAAATCGAAATGGGGAATTGGGGATTTTTGGTCGAAGACTCCTGGTGATTGCCTGCAAGTGAGTTTAGGCTGTGCTCTATAGGCTTGTCTGGGAACCAACTAAAACTCGACACGTAGACATGTACAAATTATAGGTCTGGATCGAGCCTAATCAGTTTTGCGGACCCGAATGACTCGTTAATCGGTTAGGTTTAGCTTGAATAGAGGAATTTGTGTCTTAAAACCGACCCGAATGGTCGATTTCTATCTGGATCAAGTCGGGTTTTCGGTTTCTCGAGTGAAAACGCCCAGCCCTAGTGCACTCTTCAACACTCCGGCCAACCCCTGCGCTGAACCCCAAGATACACCTCTAGTTCAACACACCCAGTCGGAGGTGGAAAACTTACCTAGCAGCAGCCGCCAGCCACCAGGACAAGACCTAGTCGCTAAACTAGAATTAGCACTAGCAGATCTTCACAAGGCAAATAGAGAACGAGAGCAAGAGAGAAGGGAAAAGGCGTAAGCCCAGAAACAAGTGGCCACAATGCTGTCAAAATTTGACGACTTGAAGAAGGCGCTAGAAGCGAACGCCAAACCTACCCGGAGTGAGAACTCGCAAAGTGCGAGAGTCAGTTTGAATGCTAGAATAAGGATAAGGTCAACGCCAGTAATACAGATTGGCGTTCTGTTGAACCCACATGAGCTGGCAGGATTGGGCCCATGTCCTCCATCACAACCAATGCTGAAATAGGAAGCAGAGTCACAATTGCTCGCCAACCTTAGCACGGGACGAGCAAGAACAGTGGGAAGTCCGCTAGCCCCTAGGCAACAATTAAACCAGGCCCAGATGAATTCACAAGTAAGGCCCGCCACAGATGCTACTGCCTTGATCCTGCAAAAATGATGCAGTTGGAAGAAAGATTGGTCAAGGAAAAAGCAAGCACCCCAGCACCAATCCAAAATCCACTTTTCACAACAAGGCCAGGTCCATTTATTGCCAGAATCCTGCAGGTCGTCAAGCCAGTGTATGCCAAAAGGCCAAAAATTGCTCAATACAACAGCCTCACAGACCCCTTCGTCCATATGGACACATTCATGAAGGTAACTAATAACAAGGGGATCGACGATGCCACTCAGATAGCGAAACGCTGGATAGCGAGGCAATGAGTTCGTTCTTGGAGTGCCCACTCGGATCCATTGATTCGTTCTCCTCGTTGTCAAAAGCTTTCTTGTCGCTATTTATCCTCTTGGTAGAGGGATACCACAATACCAGCCAATTGTTCAGCTTCAAATAGGGAGATGAGGAATCATTAAAGACATTCATCATAAGATGGAGGGCCTCTGCATCTTGATGTCGCGACCTTGACAAGAAAATGGTGCTGGCAGCCTTCAAACAAGGGCTCTTAAAGGGACCATTTTTTTACCATCTCAATTACAATTGCCCAAACGCGACATATGACCACGTCATAGGCAAAGCGGTCCTCCACGCACAGGCAGAGTACATTACATATGGTGAGGCGCCGCCGCCACCAAAAACTCCCATTAAAACAACTCAACCTTCCTCCTCTCAACAGGAAACCACCAACAAATCCTCCGCTACACCCTTGAACGACAAGAAAAGGGAGTGGCAGTAAGGAAACTATCAGGATAAGCGGCAGAAAGATCAGCAATACCACAACAAGGGTAATCTGTGTTTCCATAATGACAACCACATCAACAAGTAGGCGGCATCTTCCCAGCGATATGAGGTATTCACGGTTCTCACCACTTTCTACGAGGAAATACACGACCAATGCAAAGACCAAATCCCACCACCACCCCCAAGAAAGTTCCCCAGGGTGGGAAAGCCAAGAAACACAAGGAAGTAGTGCAAATACCACGAGGATAGTGATCACAACACCAACAGTTGCAACGCCCTAAAAACATCAATTGAGACACTCTACAGTGACAGTAAACTAGAACAATTCAAGGTTCGCCAACCAGCACTAGTAGTCACCAACATTGAGCTAATGCGCCGTATTAGCACAATCGATGGCGACGCCCCCATCAGCAACATGTCACATAGGGCAAGAAAGCACTATACACGCACCAACCACCCAAAGGAAATCTTCAATATCCGCCACCAGAGATCAACCAAAACACCCAAATCTGCTGGGATCCCATAACCTTTTGTGAAGAGGAAGAATGAGGTGTTTACCACCCTCACAAAGATCAATTCTTGATTGATGCAATACTTGACAAATGGTTAGTGGGAAGAGTGCTAGTGGATAGCTGATCTGCCGTTAACGTCATCTTCAATAGCTGTTACAACTAACTGAAGCGCAACAGAAAACTCCTCCAAGATCATGAACCATTGCTCAACTTTTCTGGCGATGTCACACAACCACTAAAATCAGATTACATGCTTCTATCAATCGGGACCAGCCCTTGAACGGTGGAGATACACACTGAATTCATTGATGTAGACTGTTTTAGCTCTTACAACTCTATCATCGGGCGCCCAACCCTCAATAAGCTAAAATGCATCATTACCAGATACATGTTACTCATGAAATTATCCACCCCTAAAGACACTTGTTGAGTAAGGGGAAGCCAGCAAATTGCACAGGAATGTTACGCAATGACTATGACACAAACAATGTGCTGCCATGATATCCTAACAATAGGGAGCTAGCCATCTCAAACGGACAAGATCAATGACTCTAGAGATGACGAAGAGAAGTATGTCAAAAATGAACCCATCAACCCGAAAATATCTCTGCAGATCGTTAGCATCTCTAACGAGCATCCAAAGCGAATAGTGTGCATTGGCACCCAAATCTTCCCTGAGATAGTGGTGGAGCTCACCCAGTTCTTGTGGGAGAACGCTGCTATATTCGCATGGTCTTAAGCGGAAATGCCTGGCATCTTCCCTGATATCATCACGCATAAGCATCAAACCATCCTTCTACCTCGTCAAACAAAAAATGAGAGTCTTCGACCAGGATAGGTATCGAGTAATCAGGGAAGATATGGCAAAACTACAAAGCATAGGGTTCATCTGCCAAGTCAACTATCCCTAGTAGATCTCCAACCTAGTAATGGTAAGAAAGCCCAATGGCAAATGGCAAATGGCAAATGTGCGTAGACTTCAAGGGTCTAAACAAGGCATGTCCAAGGACAGTTTCCCACTACTGCGTATCGACCAACTTGTCGACACCACAGAGGGACATGAATTGCTTAGCATGATGGATGCCTTCTCCCGCTACAACCAAATCAAAATGCACCCTGGCGACCAAGAATGCACCACTTTCTCAACCGACAAAGGCCTATATTGCTACAGTGTCATGCCCTTTGACCTTAAGAATGCAGGCACTACATATCAGCGGTTGATGAACGCCATGTTCGCAGAGCACCTCGGCAAGATCATAGAGGTATACGTGGATGACATGCTGGTCAAAAACATTAAGGTCAACAGGCACGTAGCTAACCTTCGTATTATATTCGCCATCCTCTTGGCTTACGATATGTGCCTCAACTCAGAGAAATGCTTCTTTGGTGTCACCGCTAGCAAATTTACGGCTACATCATCAGCGAATGCTACATAGAGGTAAATCCCGACAAGGTAAAGGAAATCCTCAACATGAAGTCCCCTGAGGAGAAGGTTTATGTTCAAATCCTTCAAGCAAGTTAACAACACTATCCCGCTTTGTTTCAAAACTCACTGATAGGTGTCTCCCATTCTTCAAGGCCATGAAAAGATCCCATAATAGGAAGGTAGACTAGACACCCGATTGTGAGGAAGCATTTCAGAGCTTGAAGGAATATCTAGCAGCAATCCCACTTCTCTCCATACTAGTAAAAGGTGAAATATTATACATATACCTACCGGTATCGACTCCAATGGTCAGCTATGCTATTGTATGGAGGGAAGGACAGGAGGGGCTCCCAGTTTTTTATGCTAGCAGTGGTATGATTCAAGCAGAAACAAGGTACACCCCCCTTTGAGCAACTAGCCCTAGCGCTTAATGTTGCTGCTAGGTGCCTCTGCCAATACTTTCAACCTCACACCATCCATGTTTTGACAAATCAACTGTTGAGGCAAGTCATGCAGAGCCCTGAGCACTTCGACTGCCTAAGGATGTGGGTAATCAAACTTAGCGAGTTTGACATCAGTGCAAACCATGAACGTCCATGAAGGGCCAGGCGGTGGAAAATTTCAACGCCGAACTCACTTAGCGCCAACAGAGAATACCGCCATAACCTCAACCAACATGGTCTTTATCGGCCAAAGGTCAAAATGGAACCTCCATGTCGACGGCTTGGCTTGCGCCAATGCTTATGGCGCTGGAATAATCATAATAGGGCTAGGGGGACTGAACGTAGAGTATGCCCTGAAGTTTAACTTCAAAGCTTCAAATAACATGGCAAAGTATGAAGCTCTCATCGCTGGACTACTCCTCGCCATAGATTCAGGCGCTGATAGCGTCAACATGTTCAGTGACTCCCAACTTATCGTCAACCAAGTCAACAACAGTTTTCAGGCCAAGGACAGACAACTGATGGCATACTTAAGGTATGTAAAAACCCTCCTTGGAAAATTCAAGTTTCACTCCATCACACAGATCCCTAGAGAAAAGAATGCCAAGGTAGATTCTCTGGCAAGGCTAGCAACCGCTCAACCTCATCAATGTCCAATGGACACAAGAGTGGAGTACCTTAACAAATCAAGCATCACCAAAACTCTAGCGGAAATATTCAACATTGAGGTCAATCCCAGTTGGATAGACGAAATAATGGAGTACAAGCGCAATAGAATGCTGCCAACCGACAAGGTCGAGGTACGACAACTCAAGCGAAGGGCAACACGCTACAACATTCAAAATAAAAAACTGTACCGCCACAAATTCACTCACTCCAACCTCAAATGTTTAACGCCAGAAGAAGGCAGAGCAGTACTAGTAAAAATTTGCGCGAGAGAATGAGAAAATCATTCAGTGCAAGATCCTTGGAAAATCAAACCATGCGTCAAGGGTACTTTTGACCCACGCTAGGCGACGATGCAAAAGAAGTCCCCAAGTTGTGCTACTAGTGTCAACAATACGCTGGTCTCCCTTATGCACCAGTAGAGCCCCTGTTACACCCCGTATCCAATTACTTTTTTCTGAGTCTAAAGGAATTATTATACGTTTTACCGTCTTTGATTTCAGTTTTTTATCAATTAAGGGGGTTGATAGAAGTTGACTTTTTATGGGTTAACAATTTGAGAAAATTTCCTTCACGTAAGTTGTAGGGGACGTTAAACCGAGTCCGTGGACATGTGGTACACTTAAATCGGAGTTCGTATGTGAAAGTTATAGCTTAAAATGTGGAAGTTACTATTCGTGGTAAAAAAAATATATATATGAAAAGTTACCACTGTAGGTTTCCATTTTCGGAAACCCACGGTAACCCTCTCTCTCCTCTACCCCGACCTCTTCCTCATTTTCACCGATTTCTTCTTCCTCCGATATCTCCCTTTTCTGGCTGACCCACGACGGAATCCGAGCACCGGCAAGCTCTTCTCCTCCTCCTTGTCACGCCTGTGGTGGTGTTTTGCAGTGGCTCGATCGGAGGAGCTCGGATTTTAGCCGTGAAGTTCACAGTAGCAGTTTGGGAATTTGGTCAATTTCCTGCGATTCCGGCCGTCTCCGGCCACCAAACCGGCGTCAAAGGTGGGGTTTTCGTCAAGGATCATTTTCCCCCTAGTCTCAAGTCACGATTTGCAATGTGGAGGGAGAATCGAACAAAACCCGATCCTAGGGTTTTGAATTTTCTGGAAATTTTTTCACCGGCCGAATTGGAGCTCTTCAAGGTAAAATTGAACTTGTTGTAGTTGTGAAAAGTATTGGGTCTGTTGAGTAGGTGGTGCTGCCAAAATTTGGTGGCCATTGGTGGTGGTTGCCGGTGACGCGTGGGCCCCACGCGCGGCCACTCTGGGTGGCGCGTGGTGGCGCGTAGAGCTACGTTTTAATTACCGTTTTGGTTCCATAAATCCTTTAATGATTGTAGAAGTTTATACATGAAGTTTGGTGGAAATTGGAGGAAATTACGATTGAGCGTGAATTGTTGATTATCGATTTACGTGAATTCGATCGCCTATTTTCTTTCGAATTCACTTTAGAATTTATATATCGATGAATGAATATTATTGGAGAATTACGGATGGTTTCGATGTGAATTAAGGAGTTAGAGTTTGAAGGGGGACGTTTTAAATTTCAATTTCTAATATTCGTAAAGTTAATTTCCATCCTGTAAATATATTTTTACGAGTTCTATTCATACAGGACGAGAGGAGTATTCGTACGAGGAAAATACCGAGCGACGTCAGGATTGATCATACTGTGAGTGGACTTTTATTTTCAAAGAATGATGCATGCATGCATTTATTTGTTTCTGAGATGATAATTTGTTTATCGTATTACTTTCTCGAGCATATGGTTATTTTCGGAAATGGTTTTAGATATTTGATTATTTGAAGATTTTCATGGCGTGCGGGGTCACGTCATTGGAATATGCTTATTTTCTCTTATTTATTTTTGAATTTGAGTTTATCTTGGCGTGTGGGACACGTCATGGGATTCTTTTGAGAGTCGGGGAAGCCTTATGTATTTATGATTTTACTGTGGTTTTCAGATTTTCTTTTGCCATACTTTGGGTGACTTATCATTGCTAGCTTTGATCTTCCGCCTTTGTGGCGAGGTGATGGGATCACCGAAGCCCTCCGCCTTTGTGGCACTGGTTACTGTCTCTGTGACAGTAATTCTGAAGCCCAGTATCCTATCGCTACACTTAGTGGCATAAGGGTATATTACGGGAGTAATGGGAGTACTTTAGCCTGGGAGGCTCACTTGTATGGCTATTGTCTTCCCCTACTCACTTTACTATTTTTGACTAGCGGGGCTAGTTCGATTTCCGTTTAACCAACGGGGCTGGTTTTTTTTCATGAGTACCGGAGTTTCAATCTTTTCATTTAGTTTATGACTAGCGGGGCTAGTCGGTTTTTCTTGTACAGAACTTCTCTTGTTTTGTTTTCCTTAAACATTGCATGCATCGGGAGTTTATAAAGAAATAATTGGGGAAAGTATAAAATTCCTTTTGTTTAAAATTGTTTATTTTTGTCCACTCACGCTAACGTGTTTTAAATTACTTTTCCCCTGGGCCCTTCGGTTTTAAATGCCCAGTTTACAGAATTGCTGCTCGGCGTTCAGGAGTGAGCCATAGTGACCACATCCGCTTCCGTCATCACATTCCGTAGGTTACCTGTTTAACCTACTGTACTCTATGTTAATTTTCATTCTTAGAATTGCTCTGATTACTATGGGATTTGTGACCCAGACTTGTAATGAATTATATTTGAGGTCTACGACCTAACTTTGGTAAATTGTGGTATCCTAAATCTCGGAGTTTCTTAGACTTGAAGTATTTGATATACCATTATTATCTTTGAGTTTGAGTTGGTTGAATTATGGGAGCAAGGTGGCTCCAGGAGTATGTGGTTGGATTTTTTTTTTTTTTGAAGCGAAATTTGTTTACCACAGGTTTTTGGGTTGTCCATTTTTAAGAGAGGTTATGCCGAAATTTTTGGTAAACCTTCTTTAAAAGTGGGTCCCGCATGGCCACTTCGGATTTCATGGTGGAATCTGGGGCGGGCCTTGTCAGCCCCTTTCAATCATCATTGGTCTCCGGATTCACTCAACTTGGGGCTTTGACCTTGTTGGCAAGCTCCGAACCTCCAAAGGAAAACTCAAATACGTCATCATTGCCATCAACTACAACAACAAGTGGATTGAGGCTGAACAGCTAACAACAATCACAACAACCAAGGTGACGCATTTCCTTTGGAAAAATATTTACTGTCACTATGGCGTACCCTCACTATTATCACAGACAATGAGGCGCAATTCAATAAGGAAGAGGTCATCAACTTCACCACTAAGCTACGCACCAAGATACGCTACGCATTTGTGGTGCACCCCAAACCAACTGGCAGGTTGAAGCATCAAACAAGATCATCAAGAAACTGCTCAAGAAAAAGCTTGATGACGCCAAGGGCTTATGGGCTGAAAAGCTGCGGAGGTCCTATAGGCTATCAGAACAGCCCCAATGGTGAAACACATTTTTGCATGATGTTCGGCACAGATGCGGTCCTCCCAATAGAAGTCACACAACCAACCACCAGGGTTGAGGGCTACGACACCAATACCAATGATAACGACATCCACCTCAACAAAGACTTGCTCGAAGAAAAACGCCACAAGGCACACTTGCACAATTTGCAAAACAAGCAACGAGTATCACGTTTCTATAATGCTAGAGTCAAAGCCAGAAACCTCTAGCTGGGGGACTGGGTCATAAAGGAGGTAATTCCTCCGATAACCGCCCTTCGCCCTACTTGGGAGAACCTATACCATATAGTAAAAGTCGTCAGCCCTGGCACTTTCTACTTAAACGACAAGGATGGCGTCACATTCTCTCACCCTTGAAATACCGAGCATCTCCGGTATTACTACAAGTAATTTCACCGCCAACCCACGAGCATCTTGACTTAGCTAAATTTTTTTGCGATATTTAGCTAGAGAAGCTACCCCACAGGTACTCTCATTCTTTTGTAAACGCTGACTAGTCAGCTATTAATGAAAAGTGGAATTATTCAAACCATTTCTAACAAACAACCAATTGGCAATGCCAGCAAAATCTAGCAGACTATGCCCACTACATCGTGCACTAAGAACAATCTTAATTCCTTTAATGTTTTATTGAAAAGGCAAAAGATTCAAGTAAGAACTGTAGCGGTGTAACAGCCAATGAAGCTAACAATTAACTGCCAGAGGGAATCCAACACTTAGAAAAATCAAGATGCTCACAAAGTAACTAACTTCATATTAAAGCAGGTTGGGCCTCCATAACCAAAAGCTGTTCTAACAAAGGTACAAATGCCTCAATGGCCAAAAAAAAAAAAACAACAACAACAATGTTTTTACACCAACAAAGAAAGCAAATATAAGGCAAAAGAGACAGAAAACAAAGCGGTCGCCCACAGGTTCTTTCACTTCTTGGCGGCACCATCCCTGCCAGTTTGGATGGTCTCCGCTACTAAGCAGTTTGTCTCATCAGACTGCTGGCTGTGGGCGTTGGAGCTCGGCTTAATAATCATCCCATCCACTCAGGTGTGAGCAGCAAGATTGGGCGTGAGAAGCATCAAAGGCAGTCATTACCATACTCAGTTGGGAATCATCACCTACACATTGGGCGGACTCATCGTTGACGAACCGTGCACCCTCGGCGTCAGACCCAACCCTGCCTTGCAAAAATTGCGGCTCACTAAAGGGCGCTTGTAGCTGGGTCACCTTGTCCCAATTGATAACCCCTTTGGAGTCTAGTAGACTAACATTTTCAGTGCCACCCTCCTTGGCAGCCGCCGTCAACTGGTCCTTAAACTCCTGAGACTACTTAAAAGCCTCCACAGCATCCGCAGTAAACTTCCACTTCTCCGCCTCCGTTAGCTGGGAAGCCTTAGTTTGAAGCCGCTTGATCTCCTCACTCTTAGAGGTGTAATCACGCTGCAAGATGTCAATACGCTTGACCTTCGAGTGGGCTACCTCCTTGTTGAGTTCCGCCACCCTCAAGTTGTGCTCTAGGTCTTAGGCAACGGCAACATCCAGCTTACCCTTCGTATCCATAAGGTCCACCTCCGCTTTCACTAGTTCGTGGGTGGCATCCTCTAGCTGTTTCTTTTTCTCAGCCAAATCCCGCCGAAGAGCGTCAACCTCTCCTTGCATGCGAAGTTCAGCGGGCAATGGCCTCAATGCCGCCAGGACATCTCATAAAGGCCTTTCGCCAAATGCCCAAACACCGAACAGAAGGAAGACTCCTGCAAGGGGGTGCGGCATAACATCCCATCTAGCCCGCTGAACTTTAGGCGATCATAGATGTGAAACAATAACTCCTGATCTTCCCTAAACAAGAAAGGCACGTAATCCACAATGGAATCCATACTTGACGAAGTTTGTCCGCTGACAGCAACAGTCACCTTCAGTGCATCTTTTCTTGGTTTCTTTTGCTATTAGCAGACTGCAAGGATAACATCATCCGCTTGATCACCACCCTCTAACAGGTCATTCTGGCGACCCCACTTTTCTAGGACACCTGCCGCAGCCCCCGATTCTCATGCAGGGACATCTGTAACTATCTGTCACAGCATAAAGGACCCACCAACCCTGGATCCAGCCATTGCTTTATCTTTCTGAGCATGGCCCCTCTCCTCGCGGTAGGCACCTTCCCAGTACGCTTCTCTGGATGACCACCAAAGCAAGAACCGCCAACAGCCCCCCCTTCGATAGTGGGGGCAACGGGAATAACCATGGTTTCTCCCACTGCCAACAAATGTGAGTGATTCAGCATCTCCAAGACAACTTCCTCCTTTATCTAAGTAACCTCCTTCGTTTGTGGATCCACCACAGTTCTACGGGCCTTTATGCCAGCATCTAGCATGCTGAAGGTAATTCTGCAGCTTCCACTACACCAATTTTGTTATCAGACAACACTTTTTGCACAACGAAAAAAAAAATGTGTTGTGTGATGAAGAAAAGTGAATCACACAACATGTTTAGTAAACTTACGTTGTATAAGGTGGTTAAAATTATGAAGTTTTTGTTTAGAAGGTCATTGCACAACGGTTACAAGAATAATCTATTGTCTGAATCATAAAAAAAAATAGCGGCAGATTTCTCTCCCAGATCGACTCAAATTTGGCTCCAAATTGGTACTACATAGCACAACAGTATAGTTATATCTGTTGTATGAAAGTACCATGCAAAACATGATACAACTGTTTTTGATTTTTTGTTGTGTGATGAAGTGGGAAATATTTGAATGTGCCTTTATTTGGCCCAAAATAGCACTCGAGCCCCCCAAAAACCTCCAAGTTTTGATTGAAATATAGCACCAAATTGATAATCAGACAACCAAATGAGTTGTTTCCGTTGTGTAAATGAGCATTGGCTAGCACGTTACTTTGGTTGCATATTATAGCGGGAACTTTTCCCTCTTTGGAACCTTAGCTGAGATTTAATTTGTTCACAATCAGACAACAAAACTTCGTGTTTATGTTGTCTGATTTATAAAGCAAAAATTAAAAGCCCGCGCGCCTTTGAAAACTTAATTAGCTAGCTAGGTTTATTGGATTTACTCTCACTTTGTCAAAACAGCCGTTTCCTCTCGTCGAGTAGCTCTCTTCTCAACTTCATCAAAAACCATCACTCTCTCATCAAAACACCATGGCTCTCTCATGAAAACACCATCTATCATCAAAACATGCACATGCATCTCGATTAGGTCTATCTCTCAGAAGCCATGCCAACCCATTCCCTCTCTCATCTCCCCTCAGCTGCAAACCAAATAGGAAGCCGCTTGGAGTTTTGATTCTAAGCAAAATCACCACGAAGCAGTGACCTTGTTGTTCTTGCGCAGCCCACTTGAAACCACTGAGCAGATCTCTCTCTCTCTCTTTCTCTTTTCTATCCGTCACTCGCTATTAATGGTGCCCCGGCCACGAACTCGTCTATAGTGAGCAGTTTGATGGCGAATCCTACCAGACATAACCTCCACTGTGATCTGTCGAAGCTTGTGGGTTCAGGTAAGATTCCAATTCCACCTCTCGAATATGGGTCATCTAAATTCATGTAATTCATGCTTATTTTCATTAGTTATGTGATTGTATTGAACTAAGAAAGCAAAAACAAGCATGCCCACAAAGAAAAAAAATGATGTAGTTACTGTGATTGTGTGAGTGGTTTCCCACGAATTCTCCTTCTCTAGATTTGGTCTGTTCGCCCCATTCTACCATGTTTGGATTTCCTGATTTTGATTTTAGGGTTTTTTGGGGATTTTTTTTCAACGGAAAAGACTGTTGCTTTAGGAAATTGGATAACTGATTTGTCAAAATGGAGATAAGGTTTTTGACATGTAAATTGCTCAAGTAATGTCGTAACAAATAGCAACTCTGTTTGATTAGAGTCCAGGGAACAAAATAGTATTTGATTGGTTCAGACTTACAATTTAGATTATCTAAATTGGTGGTGAGTTGATGGTGTTAGTGTTTGGAATATGATTTGATCTTTTCATGATATTGTTAGACCCCAGAAAGTGAATTTAGTTTAGGCTTAGTAGATTCAGTGTTCTTTTTGCATTTGCCTTGATTGAAGATGTATATTCTGTGCAGTAAAGTGATTGTAAATTCATGGAAAAATAGAGGGTTCGGTTACAATATTGAAAGTGTGGAGTATCATGGTGACTTTCAGTTTCCATTGGCTTGTATTGCTTGAATGTTGAATGTGAATCTTACTTTCCAAACCGAAAATGTGGTGATTTTTCTTCAATTAGTATTCCATAAGTCAAGGACAGCATTTCAAAACAGGGCTAATTGTTTTTTTGTGTACAAATATCGCTTTGAAGTTTGGATATATTTGTTTTTCACCTCAGGTATGATAGTGTACGAAAAGCAAGTTGTGAATATGCACTTTAAAAACATGTATCTATTTGGTTGGAACTAGTTTTCTGAGCTTTTCTTTTTTCAGTTTCTTCTTGTTGGGACAAGGAAGAATGAGTTTTATTGGCTTGCAATGAATTTTTTCATGCTAATCTTGCTTATAGAAAGTGATGTGATTATTATTAACGGGAGGAAATAATGTGGTAAAAGCTAGTTTTTAGGGAAGAAGGGAGTCCTATGATATATGTGCTTAAGACCTTTCTTCCTACAATCATATGAAGAGTCTTATCCCTCTTGGGAATTGATAGGGTGGAAGAGGAGAATGTCAAAAGACTCAAATACCAACAGAAGGCTAAAAAAAATGAAATTAAGTGAATGGTTGTTTTATGATGCATTCAAGCGCTAGTTAGTTACCCCACATTTTGACTCTACAAATGTTTCACTGCTGTTATGTGTTTATCATCTACTGTTGTGAAAGATGCATGAGGATAGTGTGATCATGTGATGCAGTGTTGAACATGATGCAAATTTGTTTTAGCTTGTCGAGACATAATTAGATTACTGAACTTAGAAGACATAAAAGATGTAGAACTGTCATCCGGTTACCAAGAGTGGTCTCATAGACTATACATCGAAACTGTTTCAGTCTAGGGTCAATGTTGTTGCTTTTGAAAGTTCAATATTGTGACTTCAAATGTTAAATTTGAACCACTTAAACTCTACTCCCTCCAAAGGCTGTTAGGGAACTTGAATGAAAGTATTTTCAAAGTCCTCATTTAAAGAAACTACGGCTTAGCAACACTACTAATATCTAGAATTGCCAGCATTTAACAAAACATGTTGTACAAGCTTCCAAATCCTGCAGATTCTAGTCTTTATTCAAGAATGCCAATAGGTTACAAAAAAACTATGGCCTTTGAGTAGTAAGCGCTGGTGGTTTTATTGAACAAATTTCATTTAGGTCTTGTCTAGTCATGCATTATGGAAGCTAGGAGTTGTTGACCTTTCTTCCTAAATCTGATGGCCTTGTTTATTATTCTCAGCAGCCGCACAATTAAGGCATATATATCTGGTGGAGTTGGAAGAAGCTGTAGAGTGAGTTGGACTAGTGCACTGAGCTTCACTGCTATTGTTCGTATTTATTGCTGGAGCTGGATTGGTGAGTACTGTGAGCTTCACTGTTGAATTTGTGGACTGCTATTAAATTTGTTTTGAAGCTTTAATTTGTTGAAATCTATTGTTCTATGCTTAATATATATCATGGTATCATTGGATTTGTTCAGGTGAAATGTGTAGGACTGGTTTGGTTCATATATACTACATCTGCAGTTAATGTTCTTATTGGAGAATTGTTTGGATGTTGTTTTAGCATAGCTTTTCCCAATGGAGAATATGATATGTGTTTGTTCATGAACCTCCTTTAATTATTATTATTTTTTTTTGCATTTTTGTTTTTGGATTTGCTTAGCCTAAATGTGTATCGATTTGTTTTTCTTCATATATTGTGGCATACTGTTCTGTCTTGTTATTGGATTTTCTTACCCTAAATGTATATCGATTTGTTTTTCTATATATATTATGCTATTCTGTTTTGTCCTTGTTATTGAATTTGCTTAGCCTGAATATATGTCGATATTTTTTTTTTCATTGCCTGATATTGGAGCATGTATATATGTAAATAAACTGCTGTCGGTGATTAAGAGTACCAGAGTTTGAATTGGTAGAGTTTATGTAACTTAGTGAATGCATGCAGGATATGTGATTGGGGTTTTGTTGCTCGATGATGTAGTTTTGGTTTGTAGTTTTTGTTTAATGTAGATGGATAGGTCATGGGTGCATGCTGATAGGAGATCTCATGAATATAAGTTAGGGGTGGCAGAGTTTTGTCAGTTTGCTTTGGGAAATGCTAGAGACCCTAACCGTATTTGTTGTCCTTGCACAAAGTGTGGAAATGTGAAAGATTTTTCGACACAAGTGATAAAGGATCACTTGTTTGTAAATGGGATTGACACAGATTATGTGAAATGGACAGAACATGGGGAGGTTGTAGTGGAGTCGGGATCATATACGGATAGTAAAAGTCTTGAATCAGAGCCAATTGAATCTGACTCTGTACAGGGTAACATGAGGGCAGATTATGAAGTAGAATTAGATAGTGATGTGGAGTTGGAAGGTGATGAGGATGAGGAGCTTTTGAGTGAGTGTAATGAATTCAAGAAATTTGTTGACGATGCCAACAAACCCTTGTACCCTGGTTGCAATAGGCACACCAAGGTGAATGTGCTTGTGAGGCTTTACAACTTGAAAGCCAAGCATGGGATGAGTGATTCGGGTTACTCGGACTGGTTGATTGCCTTTGCTGAGTATCTGCCGGAAGGAAACGAGATACCTTCCTCTGTGTACGAAGCAAAGAAGAGTTTGAGTGCATTAGGAATGGATTACACCAAAATACATGCCTGCCCTAATGACTGTATTCTATACAGAAAACAATATGCCGATGACACTATTTGTCCTACATGTGGTACATCTAGGTGGAAAATATGCAAAAACAAGAAAGAAAGAGAGGGAGTCCCTGCAAAAGTGTTATGGTATTTCCCTCCTATTCCTAGGTTCAAAAAAATGTTTCAATCAATTGAAACATCTAAGGCCTTAACTTGGCATGCCACTGAGAGAAACAAGGATGGCTTGATTCGCCATCCTGCAGATTCTGCGGCTTGGAAGTTGGTAGATGAAAAATGGGCAGATTTTGGTAATGAGCCACGAAACCTACGACTTGCATTGTCAACGGATGGGTTCAATCCCTTTAGCTCCTTAAGCAGCAAGTATAGTTGTTGGCCCGTTATTTTGGTAACCTATAATCTACCTCCATGGTTGGTAATGAAGAGGAAACACATGATGCTTACCTTATTGATATCGGACCCTAAACAACCAGGAAACGACATCGATGTTTACCTTGAACCATTAATAGATGACTTAAAGCTGCTATGGGAAGGGGTGAATGGAGTTTACGATGCCATCAAAAATGAAACTTTTACTCTTAGGGCTCTACTATTCTGGACAATCAATGATTTTCCAGCGTATGGTAACCTTTCAGGGAGTATAGTGAAAGGCTACAATGCATGTCCGATTTGCCTTGATAAAACAAAACCTACAAGGCTAGTTCACGGGGGAAAGATGGCCTACACCATTCATTGGCGATTTTTAGGAAGACACCATCCTTATCGAAAGCTAAGGGCTGCTTTCAATAACCAGCCAGAACATGTAGCAGCTCCAATGCCATTAACTGGAGAAGAATTGTTGAGCAGGGTGGAGGCTGAAGTTCCACATTGGCCGTTTGGAAAAAAAAAATCGGCTCCTGCTTATAGGGGGGCTGAGGATGAAACTAGGCCATGATGGAAGAAGAAGTCGATATTCTTTGAGCTTGAATATTGGAAGTATCTCCCTGTTAGGCACTGCCTTTATGTCATGCACATTGAAAAAAATGTGTGTGATAGTCTAATAGGGATGTTGTTGAACATTCCAGGAAAAACCAAAGACGGCTTGAAAACTCGTTTGGACTTGGTGGAAATGGGTATAAGATGTGGATTGCACCCAAATCTAGATGGTCCGAAAAAGAAGTGCTTGCCATTAGCAAGCTGGAACCTAACATTAGATGAAAAAAGATGTATGTGTGGATCATTTCATGGCTCGAAGGTTCCTGAAAACTACTCTTCAAACATTTCAAACCTTGTTTCAATGGATGATTTGAGGCTGATTGGACTTAAATCCCATGATTGTCATGCGTTAATGCAACAGCTGCTCCCAATTGCTATCTGAGGGTGTTGGAAAAACCGGTCAGGGTTGCAGTAATTAGGCTTTGCCTTTTTTTTAATGAAATTTGCAGCAAGACTATAGATGCTTCAAGGCTTCCCAAAATCCAAAGTGATCTGGTCGAAACTTTGTGTGAGCTTGAGAAGTACTTTCCGCCATCTTTCTTTGACATAATGATTCATTTAACAGTCCACTTGGTTAGAGAAGTTGAGCTATGTGGACCGGTTTGCTTCCGATGGATGTATCCTTTCGAAAGATATATGAAGGTCTGCAAGGGCTATGTTAGGAATAAAACGCATCCGGAAGGGTGCATTGCTGAGTGTTACATAGCTGAAGAGGCGCTTGAGTTTTTAGGTGAACTTTTCTTTGATGATAGGACTGTTGGCATCCCAAAAGAAAACATCACAGCTGACAAGCCTACCTCTGGTGCAACTGTTGAGTCTGTTTATGGCAAAGAATTTCAGCAAGCTCATCTCTGCGTGCTTCAAAACACTGAAGAATTTAGAAGCTACTTTTTGTAAGTTGATCACTATCTATGTTTTTTACAGTTTTGCTTATTTTCTTGTTCTAATGCTTATACACTAATACTTAATAAATATTTGTGTAGGGAACACACGGAACAGTTGAAGAGGGAGTTTCCCAAGTACAAAAAGAATAAAAAGTGGTTGGTGGACAAACAAAACATGACTTTTGCTCAGTGGGTGAAGGAGAGGGTAAGTAGTTTCCATTTAATGTAACTGTAATTTATAGACCGATAAAGCTTTTAATAATGCAGAACACAGTTGGTATAATGTTTTATTTTATTTTGCAGGTTGAATCAAAGGTTGCTGAACCAGGTTGTGATGTCCCTGAGATTGTGAGGTGGCTAGCAAATCAACCAACCCATGAAGTCCCGAAGTTTAGTGGTTACCGAATAGGGGGAGTGCAATATAACACTAAGTTGCGCGATGATCTTAGGTCGACACAAAGCAGTGGGGTTTATTTGGTTGCTAAGACTCCTCAAGTAGCTAGTGCTAAGGATAAAAACCCTATTACTGAAGACATGAGCTTCTATGGGGTGAAACCGAAATATGGGAGCTTGACTATGGTCATTTTAGGGTTCCTATTTTTAAGTGTGATTGGGTAGAGAATGAGAAGGGTGTTAGAGAAGATGATCTTGGGTTCACTTTAGTTAATTTAAATAGGAAAGGTTATCTAAATGACTGTTTTGTTTTGGGAAAAAGTGTGGAGCAAATATTTTATGTTGAAGACCCTGTAGATCGTAGGTGGGCAGTTGTGGTGAGAGTCCCAAAAAGAGATTACATTGATTCTGTTCAGGAGGATGATGTTGGGGACACCATTCTTTCCCACCCCCCATCACAACTACAATGCCAGCTATTCAGTCACATGATAACTCTCAAGTTTAGTTAATTTAAATAGGAAAGGTTATCTAAATGACTGTTTTGTTTTGGGAAAAAGTGTGGAGCAAATATTTTATGTTGAAGACCCTGTAGATCGTAGGTGGGCAGTTGTGGTGAGAGTCCCAAAAAGAGATTACATTGATTCTGTTCAGGAGGATGATGTTGGGGACACCATTCTTTCCCACCCCCCATCACAACTACAATGCCAGCTATTCAGTCACATGATAACTCTCAAGATGAGGAGCCAATGGGTTATAGGCGTGCAGGGAATGAGGATATAGTAGTTGAGGGAGAGTAGTTCATATAGCCGTATTGATGTAATTTATAATTGTCATGCCTAAAGGATACTTGGCTCACTAAATATGTTTTTAATGTTGGTTATTTTGTGTTTACATGATTGTACCAAGTGTTAAGTGTTTGTTATTTTAAATACTCTTATTTTTTGCTTGGATATGTGTTAAGTGTTTGTTTATTTAATTACTGTTATTTTCTGCATTAATATTTGTAGTAATATATGTTAAAGTGTCTGTTATTTTAAACATTAGCAGATTTGTTTACTAATATGCAGCTTATATGTTTGTTATACAAGTTACTCATATATGTGGATTTGATGTACTAATGGGGCTAACATTTGTGTAGATAATGGCTGCATCACAATCTGCTAGTGTATCAAAGAAGAGAAAGTCGAAAGAAAATCGTTCGAAGCCTAAGAAGACTAAGTCTTTGAAGTCACCGACATCATCATCATTTTCCGATGGATCTCATTCAAAAAAGGGAAAGTCAAAAAAGAAAGAACCTGAATCAACTGGGGGCCTAAAGTTGCTGAAGCGGCATGCGGTGACTATGTCACGCATTACAAGCCGCAAGAGTCGTAAATGCAAGAAGGTTGTTTTATTTAACAGAAAAGGGACCCCTTGTGGGAAGGTGGCTAAGCAAATGCAAAGCTACATTGGTGTGTTGGCAAGAAGGAAGGTACCGGTAATAAGGGAAAATTGGAAAGCCTTAACTCTTGAAGAGAAGAACAAAATCTGGCAACGTGTTCAGGTGATTAAGTTCCTTATCTGTTTTATTTAGTATTGAAGGTGTAGTTAGTTAGGTTGGTATGATAGTGTTCATTGTTTTCATTTTTCAGTAGTTTCTGAACTTGAACTGATAGTTAGCAATGAAATGTGCACAGATTCCATTTTTGATTGGTCCTGAGCATAAAAAATTGGTTTTGGAATCTGCTGCAAGAAAGTGGAGGCAATTCAAGTGTCTACTTACTTCCAAGTACGTTATCCCCTATTTGGATGATCCTGAAGCCTTGCAATATCCTCCAGATGATTATCCTTTCATCAATGCTGATCACTGGACAGAATTTGTCAAAATGCGGACAAAGCCCTCATTCTTGGTATAAATGCATTTGTATTTCAATCATTTAGTTGTAGTCATATAAAATGCAGTTATGTAAATATCGAATACTCATTTAACTAATTAGTAACCCTATTTTGCAGGAAAAGCGTCGTGAGCAACAAGAGAGGCGCAGCAAGAATAAGTATCCTCATAGAATGTCCCGTAAAGGATATGCAGGGTTGGAGGCTGAGTTGGTTAGTGAAACTGTTTTCTAACTTACTTATGTGGGGTTCCTAGTTGTAATGTATGCATTAACTATCCTATTTTGTAGGCTGATGGAATGAGTGATGGAGAAGTTGATAGGGCCACTTTGTGGATAAGAGGACGACAGACAAAGGATGGCAGTTTCAAGGATGAGGAGTCAGCAAAGACGGCTGAAAAGATAGTAAGTCCATATATTTATTGGACTATTTTTGTATGTATAAGGTTTGTTTAGATGATATGTGATGATATTTCCTAATCTAAACTGTCAGACAAACTTGAAAAGAAAGCTTGACAATGGAGAGCTAAGCGCTGAAGGAAGTAATGATGTCTTAACATTGGCGTTAGGGACTCCGGAGCATGGGGGAAGAGTGCGGGGAGTAGGAGGTTTTGTCACTCCCTCTACTTACTTCCACCTCCCTAAACGTAGAAAGGAGAGCATAGAAGCTACTGTCAGACTTAGTGTGCAGAAAATATTATCAGAGGAGAGAGAGAAGATAGTAGAGGAGGCAAGGGAGAAGATACTAGAGGAGGCAAGGGAGGAGATAATCAAGGAAGAGAGGGAAAAAATTGTTGCAGATGAGCGAACTATGTGGGCGGCCAAGTTTGCTGAACTTGAAGCAAAGATAAATGGAAAAGAGGCTGCAACTATTCACCCACATGTATCTGGCCATGGAAGCTGCTCAATGACAGCTAATGAGATTGCTCAAGAAATGGATAAAGGTCTGTTGGAAGAAGTAGTGAACAATGTGGATGGAGCTAAAATTCTGAGCGTTTTTGAAGAAATGGAAAACAAAACCATCATGTGTAAAAGGAAAGGGACAAAGGTTGTTAAGGAAGGCAGGTTGGATAAAAGTCCTGGGTGCAAGAAAGGGAATGAGTTTCCCAAGTTGCTTGAGAAAGTATTTGTCAACCGTGAGGAGGTCAATGAGGTTGTTGAAGAAAATGTCAATATGATAGATATCAAGGAGCCGGAGAATGAGGAGGGGGCAGAATATGTGGATTTGACGATGCGTCAACCTACATTAAAGGTAATTTGGTTTTACTTAAAGCGAATAATGAACTGGAAAAAGATCAAAGTTCGATTACTGCATACATGTGTTTGACACCCAAGCTGAACCAGTGGGGCATTTCATGATTTTTGAAAAACCTTTACTTGTAGCTTTACTCTCAGTTTTTGACAGCTTAAAGGAGACTCTTCAATGATCATTTTGAACTTGGTTTCGTGAAAAACAAAGTTAAAATGAAATACTTATGCTATTTTGATCAAACTGCACTGTTTCAGGATTTCTGTTTTATTCAGCGTTTCTGTCACTTTAGATTCTTGTTTGACAATTCATTTGAAATGCAAATAGCATGAAACTCTGGAAAATAGTAGCTTTGCATGTCTACTTGAAATCTGGAAAGTTGTGCTTCAAATCATTGAAAGAATAATTGTTGGTGAATTTTTCTTTCAAGTTACCACTTTTCTGAAACTGTCTGAAGCTTGCAGCATGTTGTTACTCATAGAATGCTTATGAGTATGCTTGTCGACTACATTTAAATCTGTTACTATTTCAAATATATATAGGGAACAACTATAAATCTTGTTTTTTTGGTCCATTTTTTAGTCAAACGTAGCTGAGGTTGATTGCAAGTTGGCAATAGGTTCTGTTGAACATATTGTTGCTTATGCCACTGTTATGGAGTGCGAGGATCCTTCCCAACTCGTTCATGGCACTCCACTAGGGGATGGTAATGTGCGTGTTTCCATCTATGCCGCGCTTGAGGAGAAAGCAAAAGTGCCATTTCCTGTGAAAGATAAAATTGAAACAGTGAAGCAGGCTATGAGGAGTTGGGTCGCATGGCCTAAACACCTAGTCATAAAATCTGCAGTCAAGGTAAGAACTGTGTATAATTCAACCTGTAGCTACTTTGATAACATTCATTTGTTTATAGAAATTCACTTAATTGTAGATATGCAGCTTATATTTATGATTTGTACCTTACATTTATTTTCTTATTCTAGAAACCTACCAAGGATAAAGCTGATAAGAAGAAGAAAAGGAAAGAGATAGGGGAAGAGGACTTGGAGATTGAATTTGGCTTGGCCAAATTGGCACCATCGTTGCCAACTTCACTGAAGATGTTATGTTTGTGGGGTGAGGATGCATTCAAAGATGGGAATACAATCAACTTCTACATGGAGCCTGAAGTGTTTGGATATTCTCGCAAGACATTTATATTGGGAAAAGATGTTAGGCGACTTGCAAGCATGAGGGAAGTAACTGGAACTTGCATTGCTGTGTATCAGAGGTAGAAAAAGTCCTTGAACTGATATTATATAAATATAAATATATATATATATATATGCTTTGTCCGTAATGCCTTGATAAGGAGTATAGTTGCTGAAACCCAATGAGTTGGTGCAAATGTTTGTTATTAGGTACCTCTATGATAAGTTGAAGGCTTATAAAATACTGGACATGGTTGCGTTTGTTGACCCTTCACTTATTGGTGCTGTGGGGTGTGGGAATGGAACTGTCAAAGCCCAACACATCAAAGATAGGCTTGTAACTGCTAAACCAGGGCAGATGTTCATGCTGCCATATAACTCAGGGTAAGTTAATGAATGTTTGCAAACTTTCATATCTACTGTGTTTGAACATATATATATAACAAATTAGTGTTCAAGATATATGACATTTTGTATACATGTAGTGATCATTGGGTGTTGACTCTTGTTGATCCGGAGAAAGGAACAGCCTATTTTATGGACCCGCTGAAAAGACGCTTACCCACAGGAGATTGGATGTCTATCGTGGATATGTAAGTCCCTCGTTTACATATTGATCGAAATGCCTCAATTTTATGAAATCTGTTTAATACACTTGTTTGCCTCCCTTGCATTATGGTACATCATTGATCATATTGTTGTTTTGGTGTAGTGTTATGCGTATGTATATTTCTGAAAAGAATAAGCAAAGTCGGAGTTCAGTCCATTGGAAAAATTTGGCTGTTGTTTGGACCCAAAATGGAGCCAAACAGCTGTAAGTTTCACCACTTGTGGTTTTCAAAAAACAATTTTCCATGCCAAGTTTTCACTTGTTCATTCATTTGCTTGTGTTTAGGGCATTCCTCCCCAACCTAGCAACAAGGAGTGCGGGTACTTTATCATGCGATACATGAGAGATATCATTGAGGATAAAGACATGTCATTGTTTCCTTCCAAGGTATTAACATATATAGCTATAAATATAGTCACTTGACTCAATTTCTATTAAGTGTGTTATTATATCTATGCCTCATTCACCAAAATGATTAACTGATCCTTTTGATATAATTAACTGATTTCAGTGGGAGAGGAGAGGCAGTAGCCAATACACCCAGGCAGATATTGATCAAGTACGAAATGAGTGGGGGAAGTTTGTTGTCAACACATATGTGCACGAGTCATGAAGTAGCACACTTGTTGCTGGTACATTTTAGATAAGGAAAGCATCTTTTTTGTGCTTATCTGCTGGTACATTGTCATGCACCATGTGTGGCATATTTTGGAATATATGTGTATCAATTTTTTGATGTCCCGAGTAGATGGGCATGCACTAGAATGCTTTTCTTGTGTAAAATGTTGGTTTCAATGTGTTAACGTTTTGATCCGTGGGGATCTAATTAACGATAAGTAAGAGATAGAGAGAGAGTGACACAAGATGTATAGTGGTTCGCCTCCGCATGAGCGGGAGACTACGTCCACTTGAATGTTTAACTATGTGTGTTGAGCCTTGCGGCCCAAGTGCATTACAAAGTGTATAATGAGATTGGATTGAATGGTGTTTAAGTGGGAGGAGGCATTCCTTTTATACACTACAACAATGATAGTCATTTCCAAGGGTGGCGTTTGGTCGGAAAAGGCACTTTCCCCGTCGGAAAAAGCTATTTCCGACAGCGAGGTGCCCTCGGTGGTCCTCGGAAAAAATATCATCGGAAATAGTCTTTTTCCGACCAACCCTCGGAAAAAGATATATTTCCAACAGCCAGATGTGGTCGTAAATAATTTTTCGGTGGTCGGAAATTGTTACTCCTCAACGACGACAAATAGTATTTCCGACAAAAGATGTTTGTTGGAAATAATTCGTTGCTTGTAGGAAAAAATTGGTTGCTAGCCAATCCATTTTTTTCCAAGGACTTATTTCCGACGAATAGTAGTGGTCGGAAAAAACTATTTCCGATATGAATATTCAATTCCGACGACTATTTGGCATCGAAAATGAATAAGTTTCGAGGGTCATATTTTCCTCGGAAATTGATATTTTCTGTCGGAAAAATATAGTCTAATATTTCCGAGAATGATATTGTAGTCGGAAAAATTGGTCGGAAATATTTTTCACGAGATTTATTCGTTGAAATTTGTCAGCAATTTTTTTTTCCTCCTACTCAATTTAATTGTCAATTAACCTGATTGGAAGAGGTAGATGAATCAAGATAATTTTTTTATTAAACATACAAGGAGACAATTAAATCTTCATAAAAAAAAATTGCATTAGAAGAAACATAGTTAATCATTCATACATGTTCAGATAAAGATAAATATTCAATATTTGGTCTTTATAATATAATCATTCTTAAGCGAGGAAGCTAACAATATATCTAATAAAAGTCCTCATTAGAGTTTGCATCATATTCATCAGCAACATCTTCATCACCATCTTCATCAGTACCATCTTCATCACGGTGTGCACTTGAATCTGTTGCAATATTGTCCTATTGTAAAAGAAAAACACAGAAGTTAGAATGCAAAATAAGTAAGAGCTAAAACATGCAGTAAATAGCATGAACAATAGCAACATATACAAATATTTGAAAGATAGAAATAGTACCACAGAATGTGAGTTTCTTGCTTTAGAATTGTCTGAGGTATTAGGCAGCAAACTTTGAACAATTTGAGTCAACTTGTCCAATTTATCTATCAGAGATTCAACTTGGCCTTTCACTCTTTCATAATCTTCTTTTTGTTTCAAACACTTAAGTTCAGAAATTCATAACTAAATGTAGAAATATCATTTTTGAGTGATTCCAGTTCTGTATTAATCATCAATTTGTCTATTTAAATTGTCTAGAAGGAACTATTTCAAGTTTCTTAATGGATTGGTACAGTTTTAAGTAAACGTTTACCTAGGTTAAAAATAAGAAAATTTACTAACACTTAGTTCAGAAATTCATAACTAAATGTAGAAATATTATTTTTGAGTGATTCTAGTTTTGTATCAATCATCAAGTTGTCTTTTTAAATTGTCTAGAAGGAACTATTTGAAGTTTCTTAATGTATTGGTACAGTTTTAAGTAAACGTTTACCTAGGTTAAAAATAAGAAAATTTACTAACACTTAAGTTCAGAAATTCATAACTAAATGTAGAAATATTATTTTTGAGTGATTCCAGTTCTGTATTAATCATCAAGTTGTCTATTTAAATTGTCTAGAAGGAAATATTTCAATTTTCTTAATGGATTGGTACATTTTTAAGTAAACCTTTACCTAGGTTAAAAATAAGAAAATTTACTAACACTTAAGTTCAGAAATTCATAACTAAATGTAGAAATATTATTTATGAGTGATTCCAGTTCTGTATCAATCATCAAGTTGTCTATTTAAATTGTCTAGAAGGAACTATTTCAATTTTCTTAATGGATTGGTACAGTTTTAAGTAAACGTTTACCTAGGTTAAAAATAAGAAAATTTACTAACACTTAGTTCAGAAATTCATAACTAAATGTAGAAATATTATTTTTGAGTGATTCTAGTTCTGTATTAATCATCAATTTGTCTATTTAAATTTTCTAGAAGGAACTATTTCAAGTTTCTTAATGGATTGGTACAGTTTTAAGTAAACGTTTACCTAGGTTAAAAATAAGAAAATTTACTAACACTTAGTTCAGAAATTCATAACTAAATGTAGAAATATTATTTTTGAGTGATTCTAGTTCTGTATCAATCATCAAGTTGTCTATTTAAATTGTCTAGAAGGAACTATTTCAAGTTTCTTAATGTATTGGTACAGTTTTAAGTAAACGTTTACCTAGGTTAAAAATAAGAAAATTTACTAACACTTAAGTTCAGAAATTCATAACTAAATGTAGAAATATTATTTTTGAGTGATTTCAGTTCTGTATCAATCATCAAGTTGTCTATTTAAATTTTCTAGAAGGAACTATTTCAATTTTCTTAATGGATTGGTACAGTTTTAAGTAAACCTTTACCTAGGTTAAAAATAAGAAAATTTACTAACACTTAGTTCAGAAATTCATAACTAAATGTAGAAATATTATTTTTGAGTGATTCCAGTTCTGTATCAATCATCAAGTTGTCTATTTAAATTTTCTAGAAGGAACTATTTCAATTTTCTTAATGGATTGGTACAGTTTTAAGTAAACCTTTACCTAGGTTAAAAATAAGAAAATTTACTAACACTTAAGTTCAGAAATTCATAACTAAATGTAGAAATATTATTTTTGAGTGATTCCAGTTTTGTATCAATCATCAAGTTGTCTATTTAAATTGTCTAGAAGGAACTATTTCAATTTTCTTAATGGATTGGTACAGTTTTAAGTAAACGTTTACCTAGGTTAAAAATAAGAAAATTTACTAACACTTAAGTTCAGAAATTCATAACTAAATGTAGAAATATTATTTTTGAGTGATTCCAGTTCTGTATCAATCATCAAGTTGTCTATTTAAATTTTCTAGAAGGAACTATTTCAAGTTTCTTAATGGATTGGTACAGTTTTAAGTAAACGTTTACCTAGGTTAAAAATAAGAAAATTTACTAACACTTAAGTTCAGAAATTCATAACTAAATGTAGAAATATCATTTTTGAGTGATTCCAGTTCTATATTAATCATCAATTTGTCTATTTAAATTGTCTAGAAGAAACTATTTCCAAGTTATTAATGGATTGGTACAGTTGTAAGAGAATGTCTACCTAGGTCAACAAATCAGAAAACTGCTGTAAAGTATGAACATATATACCTAATTTAAATCAAAGAAGACACTCCCATATCAATGTACAGAAAAAAAAAAAAAAAACTAGAAACAGAATGAGAAACAAAACAGAGAGAGTTGTATATGTACCTAATTTTGCTTTTGCTTGCCGCACTGCACCGAAAGAATGAATCAACAGCGATTCCGATCCACTCCACTTCACTCTGTACATATCCAAAAAAAAAAAACTGTGTAAGAAATAATATGAGAAAACATACAAGCATTACAATTACATAATTGCAATCAATATATCTGAAGCCTTAGGAGATCCTCTAATTATGAATCATTGGACCATCCAATTTGATTGACCTAACTCCGTTGACCTTGAGCATATATATTGCTGCCACATTGTTGATGACTTACTATTGATCGGGCTGCTCTCCTCCTTGCTTTGGTTCACCTCCACTCAGAGCTTTCAGCAGGGACAACAGCAAAGGAAAGGGACTAAGTCCACTATGGAGGGTTTTCAATTCTCCCGTGAATTACATACAGCAAGAGCCGGAGAACCTGCAGTAATTACCACCAGCGTCAATATTCGAAGACTTCTTGGATGACTATCAAAGAGACGGCTTATTTGCAGCAGCGTATAGTGACCCTAACCTTAACCCATGAAGTAAAAATTAAATAAATAAAGAAAACTAATAGAGAGAAAGGAGAGATGGACAAACCTTTAATCATCACCCAATCAATCAAGAAGCTTCTCAACTTTTCAATTCAATTCCCATTGCCGTATGAGAGAGGAGGAAGCTAGAAACATAAGCTTTTAGGGTTTGAGAAACAAGTGTCTAGCAAAGGAAGTTTTATTTTTTTAATTATTTAGTTCAACTAAACATGAGGAGAAATAAGGAGTCTTTCATTTTTTTGGTGAGATAAGACTCCTTATTAGGGTATGCATAAATGCATAGGAGGGAGAAAATATACTCCATAAGAGGGAAATTTTTTCCTCCCTAGGCGGGAAGTTTTTTTATTTTTTATTTTTATTTTTTTTAAATCAATTTTCATGGAACTTATATATAAATGCATATGTATTGATATGTCGGACTATGTAGATCAATATCTTTATTATAATATAAGATAGACCAATGAAAAATATTTCATAACATTCTTGATATATAAATATGTACTTGTTAGCCTTTAAAAAACAAATGTACTCGCTAGTATTCTATTTTTTCTCGTCTAGCTATTCTATATAATTGTATATGATCGATCAATGTCTACTGTATACAAATTCATATATGTGTGGAGGGAAATTCGTACTATATATGTAGTATGTATGTGATCGATAATGAATAGTACTGTGTAATAATATAGTGTGTGTGTGGACAAGCACACATGATCGATCAACAATGAATTGAATTGTGTGTGTGTAGGAGTCTTCCACTAACGGATATTTTCTTTGGCCATGAGTAGATCACTTATACAAGTTTCTAGTACAATCGATGATTGTTAATGTAGTCATAATCATGATTTACTATTAAGGTTTAGGGTTTTAGGGCGAAATCTCCCAGTTAGCATGATCTCTTATCTAAAGATGCGGAATCTCCTAGTTAGCATCCCAGTTAGCGCGGAATCTCCAAATTAGCATAATCGTGATTTACCATAGATGATCTCTTATCTACTTTCGTAACTAATAATATATTGGGTTAGGGCGGAACCTCCCAATTAGCATGATCGATCGATCAAGTCTTATATATATAAATTCAAAACACATATGTATTATGTATATATAACTATGAGACTTATAATATATATATATATATATATATTATGAGATTTATTCGATCTTACCTTATAACCAATATATAATAAAATTGTTTTGTTTATATGCATCAATTCTAATAAACTAATAATATACTCATCAATGAACCTGTGGAAAAATGGTAAAATTAATTTTGAAAGTTAGAGATCCTATGTTCAATTCTCCTCTTTGACATAATATTTTTATAAAAATAATACAATTTAGAGAAATATTTTCAAGGGTCACTAGCCGTCGGAAATACTTTGTTCATTACCGAGGGTACTTTGTTGCCCTCGCAATTAAGAAATCATTTTCGACAAAGTCAACTGCCTCTCGGAAATAGGTCTATCATTACCGACGACACAAAATGTTGTCGAAAATAATAATGGCACCAAAAGGTCCCGCCAATTTTTTTGTTTTTCTGACGAAATTGGAACTCTTTTCCTACCGCATATTGTCCCTCGGAAATAAAATATATTTTGACAGAACATTTCCGACGACCATTTTTTGTGGTCGAAAAAGGAGTCTTTTTGCGAGGGCAATTTTGTGCCGTCGGAAATTTTTGTCGGAAATGAGGACTTTTGTTGTAGTGATAGGTGAAGGAATGCCTCTCCTTTACATTTTCTTAGATGTGGGACAAGAACCCACTATTCTAGTCTATTTAACATGTAGAAAGCTATGTTATGGGGGCATCTTGGCAAGGGCGGAAGGGCGGCTTCCCGGTGGCGGATTTGCGACTTCCGGATACCGCCGCGTAGCCTGAACATAGGGCTACGCGATGCATGTCTCGGTTGGGCCTTGCCATGTCTTGTGGATGTCCCAAAGTAGGTGTTACTTATGCTTGGTGATGTAGTAAATACTCCATATTATTGGAGGTATGTACAAGTCCCCGAAGTCCCCGAGTAAGAGTAGCTTCTTGGTTGGGGAGTTCAAATCATGAAGTCATCAAGCATAAGTAACCGGGCGGTACGGAGCCCCTACAAGTCCCCGAACTCCGTAAGCAAGAAGGGACTCGTTTAATCCTGCACAATGAGACAAAAAACACGCATATGTAGAATGCTTGTTGTATTGGTTACCGTCCGTATTAATGGAATGCGAAAAAGAATTCGATTTGAAGGGAACAACAAATGGTAGAAGAATTCAATATTCCATTAATGTGTATGAACATGTAAAATATTGGTAGTTGTATATGTGGATCTTATGGCCATATAACACGCACAATAGATAGTGGCAAGTGTAATGGGTGTCCATATAAAATTGTGGGAGTAGTCCCGGTGACATCGTATAAAGCGTTTGTGAACTTGGGGCTTAAGTAAAGCATGTTGGACATGATCGAGCAAGTTGGGTTGTTCGAGCAAGTTGGGTGTAGTTGAGTGTGTAGGCGTTGTGCGAGCATGCGAGGCGTGGCCCAAGCGCAAGTCGTGGCCATACTCGATACCCAAGCGAGTCGTAACCCGAGCAAGTCGTTTATCCGAGCATGTTTAAGTAAGTCGTAAGTGTCACAAGCTTCTAGATGCATGTCACAAGCAATTGAATTTAAGCATGTATGTGTGTAGCATGTACTTGTAGTAAAGTTGCTAATAACATTTTGTAGGCATGCTTAAGGGTTATAGAGACATGTATAGTCATGGCATTGGCGGTAGCTCAAATTGTAAGAGCGTAAAGATAAGAGGAAGGCACTTATCTTATGCCGATTTGAGGTTCATTGTTTGTGGCGGATAAAGTACTCCGATAATGTTCGTCGACTCGTAGTTGCAGTCGAATGCTTGAAAGAAATAGTTGAATTTCCTTAAGCCAAAATAGATGATTAATATGTGGATTTGTAAAATCAATATAGATAATTTGAATATGTACTTTGATAAAATTTTAAACAAAGTGTATAGACAAGTATAGTATTTGATGACAAATAACATGCATATACGCCCATTTTGAATGTCAAATTTGTGGGGAACAAAACCCATTACGTGCACCGATGGAAAAGATCCATGGCGGTATAACTTATATGGAAATGCACTAGGTGAGATAGTCATTTTGATATACGTATGCAGCAGCATGCATATATATACATATAGGACCCTACCCATAAAATAATAGGTAAGAAGCATGAACTTTTGTTGCCTTAATTTAAAGGAAACTGATCATAGTGATGGCATGAGCATGAGAGACTAGCAAACCATTGTAAGTAGCTATGGCATCTACACAAGTACAATATTATCATGTGCAGCGACATAGCCGCTTTTGGCATGTGTGAAGCATGCTTATGTCGTGACATGGAATGATGTATCTCTCCAACATGAGTACAATTGAATAGTGATTTTTGAGTAATTAAGTAATTAAGTACATATGTGGCTATGTGTGTACTTGTTTGCATATGAATATAGCAATTCTAACACGTAGTGAAGACATGGCATGTGCCTAGTCTCAGATTGTCGGCATGCTGCGTTGCGACTTTATGTGTGTTTACTTCATATTGTAATCACGACTTGACCTGACAAACTTGCCATGGCCACGTGATACTTTAAATAAAGAGTAAGAGGACTTAGCTCGTGAATTCGCGTATTAGACCGCTGTAGGAGCCTGAAGCCATAGTTGAAGACTGCTCTTTTAGCTGAACACGCGTTGCTGGGTGCTCTGAGTAATCAGCTGTGTTGCTGCTTGCCGTCCAGAATGGAAGGATCGTTCGTTCCTTGGGTGTCCAAATCAGATTTGGACTGGGTGGACATCAACTTTTGGTTACTGCTGGGGCTCGGCGCATATCCCTGATGGTGACTGCAGTTGAGGAATTGCAGGTTTACTTGATGCCCAGCGGATGATGCATGGCCAGCGGTCAGCGGAGCTTAATCGGTGGCTGGGATTATAGTTGGGCGGTGCCGCTGACGAAAGCTCCGTGGTGCCGCTAATGGAAGCTTGACGAAGGAGTTGTTCAGCGGTGAACAGTTCGGCGGAGATGGCTTTGGGCGCGGCGGAGGCCGGTTCCTCTGGTTTGAGGTCGGTGCTGATCAAAGAAGACGGTGGTGGGTGTCCAAAACAGATTTGGACTGGGTGTCCGCCAGTTTGCTGCTTGCAGCTGGCATTCGGCCTTACCGCCGATGATGAAGGTTGGCGGTGCAAGGCCGTCGGACGTTTGTGGAGCCCAAGCCTGGCGGTGGAGTCCAGCGGAGATGGTGCTAGCGGAGCACTCGACAGAGTTGGGCGGAGAGGAGCCGCTGGCTAAGTTCGGCGGAGGTTTTGCCGCTGATAGTGTTGGGCGGAAGATGCCGGCGCTAATGCCGGTGCTGGCAGGCTGGTAGTGCTTAGTGGAGGAAGCTCGTCCAGCTGAGAAATCTGGCGGAGAGGACTTGTCAGCGGAGGAAGAAGTCTAGCGGAACGCGGAGCTCAGCGGAGGCTTTGAGTTCGGCGGAGGCTCCGAGTTCGGCGGTGCCTGGGCTTGCTGCTGCAGAGCGCGGGGAGGGCTGCTGGCGGAGCGGAAAATTGGAGGTTGGTGGAGGTTTGATGCTCAACGGAGATGGCTAGCTAGTTATCCGGCGGAATCGAGCTAGCGGAGTTGTAGCTAGCAGTGAGGCTCCGCTCGGGGGTTTGGAGGCTGTGCGGCGATGAAGTCCAGCGGACATGGCCAGCGGTGATGCTCGGCGGAGCATGTTTGGCGGTGTAGCCTAGCGGAGGTGGCTAAGTGGCTGGCGGAGGTTTTACCGCCGGTGTCTCCTGGCGGTGTTGTAGCTAGCTGACCTGGTGCTCAGCGGAGGTTTTGGAGCTGTTGAGCGGGCTGGCTGCTAGCGGAAGCAATGCGGGGCTGGCGGAGGTGGTTCCCAGCGGAGGTGGAGTTCTGGCGGAAGTGGCTGGGTGCCCAGAGCAAATCTCTGGGTGTCCAGAGAAGTTTGGCGGCAAAATTTTTTTTTTTTTTTTTTAGGTTCAGCGTTGACCAAGCCTTGATGTGAGTTGACCTGCTCCGCCGGGGGTTGACCGACTCCGCCGGGCGTTGACCAACCCCGCTGGGCGTTGACCGACTCCACGCTGGCGTTGACCAACCCCGCTGGGCGTTGACCGACTCCACGCGGGCGTTGACCAGACCCGCTGGGCGTTGACCGGACCCGCCGGGCGTTGACCGACCCCGCCGGGCGTTGACCGTACCCCTTTTTGATGTTGAATGAGCGTCAACTCGACATTTTCGAGTCAAAGTTCATGGTAGGTGACGAAGCCTTTGTGTGTCGACTTCCCACAGACGGCGCCAATGTTAACGTTTTGATCCGTGGGGATCTAATTAACGATAAGTAAGAGATAGAGAGAGAGTGACACAAGATGTATAGTGGTTCGCCTCCGCATGAGCGGGAGACTACGTCCACTTGAATGTTTAACTATGTGTGTTGAGCCTTGCGGCCCAAGTGCATTACAAAGTGTATAATGAGATTGGATTGAATGGTGTTTAAGTGGGAGGAGGCATTCCTTTTATAGGTGAAGGAATGCCTCTCCTTTACATTTTCTTAGATGTGGGACAAGAACCCACTATTCTAGTCTATTTAACATGTAGAAAGCTATGTTATGGGGGCATCTTGGCAAGGGCGGAAGGGCGGCTTCCCGGTGGCGGATTTGCGACTTCCGGATACCGCCGCGTAGCCTGAACATAGGGCTACGCGATGCATGTCTCGGTTGGGCCTTGCCATGTCTTGTGGATGTCCCAAAGTAGGTGTTACTTATGCTTGGTGATGTAGTAAATACTCCATATTATTGGAGGTATGTACACAATGATTGGGAAATGCATCCCTTTTGCTTTTGAAGTTTAAAGTAATGGTTATATGAATCATTTGATGGTTTGCAATGTTTGTATTTGATAGAGTACTGTTCATTTCGTAAATAGACCAAATGAATGCACAATCTAATTCAGGAATGGAATGTTCAAATGATCACACAACAGACCAAAGCTAATGATCACTGCCTGTTGTCTGAATGACCAAAAATGGGAGAAAAATACATTGTAATCAATATATCACACATCGGTTTTTAACGAATCAGTGTCTTCTGATTAATACTCAGACAACAGAATTAATTGAACTCTGTTGTCTTAAAAGCTAATCACACAACAGAATTAATTGAACTCTGTTGTCCTACAAGTTAATCACACAACGGAAGCAATTGAACTCTGTTGTCCTAAAGTTAATCACACAATACATATAGTCTAAGAACTGAAGTTTGAAGAGCAATCAGACAACAGACAAAATAAAAAAATGTTGTCTGACATTCTTAACATACAACGGTTGCAAACTGGCACTGTTGTCTGAAGACGCCCCTCAACTGCTGCGCAGCTGCGCTCTTGGCATCTGCCGAGCCATCTGCCGAGCTATCACACAACAGTTATAACACATACCTGTTGTCTGTGTGTTTATCACACAACTGTGTTCCACCGTTGTCTGATTTTTCATCAGACAACGGCTCACTCTACAACGGTGGGTCTTCAAATCACACAACGGTTTTCTGCCGTTGTCTGATAACAAAATTGGTGTAGTGTTCGCTTTGTCTATCGCTTTTTTGAAGGCCTCGCGACTCTGTTGGTTACCTGGAATGAGATCTACCAATAAAGGAACCACAAAGTATCAGCTATGTCACCAAAAAGGCATTTTGCCGCTACAAAAATAAAAGAACACACAAAACCGGTACCTGGGAAGCAAGTGTAATGCCCCGTACCTACTAGTTACTTTTTACCATGGTTGACTGAGGAGTGACTTTTTCTTTAGTCCGGTAAATTAGGAAATTTCTTTGAGATTGTCGTAGAATACGAAAAATCGAGTTCGTGGACACGTAGTTTGTTTAAATTGGATTTATATCGGAAAAGTTATGACCAAAAATAGAAATTTCTATTTTTGGCATGGTTTTCTTTTTTGTGAGCTTCTATTTGTGGTAAAAAGGGGTTAAAATCAGATGGGAAGAGAGAGAAAGTAAAAAGAATCAAAAAAAAAGAAGGAGAGAGAACGGGACGAACCCGAGCCCCCCCCCCCCTTCTTTTTTTTTTCTTCCGCCGCTGCTCTCTCTCTCTCCGGCGATTCCGTCGCCGTCCGGCCACCCCAGGACGAAAGGTTGGGCACGGCATGATCCTCTCTTCCTTCTCCTTCTAGCCATGTAAGTCTTTCACCTTGGGTAGCTTCAGTTTTAGAGATTTGAAGAGAATTGCAAAAAGGGGAAAATCGGGGTTTGGCTCCGATTTGGGTTTTTCCGGCGATTTCCGCTGGATTTCTTTGAAGTTTTGGGTTGCTGGGTTGTTGTTGATGATCATATCTAACTATTGCAGCTTGTGTTGGCCGGTGGAGGAAGATTTGAAGGTGTTTGGGGACGTGAACAGTAGTGTGAACAGTTCCATCCGAGTTCTTGAGTTTGGGTTTGGAATTCCGGCTTTTTCTGCTTGTTTTGGTTGTGATTGCAGGTATAAAATTGTTGGGGGTGTTGTGGAGATAATTTTGAGCTAAATAGGTTGACCGGAATTGGATTTCACCTTTGAGTTTTGTGTTAAACTTGAGGATTATTTGGTTTGAGTTTTTTTGGAATTTTGGTGTAGTTATTGTTATTTTGGATAGTATGGATTATAAATTTTATGGGTAAATTTCTTGTTAATTTACTATTAAGGTTATTGTGGAATTATTCTATTTTGTGGAGGAGTTTGGAGTGGAGATTGTGTTTTGGAAAAGAAAATTTAGAGATGGAATTGTGAGTGAGAAATAAGGGAAGTTAGGAAAGAATATGGAAATTTTTGGAAAGGAATTATATTATTTATTGGTGGTAATTTGTGATGAAGGAAGTGAAATTAAATTGATTAAGTTATCGAACGGTCCTTGGGAAGGTTTAGATAAAGCGAGGTTATTGAATGGTTAAGAAATCGAATTAAAAATCGGTTGAGTTGGAGGGCATTGAGATTGTAAGGAATTATAGAATTTAATTCCGAATTGAAGTGTGGGAGTTTTATAACAATTTAGGAATAACAGATGCTTTTCCGAGGGGAACGAGTTGATTTTGAGAGTATTTCCTTATTATGGTCAATTATATTCTATTCTATTGTGACAGGACGTACTAAGCCCTCGAGCGAGGAGGACACCGGCAGGCAGCAGGGTTAGCTGCGGGACTCACTTGTGAGTGGACCTTTGTTTTATTTAAATAATGCATGCAGCATGGTATTAAATTTTGAAATGGATTATTATTTGAGTAAATGTGATTTTATGGAAAGAAAAGGATCAAAAAGGAAACAGTTGACAAGGAGGCCAGTTTTGGCGCATGCGTATCTTACCTAGTTGGCAGTCCCTTCTAGGTAATAGTCTGGTCGGCAGTCCCGTCCAGACTACAGCTCGGTTGGCAGTCCCATCCGATGCGTCATCTGGTTGGCAGTCCCTTCCAGATGACTTGAGATAGTTAGTCGGCAGTCCCGTCTACTACCTGTGGCTAGTTGGCAGTCCCAACTAATCACCGCCTCCTATTTCGGTTGGCGGTCCCTTCCGGTGCGTCATCGGGTGGCAGTCCCTCCCCGATGGCATGAGATGCCTAGGAAGCAGTCCTTCCTAGTCATCAACTGAGTTTCTTGGAAAAAGAGTGAGTTGGAAATTTTTATGAAGTCTCGCTGCATGTTTGTTTTGTTGGAAAGAGAAATGGGAAAGCATACCATAAATTATTTGATTCTTGTTTCGGTTTTGTCCACTCACTCTAACGGATTTTAAATGTTTTCCCCTGGGCCCTTCGTTTTCAAATGCCCAGATTTCAGATTAGCAGAGATCGCGTCCAGGCTTAAAGGACCTTGGAAATCAGCGCTTCCGTTTTTGTCTGTAGGTTATTACTTAACCTACCTTGTATGATATCGGCTTAGTTTATGTGTTGCTCTGATAATCCTTTTCCTTTAATTTGATGGATGTTGTTGTTCGGATTGTTGTTGCTTACAGAGGTTATGTTGGGATTTGAACTTTTCGGATGTAATATATGTGCTTGGGTTATAAATATGATATTGTAGGTTGAGTAGAAGTTAATGTTGTAATCATGTCCAGGTTTGTGGAATTTTTGGGTAGCCCATATTTAGGGGAGGTTCTGCCGAATTTTCGGTAGGATTTCGCTTAACGTGGGCCCCGCAGGCTCTTATCCAGGTAATTGGGGTGATTCCTGGGTCGGGTCCTGTCAGCAAGTCAACTTCAACTCAACAAAAAGGTCCCAACCCGTCAACAGACGAATGTCGAGAAGGTTCCGATTCTTCCAACAACTAACAACACGAGCTATTCGACAGTGTTCCTCGTTCGTCAAAGACAGTTACAACATCTCTGCAAAACAAATACAAGACGAACGTCAGCAAACACAATGACTATAGCGGTTCAAACACAAGACATAACGTTAACCTTGCAATGGTTAGAACTCAGACTTAATCTTATGCGTCGGCGATTCCTCGTTCACTGTGGCGTCGTACTCCCAACCCTCGGTCGCCACGCAAATGGTGTTCCGCTAGGGCGACATAGAACTAACATGTTCTCTAATAACCTAGGCGATTGAGCACAGCGGGTCAGATTTACTTGGCCACCACATCCGACCCGCTCAACATACACCAGCTCGTAAAAGTAAAGAACTTCTGCCACCGTTGGACCCTCGCACCCGGAAAAACGCCACAAGGAATTTAGCGCCATCAAGATCATCCACATATTCAGGGAGACTTGCCCAAATGCAACTCCAAACTCACACAACAGAATCTGAAGGTTTAGCAACAACAGGAACCTTACACCCTGACGAAAGACCGCCTCGTGAACAATGGCAAAACCCTCCTTCTAAAATGAAGCCTTCTCGTCCTTCTCTAACGGCCTTAACTTCGCCGCATCAGGGAGCTTGAAAACCCACTTTAGCTTGTTGATCGCCATTGGCGTCATCGAACCTTGATGTTCATCGACTTTAATGCCGTTAGGCAACACCCATGATGGCCCAACACTGGCTTCCTCACTAGCACCCTCACCCTCCTAGTGCGACCCGCTAGCGACACTATTTCTTTCCGCCCGTTCCTCCCGCTGGCGACTAGCACCGTGTTGCACGTGTCCACCCATGTTAGGATAAATAGGTTGCAACGGTTCAATATCTAGGGCTCGGACAGTGAGGTTCTTACATGTGCAGACAGACGCAACGAGTCAATAAAGATCCTATAGAAGGCGTCAAGCGACACGTCAGACCCAGAATCCTAACTGCTCAAGATTTCTGTAATGTTAGCCATCACAAAGACCCTAAAACCCAAAGTGTTAGTTCCAAACAGATCTAAACTACCCTTTTGTTAGCATTTATCCAAGAACATCAAGAACACAACACAACAAAACACATAAAAACAAAGAAAAAAACACAAACCCATATTCGACCATCTAGTGACTATCCACCAGAAAATTCCCCAGCAACCACCCAATGCACAAAATCAGTTTCCAAGTCAATCTATACCCTCAAATACATGCCTCGAGCACTATTACAAATTCGAAGTATAAGGTTCGCACAAAAAAGTAACAAAACAGCAAAAGCAAAAAAACAGAAATCAAAGCAAGAGGGATAGCAGATTCACCAACCTCAATTATACAACAAGAACTAGTCGCAGTCTCACAAGTCCTAGGCACGAACTCCCTCGAGTCTCCTCGCCTCAAGCTGAACAAGACACTTTGGTTTCTCTCTCTCTGTTGCAGGTGTTGGGAGGTTGAAGACAAAGACGAAATTTTGAAGTACGAAACAAAGTGGTAACCACTCTGATTTCTCCCCCTTTTATGTCAACATCTGCAAAATCCAGGCCATCTGTCATGAAGAGACTTCTCACCAGATGACGACACATGCCCCACTAACTATCTGGATTAACTGAGGTGTCGCCTCGATTAAGCAATCAATAATTACTCGCATTTATTCTGCAGTCTCATTAGCAGTGTCCTTGATGTCCTTGGAGACTAAATGCTTCTTCATAAGGAGCAGAAGTTTGGAACTGGAATTGTAATTGTAATTGGAGAGGTGCTTAGATACGAACCTGGGATCGTTGATCAGCGCATACCACACTTTAGAGGTGCATTTGAATCGCATCAGAGCCTTGGGAGGCAGAGTTGACAGGATTTTCTCCACCAGATCTTCATCAACCTCTGTCATTTCTGTCATGCCCTTTCCTCTTCAACCTCTTCAATTAAAAGTTATAAAAGAACAAATTCATTACAATAGATCACAATGATGATAAAAGTAATAAGAACAATGGTGCATGAGAATTATTAAACGAAATCGGATCTAAGCAATTCATCTAACTATATAGAATAACCTTAGTCCTTAACCTGGAAACTAGAACAAGAGACGTGGACATACATGATGATTCACACAGAGAGAGAGAGAGAGAGAGAGAGAGAGAGAGAGAGAGAGTGTGTGTGTGATCGATATGCCAGTCAAGACGATATTAGCGATGGAGACTAGAGACTCGGAGTCACTGAGACTTGAAATAGCCTGTGAGATCTGATGTTGTTTTGCTAAATATTTATGTTTATTGTACTTTTTCTTTTTTTTAAAACAAGGAAAATAAAAAACCAACATCAGATATTAAGATATGAGTTGGATAATTCTAAATACAGTATTTTTAGGATAATGCGAACGTCCATATATAAGTTTGGTTTTAACTTTACACATCATTAGTTATGCACATTTTTATACTTGTAGTTGGATCTAAAATACGAAAATTAAGCTATTCCTCAAGCCAAATTATATAGGACTAATTCATTTGTTTATAGGAAATAATGAAAATATTGATAAGAAGGCGAAAAGGAGAAATTTATCATTTGTTGTAAGAGAGAATATCACAAATGGTCACTGAATTATGACTCATTCGACACTTTGGTCACTCAACTTTTGAAAATATCATTTTAATCACTCAACTTACACATCGTTTATCACTTTAGTTACTGCCGTTAGATTTACTGTTACAAATTCTTAATTTAAGGGCAAATAGTCTTTGAGCTTTTTTAGAAAGAAGAGAAACCATGGCCGATATGAATCTCAGAATCTCAATTTGCTTATCAATGAACCATGCTAGCTAGGGCTGCATCACCAATTTCACAAGCCCTAAAACTCCATCTCCAACCCTAACAATGGTGTTCGAGGTGAGGTTCTTCTCCCCCAAGAAATCAGACTTCTCCAACAGTCCTGATGTCTCCACCAACATCCCCCGATCGCTCGACTTCAACTCCCCAACCAGATCCGATAAGAAGAAATCCAAATCAGTAGTCAAAGACGACTCCAAAGCTGCAACTACAAGCTTCGGTGGCGGCGGCGGAGGATTTGGCCTAGTTGATCGAACCCCAGCAACCATCCTCATCCTCAGGCCTCCTCAACTAGATACCCCACCTCTTCGACCCCAAAGTCATCGCCGCCATGACCCCCGCCATCTCTGACGTCTCCTAGACCCTCTCCGTCCTCAACGCCCTCAGCGACTGTGCCGACCACGAGGCCTTCAACACCGCCAAGGCCAAGCTCGCCCACAACAAGCCCACTCCCTCCAAGAAGCTCGAGGACCTCGTCCTTTCCCCCGCCCCTCTGACGTCGACCACTTCCAATGGTTGGCCCACCTCGCCGAGCGGGAGCAGGAGTGCAGCGACTCAACCGAGAAAGAGAAGCGAGACTACAAGGCCATTCTCCAACTCGAGGGAATGAAACAGGGAAGGGAAAGAAACAAATAAAAAGCAGAAAAAGAGGCAAAAAAAAAAAAAACTTTAATTTTGAGTAATTTGACTTAAATATCCTTAAGATAATGTATTATTTACGAGAATTTAAACGATAAAATAAATAGAAATAAACTAAATGACTAAAGTGATGGACGATGTGTAAATTGAGTGACTAAAGTGATATTTTCAAAAGTTGAGTGATCAAAATGTCGAATATGTCATAGTTTAGTGATCAAATGTGATATTCTCCCTTTGTTGTAATAAAGTCCTCCTGAATTTTGATTCCCAGTGATGATCATGATTCATCCAAGCTCAATTGTCTCCTAACAAGCACTGCAGATAGGGCATATATATTTTTCTCAAGTGCGGACATCCGTACCGAAATTTCTGTACGGATTTCCTGTTTTCAGCCACTTTCCAATAACATATTTTGATCTTAACCGTTCATTTTTTAGGTCCTAATGTAGAGATCATCTCTACAAAATTTCAGCCAATTTGGTGATCGTTAAGGCATCCAAAACTGTAATTTACACGAACGAACCGAATCTGTCGAACCAGAACCGTTCGTGTACATTGTTGTAATTTGCAGTTTTGAATGCCTTAATGATCACCAAATTGGCTGACATTTTGCAAAGGTGATCTATACATTAGGACCTAAAAACTGAACGGTTAAGATGTGAAAATGTGATCGGAAAGTGGGGGAAAACGGGAAATCCGTACCCTCCGCATGGTACAGACGTCCGCACCGTAGCCGGACTATGTATGTATGTGTGTGTGTGTGTGTGTATTCACTTTCTCATGTGCTATGGGGATATAACAAACTCTACATGCTAGAACAATTGGATTCCGGGTCAAATACCCATAATTATACGTTGTAGTGTTAGGTAGGCCTAAATAGACACCATCCAAATACAGTGGGATTTCAAATCCAGCAGGAGGCCAGGAGCAAGGAAGAATGTGATCCCATGTTCCATAAACAGCATGGTTTTTGGTGTCAATGGTAGTAAAGTCAGTGAGCATTCCTGTATCTGAGTCCCACAAACTCACCCTCTCCCCATAACCAACACGACAAGTAAAAATTGTTTTTGTTAAGCTCAACTGCCCCGTTTGAAGATTTTGCATAGTCGACGTTGGTAGTATATATTCATCTCAAAACAGATATCTCTCATAGGATGAGAAGACAAAGAGAGGAAAAGAAGAGATGTAGCACGAACATGATGGAGAAAGATATCTCCATTTTCCTTTATTTTTGGTTGGGGTGGTTTGGAACTTGAGAGAGAGAAAGAGTTGTAACAAGTTGATGTTATATCATGGAAGGGCTCGAGATCTGAGTCTCTATCTATTTGTGAGATTGTATAACATTTAATTTGTATATCAGCTTGACTAAGAAATCATTTCCTTACTAGGACGAGTTCTGTTAGATTGTCTAATTTGTATTTGTTATGAATTGTACAGTAAGCTATAATTTTGGCAATAATAGTGTTTCACTTTCAGAATGGGTACAGCTGAGTAGTTACTCTTTTCCTTTTTATTTTTTTTTATTTTACTTGTTTATATTGTAGTGTTCAGTGGTGACTAATCACTCGTATCTTATTTGTCTAGTGTATTCTGTAATGGCCCCTGGCCTGGATGCAGTACAGAACAGAATTATGTGATTCTTTGGTAGATAGAAAAGAAGTTGATCGTAGAGATTCACTGGTAATTTGGAATTTACTTGGAGGTTATTTAGAAAGAGTCTCGTTGTGATTGTTGGCTTTTACATTGAAATAATAGAAACAGAGTAGATAGAATCACCTCAGTTACATAAATCAATAAACAACTTGACTATAATTAACAAAAACTTGCCATCTACAAGTGAAAGGTTGGTCTAACGAATGTTGTTGTTATCTGGTTGCATGATCACCTTGATACTATGGCAACCTAAGTAATTTCTGATATATATATATATATATATATATATATTTTTTTTAAAAGACAAAGCTTGTTCTTGGCAACCTGCTTGGGATTTTGGGAATCTTTTGGCAGTTTTTATAGAAGATTATGGTATCCCAATTTTAATAGGAAAGGCAGATCACTAAAATACTTCTTGTTAGAGCTAGAAATATCACAAGGTACAGTTGTACAAAATTATCCCAGAATCCATCTCATTAGTGTTGTCAAATGACAGAAAAAGAGAGGAAAATAGCTCTAGAAAAAGTTAGCATTCTAGATAAAAGCATTTCCAGCTTGAGCTTCACCATAGCTCAACTGCAGTGTACAAAATCGACTACAGAGATTAGCTCTCAAATCATGGGAAAAAATTGCTGAATATACCCTCCCTTTCCATTAGGCTGGTCTCTTGATTCATGCTTATTACATAGCATATATTCGTATTGATATAAGAGTTTCAGTGTCCCTGAGTGCTGCACATGTGTCTTTCGTTACAGGTAATATGATCTCTGTTCTTTTCTTCAAGTCCCTATAATATGTATAAATAGATTTTGGATTGCTATAGGGGCACTCATCTTTTCCAGGCATCAGCAAAGCTTAAAAATTTAGGCAGTATTCTACTACAATTTTATATGTATGTATTATTCTTGATCAAATGAAGAAACACTATATCAATGATCAAATTAATGATGAGATCTCCTTTTCTGGTACACTATATCAATGATCAAATTAATGTGTGTCGCGATCGTTTTGAGTTTCAGGATCTTCCCTTGGATCGTCGGGCTTGTCAGATGGAGAGGGTAGGTCTGAGGTTAGAAGGACCTCTCGTCTGCCATGTCCCCTCGCGACAGTCAAGGAGTTGCATTGTCTCGCGAGCTCTTGATCGCCTCTGACTGTGAGAATGCCGCCCGGGGTAGGTATCTTCATCATTAGCATGTGTCCTGCCACAAAGCATTGGAGTCCCCATATGGGGTCGAGTCCCAGGATGACGTTGTAGGAGGAAGGGCAGTCGACGATGATGAAGTGTGCTGTCATGGTGGCGATAGTGCTGCCGTCGCCTAGTGTGATCAGCAAACTATCGGACCCCAAGGGTTGTGTAATTTCTCCTGCGAAGCTGATTAGGGGTTCATGATCTGGGGTGAGTTTCTTCCTATCCCGGTTGAGGCCTTCGTAGCAGCTACCGAACATGACCCTGACTGCTGTGCCGCTATCGACCAAGACCCTGTGGCATCGATAATGGTCGATAACCATGTGATTAAGAGTGGGTTGTTGTGGTGCTTCTGGATTGTGTCCTCGCTGCGATTAAAGGCTATCGAGTTCCATTCGACCTGGGGGGTGTGGCAGCTATGGCTGAGTCCCAATATCTCCTGGCCCCGGGGTCACTGTCGCTTCTATGCATGGTGGGTCTCGGGTGTTCATGGGGTGCCGCCGTGTATCATTAGGATCTGTCCGTAGACTTCGATGGCATTAGCGCCAGTGGCGGGAGTGCGATATTGCGAGAGCTGGCTGCTCTGAATGAGGTGCTCTATGACATTTTTCAGTGGCCAACAGATATTGGTGGGGTGGCCGGACTCCTCATGATATGTGCAGTATTTACCGTTATCTCACGGTTTTGCTTCGCCAAGTTTGCTCCGTGGTGGGCGTGGGATGATGTCCTTGTGGTTATTCCAGATATCCTCATAAGAGGCAGTGAGGGTGGTATAAATCTCGTATCGGGGTGCCGTGAATCGCTGGTCATCCCTGTGTCGGGTGCCGCTATATGGCGCATCGCGATGTCAACTGCTTGAGGAGTTGTATTTTGGCTTCTCGGGGCTCTTGCCGTATTGCTTGTCCCTCCTAGCGCTATAGCCTTGTCGCTCCCGTGGAGCCCTGTCTTTGGCTGGGCAAGTTTGTCTTGGTTGGTGTCTTTGTTCATGGTATCAGGGTTGTTTACTTGAGGTAAGGTGACCAGGTGCGCATTGGCATTGATGTCAAAGACAAAGGTATTGTATTCAGCCTGAGCAAAGGCGGTAGCGGCATCAAGGAGGTCATCATATGTTGTAGGGGGATTGGTGTTGATCTGCAGCAAGAAGTATCTAAGCTAGAGTGCTTGCTTGAATGCTGATGCCGCTAAGGCCAGGTCTAGAGAGCGGCATTGAGTGGCCTGCTTCTGCCATAGGCGAACAAAGTCTCCCAATCGTTCATTTGGTCGTTGCTTGAGCCAAAATAGTCAGGTGTTGTGTGATATCCACCGCCGCACAGGATGAATCATCGCAGGAACTTGTCTCCTAGTTCTTGGAAACTATCAATGGAGTTGGTGGGTAGGTTGAAGAACTAGCGCAAGGCCTCATCCGTCAAAGTTTCCTCAAACGCATGGCAGGCCATGGCGTCGGTGTATCGGGTTCCGTGGAGTATGGATTGGAAGACTTCTAAATGGTTGTATGGGTCTCGGGTCCCATTATACTTGTCACGCCCCGAATTTTGAATAAAGAAATTCAAATCCGAAACGCAAGAACAAACAGAAGAAAAACACAGAAAATTTTTCATTTAAATTAAGCAGCTAAACAACTGAGCACACAAAGTCAATACCGACTTATTCTTTAGATTCACATATTACATTACAGATAGTTTACAAATTAAACTGAATGACAATTCAATAAGTAAACACACCCACCACAACTCACTACACAGCGGAAGACTTAAAACTAAGATTACCCTTCGACGTCCACGCTACCAAACATACCCCTCAGCTTCGACGTCGATTAATCGATATTCTAACCTGCACAATAAACCCTACACCATAGAATAGTGCACCGGGTTGAACAAAACAAACCCGGTAAGATTTTTAAGCTCGTATGAGTAAGCTCAATTAAAGTGACTCACATCACGCATGCTTATAATTTCTCAACTCGTGAGATGAATTAAAGCAACAATATTTAATTCCACAAAATACATGCTTTCGCCATCTTAGCCTAACAAAACAATATGCAATCATCACAACACAAACGTCAAGTTCATATTAAACAATAACATGCTCAATAATTTCAACCCAACTAAAAACCCACATGCTCTGTCTCTCAATTCATTTTATCTTATTTCCCACAATCTCCAATGATACAAATAACTCCCAATAATTTAAACATTTTACGTCCCCACAATCTATCAGATCACCATTTCTTTGCCTCAACAGCACAACCAGGAAATCATACTCATTTCCCTCAACATAACGCGGTTGCCAAAATCATGTCATCCCAACTCATTTTTCAATCACTACAGATCACAACCCACAACTGTACCCACAATAAGAATTAAGCAAAATCAGTAATCCCTGCATAGAAACTTAGTTCAGGAGATCACATGAAAACAAACAAAAGAATTCATAGTAATCCCTGCATAGAAACTTAGTTCAGGAGATAACATGAAAACAAACAAAAGAATTCATAGTAATCCCTGCATATAGTTTAGTTTAGGAGATTACATTAAAACAACCAATTCAAAAGGCAGTAATCCCTGCATATAACTTAGTTCAGGAGATCACATCAAAAGCACATCAAGTAAATTATAGTAATCCCTGCGTATAGTTTAGTTCAGAAGATTACGAAAGAAGACAAGCAAGTCCATAATAGAAATAAACTAAAAGTCAATACCATTCATCTATTAATAACACTCAACACCACATCACCAATCTCAAACCTCAATCACTTAACAATAATTCATATCCTCTTCATAACAATCAACACATCAATTATCGCCACTTTGATCACCACTTTGATACTACTGTACAAACTATCACCACTTTGGTACTACTATATAAATTATCACCACTTTGGTCACCACTTTGGTACTACTGTATATTTAATCACACTCTCAAACACAACTTTCACCATTCTCAAAACCATATCGAAAACCTTTTCCAAAATATTGCTTTCACACCTCAACACTATCACAAATCTAACATATTCCTTTCAAAATAGAAATCAAACAACACCGCCACTTCTTTTCTCAAAATCATTGATTTTCTTTAAAATCACCATGCAATCTAATAGGGATCAAGTAACGTAAAACATAAGCTTTTCACTTCACCCAACCATTTCAAATATATTTCCCAATCTACTCAACAGAAAATCATTTGTAACAAATCCTTGTTTTTACTTACCTATGAACCGTTGATGGTCAAGTTCATATATTTCAAAACAAATATTTATTTTGTGATAGATATGATTTTACAGCTAACAATTTATTCTACTCACTATCACTCAACTAATTTATCACCCAAAACAATGTGAGATTTACTCACCTCCAAATCCTGCTACGTCTTCACACAAACCAAGACAAGCACAAAATCATCCAACTCCGCTCACACAATTCTGTCAATCACCTAATCACATCAAGGTCACACTCAATACGACACAAAGCACACAATTCACAAAACACAATTATACGACGATCCAATAGTCGTATCCTCATCCGAGACCATCCAACAACCTCGGAACACTTCTACAATCAATAAATCAAAACGACAAGTCGATCGAAAGGCCGAATCCTCACGGATCGATAACCGAAACTATCGAAATCACAAAAACCCTAACATGTTCATACGATCTCCAAAAATTACGAATTGTATATCGAAATGCTCGTATGGACTAGTAGATCGAAATCAGGGACAAAAACCATCCCTGAGGTGGCCGAAAACCGCCGGAAAACACCACCACAGTGGCAACACCGCCACCGGCCCAAAGTCAAAATTTGACAAAACTCACAACATGAAAGTTCTTCATCTCAACTCCAATTGAAACTTTCATAACCAGAATAAAGTCTGAATCAAAGCCATTTGGCCAGAATTTACCTCGCAAGTTTTGAAAACCGATGAACCCTAGAATCCCAATCTTCAAAATTCGACCTCTACACTTTCAGTCGTTGCAAGCCATCTTGGGAGAAGCGTCTAAGTCCTCTGGGCTCCAAAAGCCCTAAAGAAACACTAGCTATGGTGCCCGGAATCGGAAGTTCCGATCTGGGTTAGAAGCATCGCCGCCGCCAAACTTCCCGACCTTGTAGGGCCGTTTACGGTGCTTCCCACGACGAATCACCACCATAGACATGTAGAGGGGACTGAGGAGAGCAGGATTCCCTTTGGAATCAAAGCAAAAGGTGGCTGGAGGAGGAAGAACGACACCGGCGAAGGTGAGGGGGCGAACCCGGGGTCGGGAGAGAGGAGAGAGAAAAACTTTCCAAAAAGGGAAAATCTTATTTTTCTGATATTTTTCCGGAAATTTCCCATATATACCAAAATGAAAACTTTTTCCAATGGCCATAACTTCTTCATACAAACTCCGATTTATGCGTTCCGCATATTCACGAACTCATATCGATGCGCACTACAACTTTCGTGAAGGAAGTTTTCGGAGAAACCCAACGTATAAAAAGTCAACCTTTGCAACCCCCCTAAAACCATACTTTTCGAATAAAAATTCGTCCGAAAAACTTCCGCTCAGTCCACGAGCCACGAAACTGTCCAATAACCATAAAATTCATTCCGAAAAATCCTCGGAAAATAAATACGAATTTCTGGAGCATCACAATACTTTTCGATATTGAGGGGATTGGCCTCTGGTGGGCGCTTCTCGGCCTGTATGAGGGCGGTGAAGGGTTCTGTCTTTCCCTGGAAACCAGCCGTGATCGGCTGCCAGCCAGCTCTGCTTTTGGCGCTTTCCACTCGTGCCTGTAAGGAGGCGATGGCCTCGCTCATTTGGAGCAATAGCCGAGAATTGGGATCGGGTGGAGGTATATTGGCAGTCGTAGCAGTGTTTGCATCCAAGGTTCCCGCCGCGCCAGCTGTCGGTTGGGGAATTGGTGCAGCGCCAAGTTGGCCTGGAAAAAGGGGGGAGGTCAGGTAGACCACCTGAGGTTTTGTGCTGGTGTTGCCATGCGTGGGGCCAGCGGGACTTCTCGACGTGGGGTTCGGGGGCATAAAGGTGCCAGTGAGGCCGGTGGCGGGGTCTGCAGTGAGCACTTTTCCCGGTGTGGGGACACCGCCAATAGTCTGTATCGGGGTTTCCTGCGAGTGGGCCATGTCCAAGGTGTCGTCATGCTCGACCCGCCGCTGGAGTGCCTCTCGTAGAGTCCGATTCTGGTTGGTTATATTTTCTACTTCCCGGCTGGCAGCCATGACCGCTGAGCGCTTGGCCTCTACCTGTGCACGCGTCTCCATAACACTAGGCCAAAAAAGCGAACAGACAATGGACCAAATTCGTTGTGTGATTTGGACGATCTCCATTGTGTATCGGAGCGTTGTGTGATGAAAAATGGCACAACGGTGGAAACCCGTTGTGTGAATCACAAACAGTCAACACTTATTTGGTTAAAACTGTTGTGCCTTCTCTCGGCAGATGGCAGCCACAGTTGCCGCACAGTCATGCTGCACATGTCATTGGTATCATTCACACAACGAAAGTTGTTTCCAAGCCGTTGTATGAAAGGCGAATCAGACAACAGTATTTTATTTTCTTTGTTGTATGAGTTATCCTCACACTGCACTTTTGGAAATTTTATTGTTGTGTGTTAGTTTTAGATAACGTATTCTAGTTATTACAGTTGTGTGATTGTAAATCAGACAACGTATGTTTGTTAGAACCGTTGCATGTTATATAAGGATTCATTGTGTGAACATTAGAAATTCTGTTGTGTGATAATTGTCTTTTCTGGATTTTGTGCATTGATAATAATGCTCCATTTTACCTAATGAACAGTGACTAATTGTGTGAAGTTTACTATATTAGTGCTTGAAATCATTATCCAATGAACAATGATTAATATTTACGCCAAAAGCAATGTAATACATCAATAAAATTCCAATATATCCACCAAATATTGAATCCAAGTAACATGTCATTGCTATAAAGTTTCCTAGCTAGCTGAATTTACATGATGAAAGAAAATAAATTTTGCTTCATTGCTTGGTATTCCATGCTTGATCACTTAGTGACTCTTTAGGCAACATTTCACTAGATATTCCCAAACCTGCAAACAGAATAAGCAAAATTCAAGGTCATGAAGGAATGATTCAAACTAATTAAAGCTAAAATAGAAGAAAACATTGCAAGGTAACATTACCAAGCCTTGTACACTAAGAGAAGCATAGCTATAATATATGTGTAAGTATCACAAACAAATAATACAATTTGATCAAACAAACAAATATAACATGAAATCAGCAGATGTAAACAACCCACTTACTCTATCATAGCTAAAAGTTTCAATTGGTTCCAGGCTAGTCAGTTTTGAGAGAGAGACCTGCAAATCAAAATCATCAGCCAAAATCACCCCAAAGATAAATTTAAGAGTTCACAAACAATCAAATCACTTACTCCTACAGCTAACAATGTTTAGCAAACAACATAGTACCCATCCAAAAGCGAAATGGACATTATTTACAGTCAACTATGTTATTACAATCTCATTATGGAAGGCTGCATTTAGAATGTCTATGTAATTTCTAAGTCCCAAAAACAAAACATGCTAATAAATATACAACTTTCTTGGGAAAGGTTTTCTGCTCCAAAATTTTCTTAAGGTAAACATGTCTCCAGGAGGAAGGCACCTTTTTGCACTCAAGAAGGATCCTTTACAGAAAAGTTATAAAGAAAGCCATAATAAGATGATAATTGTATGGACTACTAAATTTAACAAAAAAAAAAAAAAAGCAGATAGACACCCAAGAGATGATATCACTTAATGCAGCTTGTGCTTGTTCTTCACTTTCATCAAATGCAACATGCATGTCTTCGTTTGATTTCAACAAATGACAGTTGTATTTATCAAATTATCATATTGAAAAGCTGAAATTAGAAGGAAAGATACAATGATAGCAGCCATAAAAAAAATGGATACAATTGTGCAATTGTAATTAGATCAAGACCATCAACAAATTGTATAGCAGCAGATAACATATAAGTATCTAAAGTGCCTAAACCAAATAAAATGTGAATGATTAATTAAAGCATTAACTAGACCCTGCATTCAAAATAGAAAAAGAAAGGCAAATTATTACTAACAAACAAGCATTCCATACCCAATCCCAAGTATGTAAAACAATTTCCAGATCAAAGTACTTCTACTGTAAGAAAACAACTTAACAATCTACCAAATACAGAATGCACACAACCTGTATAAGTGAAATACCTGAAGGAGAATCTGGCTTTTGGTGTTATGCCAATAAATCAAACTGAGCGACTTCCACAAATGCAACTAGCTTTGAAAGCTTGTTCATATTTCCTTCCAGATCTCAGCAAGAACCTCACCTAAATGTCAGTCAAAGTTATTATTATCTAGTTTATAAGATTTCGCGATTGTTGCAGCAACTAAAATAAGACATAAATGAAAAACTAATTGGCTATCTTTTTCTAGTGAAATTAATCTTACTTCATAAGCTCAACTTCAAACTCACAACCAATTCAAATCAAGCAAAAACTAACTCTAACAGGTTCTTGCATTGTCTTCAGAGATAAAGACTTGAAAACTAATCACCCACAAACAACTTGCACAAACTGAAAAGAGAATGATCAAACTAAACTAATAAATAAAGAAGTTGAGATCTTTATCACTATGAGAAACAACAAATAGCTGCAAAAGGAAACAGAAAGAACATGACAGTGATACTGTTTTCAGAAATTCCTGCAACAGACCTGTAACTTTGAAAAATCATAACTAATTATAGAAAAATCATTTTTAGGAGATTCCAAGTCTCAAATACTCTGTAACAAGTCCACTACAAATTCTCAGGAGAAAATAACTTCAAGTTATTAACAGAAAATTACAGTTTTACAGAAACAGTTTATATTACTGTAGTTTCTGATTTTCCTCTCATATGTCTTAACTGTAGTTTCTGAAATAATTTATATAAGTGATAGTCCAATTTGATAAGTACAACCAAACTCATATATAGTTTTAAAGAAAAGTGAGAACCGAAAGACAAACTATCAAAGATCATGTATCAGTTCAGTTTGTCAAAACTCAAGCTATTTGGAAATATAAAATTGAAACAAAGTATGAGTTAATAACATTACAGAACTAAAAGCTTATTCCAATTGGTTTCTATAAGAACATAGCTTAATCAAAGAGAGGCTAAAAGATATCCAGACGTGTATTTGAATATGAAGAGCTGCAAATCAATAGAAAGTAATCAAAGAATTGAGATTGAAATTCATAAGGCGTACCCTTTTTAACAAGCAGATCAGAGGAGAAAGGGTGAGAATTCCAGAAAAAATGATAAGAACAAGCATAAAGAGACCGAGGAGAAGGAAAAGATTGAAGAACGGAAAAACTTGGTTAAGCCCATTCAATGAGTAACGATGAGAAAGAATTGATTGAAGAAGGATAAAAAAAAAATTTGGCCAATTATTTGACTTAATTGCAAGAATTAAAACCTTACTTCAACCTAACTATTTCAAAGACCCACAATCAGTATTTATATTAAGAATGTGAATCAAGGTATATGGAAAATATAAAGAAGAAGAAGAAAAAAAATAATCTAAGCATAACTTTCGAATCAACAATAAGAAAAGAAAAGAGCAGAATCGATAAAGTTTAAGAGGGAGCAAAGAAAGTGTGTAGCTTTGCAAAGAGAAAGAAGCTAATTTTCATAGGTTTATATATTTCAGTAAAGAGACAAAAAGATTCATACCCTATTCTCTGAAAGAAACTTGTGAAGAGAGAGAGCAATAGAAAACTGGGACTTTGTATGGAGAACCAAGCTGCAACAATGAAAATGAGGGTAGGAGGTCGAGTTAAGTTCATGTTTCCCATGTAAAAGAAGCTATTAATCTCTGGTTTTAAAAACTAGCAACAAAGAAACCATTTGTTTTTGTTTTTGCGAAGGAAGCACTAGAAGCTACCCAATTTGCACGGAAATATTCAATATTTTTTTACACAATTTGCACCATTCCATTAGTGCAGTTGCTACTGTCTTGGCATATTCACTCATTTTTCAATCTAAACTCAAAACACCCAACCATAGGGCATATAGAACCAAACCATAGCTACAAAGCCCACACTATCAACCTAATAATAATAAATGCTACTAAAATATAACAAGACCCAGTTCTGAACTTTTGGACCAACTAACTCCAAACTCTCTTCCTCTCTAGTCAACTCCAGACCACCCAATCTCAAAAGCAAAACAAAATCAACAGTTCAAACTCAAAACTCAAAACTGATTCACATGCTTATCCTACCATTTTATAAGCAAGAACATTTCAGCCAAGACAAGGTGACCATACAAAGACTAGAATAAAGCAATTAAAACCAAAATTGCATAGCTCACAAATTCAATTGGTACAAAGATTGGAAGAAAGCAAGAGAGAACACACCAAGCTTCAATTTCTCAAATTCTACCACAAGCAAGGGTTTTGGGTATTGACCTTGGTATTTGACACCGTATCTGATGCCTGATGATACTCCTTGCATTGCTGCACTACTGCTTCACCTCTTGCAAGCAAAGCTGATTAGGAACTCTGTCAGTGATTACAATTACAACAAACATATATGTTGTCATTTGAGCTATTAATTTACACTACTTGGTAGGTTCTTTTAAAATCTATTTCAAACCAGCTGCCAACTACAATTTTGCATCTTTGAACCACATTTCTGAATTGTAAAGGCAACTAGTTGAAGCTCAGTTCTAATAACAGATATCTTGCATCTCAAAACTTTGAGAGCTGAAAACGTAAACCAACATCACAACTAAGCAAGGGATGGACCTATATAACCATATATAAGTCGTATATATAAAAGACAGTATTCCAACAAACCTAAAATTACACGACTTTTTAACTAGATATACACAAAGAAAGACAGTCATAATGGAATCCCAGGAACACGACAAGATAAAGACGCTTTTAAATTGATAGCAAGGGCCTCGGAGTCCAGCTGTAGCAGATTCGCAATCCTATTGAATAAACTGAGTGTCCAAAGAGTTTAGAAAAACCAACGATACACGTCTAAAGTACAAAACTTGGTGCAAAATTGCACTACCCACCAAGCAAAAGATGATTTTTAGAATAGGAGAATAGATTAGAAACTGAATCTATCGCACTTGGATCACTGATCAAACACTGCTATCCATTAATCCTCCGAATTATACTAAGCATAAACGAAACCAATACAAACAAAATGAACGCAGAATTAGAATCAGGGGACGGAAAATACAAAGAGTATAGCAAGTTAGAGAAGAAAGGAAGTACCTTTGGGTTTTGGAGTTCTTAGGGTTTTTGTGAGTGAGATAAGAGGATTTTTGTAAACTCCTTTTGATTCCAATACCACCCTGTACAAACACCATATATTTCAACACCAGAATCAAATAAAGCTACCAAGAAACCAAAAGTACAACAAATTCATCAATTAAGTATCAGTAGCTACCTGAACAGGCAATCCAAGGGCTTTATTGAAGATGACAATAGCTAGATCCTGAAATCAAAATAACATGTGTAAGCAAGATAACTAGCTTAACATGCACATAAGCGACAGAGACCACAATTATGAACCTTATACAGCACAAGGCTACGAATAAACTTGACTTCTTCTTCACTACCATGTCCCTCTTCTTGTTTATCATCAGGGAACTGTTTCACAGAAATAGGAAGACATATTCGATCTTCTAAGTTCATCAAGTCTTTAGTCCCCACCTTCACGAAAATCAAAATCATAAACAAACCCCATATAATTGCAACAAAATCTCTTAGCTCTACCCATTAGTTCATTACAGAACAAAACAAAAGTTAACACAAATTTCAGATACCCTTTTAAGTGCTTGAACACATTGATCCATGTCAGATGCTTCGATCTCTTCGAACCTGTGATAAATAATCAAAGCAAACCACTTTCCAATCACCATTCAAAAACCATTTCCAAAATGTAATGAAACTTCAAAAGACTTCAACCTGTCTTAAGCGAAAGAGCTTCTGAACAAGGCTTCTGGGAATGTCGGGGCAGCACCTGGTTACCCATTTAAGTGTCGTCGTAGCTGCGGAGGTGGAGGGTTTAGTATACACATCTTTGAGAGCTCTCATCCCAAAGCGGTGTCGTTTACGGTGGCAGTGAACGGTGGTAGAGTGAACCACGTTTTGTGGCGCTTTTGTTTGTCTTCGTGAAATGTTTGGGTGGTGGCGTAAGATCGGGAGATCTATTCGGTGTCCCAGCCACTAACTCGTGAGATCTATTGGAGGTTTCGAAGACCCAGCCTTCACATTCCTTGATGAACTTCTTCTTCCCAATACCCTGAACTAGCAAATCGAAGAACCTCTTTTTTTTCAATATGAAGAACCCTAATCTCAAGTCGAGATACTGGAGAAAGGAGAATTACACACCTCTTAAATTTTGAAAATCGAAAATCGAAGAAAAAAGAGGGTTAGGGGTTGCAACTCAGAGAATTCGCAGAAAGGGAAGTGAAATGAGAGAGCGGGGAAGTGTGGAAGTTTTTTAGCTGAAAACTCTCTAAGGCCAAAGTGGGAGTGAAAGATGGAAGGCTCAGGATTTTGCTTGAAGTGAAGAAAGGCTCGGGGTTTTGCTCCTAGACTTGAAAAACGTAAGTGTGTGTAATGGTGCCCTCGAGTTGTATAAGGCACCTCGCATTAATTTTTTTAATTTTTTTTTAATTACTCAGACAACATATAGAGTTATATATGTTGTCTGAAGTGTAGCAAAGCTGAGGGAACAAAGATGGAAATTTCCTGCCTGTGCAATCAAAATTTCAGTTTTGGCGCTGAGGTTATACATTTCTCAATCACACAACAGAAATAGTTCATTGTGTTGTAGGAACTTGCAAGCATAACAAACCATTGAAACCAAATTTACTCGTTTTGGGGAGGGAATGAATGCCGTTTTGGAGACTTCTCCAAATTTTGCCACTGACTTTCACAACGGCACATTAAAAACCATTGTATGATTATTTGCAAGTACACTCCTACAACACAAGTAACTAAACTGTTGTACAATTTAGTGGCATCTAGGGTACAATTTGGAGCCAAATTTGAGTCCATCTAGGAGGGAAATCCGCCGCATTTTTTTTTGATTCACACAACAGATTATTCTTGTAACCGTTGTGCAATGACCTTCTAAAAAAAATTCAGAATTTTAACCACCTTATAGAACGTAAGTTTAGTAAACATGTTGTGTGATTCACTTTCCCACATCACACAACAAATTTTTTTTTTCGTTGTGTAAAAAGTGTTGTATATTAAGGTTATTGGCCTAGTGTAAGGTCGCGCATCACTATCTGTAGTGCGGTGGTTGCATCGGTAGTCATGACCGATCGAGTCTCGGTGTTCAGGCTCTGAAACTCAAGAGTATGTTGGACCTCGCGAGTCATTGTCTCGCTATGCGGATCATCGTTGCTGGTATCGGGATTGCTGGTAGTCATCAATGTGTTGTCCTGTCAAGAAGGAGCGAGGGGAGTCCTTCTAGAGCTAAATGTTTCAGTGGTCTCGAGAGTAGTCTAGTCCCACTGAACACAGGTTGTATTGGTCTGCTACTATCGCTATCGGTCTAGCGTATCTGCAAAACAGACGAAGGTCAGAGGGAAGACCGGGTGTGCCGGCGTTCAACGCTTCGATGCCTAAGTCAGTATCGGGTAAGATAGTGATAATGGAAAGTGATAGTAAACGGTTACCTCTTTAGGTTGTTGGAGATGACCTTAATGTAGGAAGTTTGTGGGAGCTTGGTTCCGTTTCTTTTAGTGTGGGATTCTCGGGATCCCGATATCGCCCGATGGGTATCGGAACCCTCAGCTGGGAGCTTATCTTGCTAGTATATAGGCGATACGAGTCTTGCACTTCCTATACTTGTGCCTAGGAGGTATGTGTATACCAACAGTTTACATGGTTTACAAGTGTAATGGTTACATTCCTCTCAACAGAAATAGGAATAAAGTACAATTTTGTTAATCAATAGAAACAGGTACCAAACCTTTTGATCATCAGCACCTCTACATTGATACTTAAGGAGTCTAACTAGTTACTGAAATTTCAACACCTTGGTCTGGTTTTCCTGGTAAACAATACAGAGGACAGTCATCTTAGTCAAATATAACCAGATTGAGAGAATGAATTTTATGATATCTTATTCATCTCACAGTGGAGGTATATAAAGTGGATTATAGGAATACAATTGATTCACGTCTCTATTCTCTACCATACATAGAATAGGTAAGTACTAACTACACTATAATTACAATACATTCCGTTCCTAATGTTACACCATGACTCACGCTAACACTCTCCCTCAAGTTGGTGCATACACATCAACCATTCCCAAAGTATATCTGCAAGTTGCTCTTCAGTTGGAACGAAAGGAAAGCTAATAATTTTGGCATCTAGCTTCTCCTTTATAAAGTGACGATCAACCTCCACATGCTTAGTACGATCATGCTATACTAGATTATGTGATATGTCAATAGCTGCCTTGTTGTCACAATACAACTGCATAGTACTTTTGAGCTTGAAACCCAAATCACGTAACAGATTTCTCAGCCACAGCAATTCACACACTTCATGAGCCATACCTCTATACTCAGCCTCAGTACTAGATCGTGCCACAACTTTTTGTTTCTTATTCTTCCATGTAACCAAATTACCTCCAACAAAGGTGAAGTAACCCAATGTCGACCTCCTGTCTGTAATATTTCCTGCCCAATCTGCATCAGTGAAGCCACAAACCTCAAGAATGTTGTTGTGTTTAGAAAACAACACTCCCCTTCTTGGAGCTGACTTCAAGTACTTCAAAATTCACATAACAGCATTCATGTGACTCTCACTCGGGTTATGCATAAACTGTCTCACCACACTCACTGCATATGCAAAATCTGGTCTAGTATGAGCCAAATAAATGAAGCGCCCAACTAACCTCTGATAACGAGCTCGATCAATAGGTACCTGATCTAGATACTCAGCTAAACAATGGTTCTGCTCAACAGGAGTATCAATAGGTCTGCAATTCAACAAACCTGTCTATGTCAACAAGTCAAGAACGTACTTCCTCTGGTACAGGTAAATCCCTTCTCTCCCCTTGGCTACCTCAATTCCTAGTCCTTCATCTCAAAATCAAAGGCTAGTTGTCCTTGCAGTCTATCCATCTCAACAGTGTCATTGCCAGTGATTACCATATCATCCACATAAATAATTAGAGCTGTTACCTTCCCTTGTTGATGATTGAGGAACAAGGTATGGTCTGAGTTGCTCTGTCTGTAACCAACCTTCCACATGAACTGTGAAAATCTTCCAAACCAAGCACAAGGTGACTGTTTGAGACCATACAGAGATTTTCTCAATTTGCATACAAAATCACCCGGAGAAGCAACTACATACCAAGGTGGAAGGCTTATGTACACCTCTTCGACTAACTCTCCATGAAGGAACGCATTCTTGACATAACACTATCGGAGTGGCCAATTTAAACTAGTAGCAAACAAGAGCAGAACCCAAATAATGTTCTTCTTGGCAACTGGAGCAAACGTTTCATCATAGTCTATACCATACGTCTGAGTAAACCCCTTTGCTACAAGGCATGCTTTGTACTGATTCACTGATCCATCTGCATTATGCTTCACTGTAAATACCCAACAACAACCTACGGCCTTCTTGCCTTGTGGTAGAGGCACAAGTTACCAAGTATTGTTCTTCTGCAACGCCTCCATCTCTTCCTCCATTACCTTCCTCCACTTTGGATCCCCTAACGCATCCTGCACTTTGTTAGGTACTAACACAATAGATATTTGATTCACAAATGATTCATATGACTTAGATAACCTCCTAGTGGACATATAATTGGCTACTGGATACTTTGATTTGGCAGTAAGAGTAGGTTCATATCTTTTGGCTGATTGACCTCGAGTTGTCCTATTTGGTAACACATATTGCCTAACACTAGACTTACTACTACTAGTACTAGTGGGTGGACATACCTCAAATGAGTGATCTTCAGTACCAGGGAGCTGTGAGTCAGGGGTAGAAGAGATGGCAAGAGGGGCAGTTGTGTCTTCAGCTTCACTTGATGAAGTGATTGAAACTGGTGCCTGGATGTCTGGAGCTTCTGCGTCTGGAAGTGAAGGGTTGACGGTCTCAATCGGATCCATCAAAATACCTTCTGCTTGTGTGACTTCTTCTTCCCCTCCTTTTGATTCCTCTCCCTCTCCATGATACAGCTCTTCAAAATATGAATTCTCCCCCTGAAGTGTTGTATCTGAAGAGGAAAAATAGCTCATGTCCTCAAAGAAAGTAACATCCATAGTGACATAGTACTTTCTGATAGGTGGATGATAGCACTTGTACCCTTTCTGATAACCTCTGTAGCCCACAAACACACACTTAAGCACCTGGGCATCCAACTTAGACTCTGGTTTTTAGGAATATGGACAAAAACAACACAACCAAAGACACGAGCTAGAAGATTATGAAATAAAGGTAAGGAGACATGAGATGCAAGAACCTCAAATGGAATTTTTCCTTGAAGGACACTAGATGGAAGACGATTGATAAGATGGGAGGAAGCGTGTACAACGTCGCCCCAAAGATACTTAGGCATATGAGCACTAAAGAGAAGTGCACGAGCCATATGAGCAATCCAGTTTGCTTTGGTGTTTGTGGACATGTGGTTTGGTGAACAATCCCATGGTTTTAAAAAACACTTGGAAAACATGATTAACATATTCTCCCCCATTATCAAAACGAAGGACTTTAATGGTGCTATGGTATTGTGTTTGAACAAGGGTATGAAAAGTTGGCAAAGCTGGAAAGACTTAATCTTTGGTTTTTAGAAGAGCAACCCATGACAATCTCATACAATCATCAATAAACAACACAAAATATCTCATACCCGATACAGTGGGCTCTCTAGAAGGTCCCCAAACATCATAATGAATCAACTCAAAAGGAATAACACTTTTATTAGAAACACTAGGAGAATAAGTAGCACGATGACTCTTGGCCAAAACACATGTTTCACAATGTAAAGTAGACTCATCCACACCACTAAACAGAGTAGGCATGGTTTTTCTCATAAGACTAAAAGATGGGTGCCCTAAACAGCGATGCCACAACTGAATTTACTTAGCTTATCAGAATTCAAAGTCAAAGTGGCGCGAGACTGTGCTCCTGGTTTCTCCCCTGCGTATGTCTAATCCAGATGGAACAACCTGCCCCTTAGATACCGCCGACCTATTATCTCCCTGGTGAGAAGATCCTGAAAAATCACATACATAGAATAAAAGGTTACAGAGCATTTAGACTCAGTGTTCAACTGTGGAACATATATCAAGTGATGAGACAAGTCAGGCACATATAACACATTATGAAGTTCTAAAGTAGGAGTAATACGCACTAACCATGATCCTAATAGAGGAAAAGCCTCACCATTGGCATTAGTTACATAGGACGCACAGGTGGAGAAGACAATTCAGTAAAATACGATTTGTCATAAGTCATATGATCGAAGGCACCAGAATCAATAATCCATGTATCAGAACCAGCAAAGTTAGAAATCTTTAAAGCCATACCAATCTTACCACGACCAGCTATAGAGGCTGTAGAAGCAGCCCTACTTGTGGTATGATGATTCTGTCTGACCACACCATAGAAGTCTGGTTCTTGGATCAACTGAACCGCAGCTACCTTTGCCTTAGGATAACAACCTTTCTTTTTGGGGTACCCATTCAGCTTCCAACAAGTCTCTCGAACATGTCCAAGGTCGTTGCAATAAGAGCATTGAGGACGAGGGCGATTGGTGAAGCCTGTGGAGGACCTTGCTGATGTAGGGGAACCGAGCTCTGCTACTAAAGGAAAGATGCCAGTGACTTGGCCTGAATGGCTAGGCTTGACACTTCAACCCGTGCATGCTTGACACTTAATGAGCACATTTTATATCATGTTAATACCTCTAATTTATATTTGTTAGTGACTTATTTTTATTAGTTTGAGTTATATAGTTTGCATTAGGTGTAGCACCATGTGTAACATACATGCACATTTTAAATTGATGGATTGCTTTCTCATTACATTAAGTATGTTATATTGGCCATCAATTTTTGAAGTCAATTTATGTTTTTTTTTTTACTCATAGGCAAGCATGCAATTGAAGCAAATGGAAAAATGGAGCTTCTATTCATACCTCTAAATTTGGCATTTTGACCTCCCCACTTAATAGACCTCCAACTTGCTTTTACAAATAACCAATTTTCTATCTACACCTCTCTAATTTTCCTATAATGCCCATCGTCCAATAAAATCAATAAAAGCCCTTTTTTTATTATTAAATTCTATTTATACTTTCAAAAATCTGTAGTTAGACCTCCTTCAGTTTTTGAAAATTTAGAATTGCAGCAAATTTTTTTGTTTTTTGAAGTTCATCCTCCATATATGAGTAACAGAGGAATGGACTCGAGCAACTGAAAATACCAAAATTTTTATGATCTTCATGAGGAGCATCATATTAATTAGGCCAGTGATCATTTCGTTTGATATGGGTGATGAGGTATTTTGTAATATGTTGCTTCCAGATTTTGTATATGCGACCTATATGTGGAGTTATGTTTTGCGTCTTATGGCGTGGAATGAATCTGTAGCTATTTTTGGCCTAGATCATGGTATAACTTCTCATGAATCCTGGGGATTATGGGTGATGGACGACTTTGGTGGAGTTATGGGTTCTTGGATAAAGCAATTTTTTTTTTTTGAAAGTTCATCCTTCATTTTACAAGGGAAGTCAAATTCTGAAAATTTTGACTACAACGTTAAATAACGTTTGGCGATATATATTTTAAGGTTTACAATGGAGGAGAAAGTTTTCTCCAAATTAAAGACTATTACTGTTCGTAGAGATAAGAAGAGATTTTTTTTCCTTATTAATATCTTTATTGGTAATTTAACATGAGTTGACAAAGTCAACTATTACTTAGAAAAAGAAAGAGTTCCAAATACCAATTTTGGAGGTATGAATAGAAGCTCCCATGGAAAAATACATGAAGAATGACCAATGGAAAAAAAAGCATGATAATGCTATTGTTAAATCATTTATGAGTGGTGAAGTTTGGTATCAAGCATGATAATTTTTATAAGGCAATTTACATGGAAATTAAGTTGGAATGAAGACCAAGGTTGCCCTATAAATAGAGCTTTCTTGAAGGAAGAAAGAGAAGAGCCGGAGGGAGAGGAGAATTAGAGAAACACATTCTTGATCTTTGTTCTTCCCTTTCTTTAGCTACTCTTTGTTTGATGAATTGTATTGTTTTAAGTATGTTTTCAATTTGTATTATGGATTGCTAATTTCCTTAACTAAGGTTAAAGAGGAAACCACATTATGAAATAAGTTTCATTTCATTATCTATCTCTATTCCCATAATTATGTTTTGGATTAAATTCTGCTTACTACCTTGTACTTTCAAGGGTTTATCAGTTCAGTCCCTGCACTTCTAATTTAATCAGAAAAGTCCTTGTACTCTCCAATTTCATCAAATCGATCCAATCCGTCACTATTCCGTCAATTTTCGCTGTTAAAATCCTGACGTGGGACCTTCTCACAAGGAAAATTCCCAAACTACCCATCGTTAGGCAGCCCGCCGACGCGTCAATATTGTGAATGCAGATGGGTAATTTGGAAATTTTCCCCGAAAATTGATGGAGTGGTGATGGATTGGATTGATTTGATGAAATTGGAGAGTGCAAGGACTTTTTTGATTAAACTAGAAGTGCAGGGACTGAACTGATGAACCCTTGAAAGTACAGGGTAGTAAGCAGAATTTAGTCCTTATGTTTTTCATGCCTATGACTCTTGCTTCAAAATGCATTAATAAAATCTTTGTTCCTTTCACCTTTAATGTCATGCATTTTTGGTAGTTTGGAAGTCACTTTTATTAATCCATGCTTGGCTTTGTAAAATATTTGATATGAACTCCTTTGATCCCTTGTCATTCAAATGAGCTTGTTTCACATCTGATGCTTAGCACACACTTTGATCTTTTGTAGTTTCAATAAGTTTGTATACATGTGATGCTTTGGTGTTCATAATCAAGAAGTGAAGAAGAGCCTATTTTAGATCATTTTCATGTGCGCGTTATTGTTAAATCTTGAGCAAGTAGTAGATTGATTTCTAGATTGCTACTCCTAGTTTGGGAATTGATAGATAATACTTTGAGATTTATTCAATAATGTGGTGGAATCTAATACCTTAGTTACTTCATCATCAAGGTCAATTTTATCTATTTACTTTATTTTAGTTTAACTATTTCACATCCAACTTTTATTTAACTAGGTTATCATTAAGTTAATTTCGGTTTGATTAGTTTTTCCTATTTCATACAATCCTTGTGGGTTCGGCCTCGCTTTTGCATTTCTTTGCTACAATTGATTTGTGCGCTTGCGAGTAACATTTTAAAACACACCAACACTTTCCTGTTGAGACTCATTCTTACGAATGTATGTGAAAGCTGTGTTTAGACTAGGAGTGTATGTCATTCTGAGCAATTCTCCCTTGGCACTGCTATGCTTCTCATCAAGCCCTCTCAAGAATACCTGAACTCTTTCAAGCTCTTTCTCCTTCTGGTACCACACAAGATCTTCCTGATTCTTGATCTTGCAAGGACGCTTCTGATCAATTTCAGCCCATACATTCTTCAGCTTGGTGAAATACACAGCTACTGGTTGCCCATTCTGTTACATATTAGTAGCTTTGCACATTAATTCATGAACCTATATAAAATCAGACTCATTGGTATACATATCCCCCAATGTCTTCCATATTGTTTCAGCAGTCTCACACTCTTCCACCAACTGTAGTACATCTTCAGTCATGGCTTTGAACAAGAGAGCCATCACAGATTCATCATCATCCTCCCACTTAGTATAGGCATCTACATCTTCCTCACTAGGAGCTTTGGTTGTTTCATTCACATGCCCCATCTTGTGTATGCCACGAAGATGGACAAACATAATCTTCTTCCATGTTCGAAAATTGGTACCATTGAGTTTCAGACCACCAAAAGAACCACCGTCTGAACTTCGGACAGAAAGCTCAATCTTTTGGACCTCATTGATCTTAGAACCCTGACATTCACTATCATCACCACCCATTGCAATAATACAGTAGCAAAATCATACAATCACAGAATATGCAGTGGAATGAAATAGACAGAAGCTCCAAAAAAAATAAGAATAATCACTACAAAAAAACAATTCCAATGGCTACAGCAATTAGCGTTGGCGCAAAAATGCCATCGCCAATGGTCATAGATTTGCTACGGGAAACAAGCTGTCGCAAAATTGAAATTAGTTTGCGACGGCAATTGAGAGTCGTGGCATAAAAATGATTCAATTGCGACGGCATTAAAGATGCAGTAGTTACATTTTTCTTGATTCTTGCTTCACTATAATTGCGGTAGCCATTTTTACTTTTCAACTTATTTTTTTGATATAATATTTGGGTGTTAAAATTACAAACAAACTTAACCTAGCTTTACAAGGCGCCATGAGACAAAAATTAGGCGCGCCAAAAATTTTACTTCCCTATGAATGAAACCTCATACTCCATCTTCCCCCCTCCTCAACCCTAAAACTTTTCTTAGTCTTCTATGAAGACTCATCTAAATCTCAAAAACTTCATACCCCATAGTCAGTACTGACCTTCTTCTCTCTCACTCTCTCAAGTTGGGTTCAATTCGGTGGGTTCAATTCACTCTCTCAATTATCTTCTCCCTAGCTCTCTCAAGTTGGTTTCAGTTCGCTCTCTCAAGTATCTTCTCTCTCCCATCAGTGGGTTCAATTCGGTTAGTTCAAATTATCAAATGAAAGAGATAAGATTTTTGTAGTCTGAGAGGAATTAAGTATAGAAAATTTATTTGGGTATCTGAAATTACTTTCGATTTTGCTTATTTGTGGAAGAACTATTATGTTTTTAGGTTTTGGTGGTTGGGTATGTCAATTGGGTTTCGATTTGGTATTGAAAAATCTTGCAAAATCCCTTGTTTGATGATATATTATATGTCAATCGATAGCCTTGAATGATTAATTGGTATTGTCTCTCAAATATCTCAATTTGAATGGAGCTTATCTTTAATTTTCTCAGATGTTGATTGATTATTTTAATATATAATAAATACAACAGCTATTCTTTACGGCTTTGCTATACTTGTATCTTAGTCCTCCCCCTAAGTTCATTCTTTTTTCTTCTTCCCCTTATTATTTTACTCTCTGGTGTTATTTGGTTGCTCGAGTGATTAAAGGATTGTAATTGTTGATTACAGGTACAAGAACCCTTGGAGTATCAATAAGATAGACCAAGTCGTGTCAGATCCAAAAGCACTTGCTGCATTCCAGGCTCTGCTTTTAAATTAGGGGTCATCCAAAGGATATGATATTTCCTGGGTTGCTATAATATGTCAATTAGTTTCTATAGCTTCTGCACAGTCTGGTTTTGAAATTTCAGTTTTCGGACCTGCTTTCTAGGTAACGTTTCCTGGATCCTGCATATCTCTTCACGTGTTCTTATAATTCTATGCCTACATATGACATGCCTCAAAACATTTGAAGATTGTTGTTAATCTCAGAGTTTTTCCTTTCTAACATTTGACCAAGCATGTGCCCAACAAAAGTAGTTCAATATGTAGTGAATAATTAATAACAGCCAATGAATTCTGTGTTGCTGTGATCACTTTCACTTAGAAGTTGTTCAAAATGATACATGCTGCATATATACAACAAACATTATTTCGAATTATATCAAGGTCATGACCGTTTATTACTTCTTTTAGGTATTTTAACCAAACACTTGCCACCATCTTTAGGAAGAAAGTTATAACAAACAGACATACATCATTGCCTTCTGTAAATCATGAAGTAATAGATTGAAAAGCTAATTAATCATATTAATTGTTGACTAGAATCTTGTTGTAGTTTAATCAAACTATGTAAGTGTCATTTAGGCAAATAGTTGAAAACAGTGAACTACAATTTATAGACATAATGGGTCAGTTTCTGGAATATCAGAGTGTTGACAGCAAATTATAATTGTCTATTAAACTTTTGTTCAAATCAAAAGTTTATACAAGTAATTAAAGTTGGTAGCATGTCAGAACACTCCTCATAAATCCAGCTATCTACCAATTACGAACCAAACAATAATTTATGATATTTAGCTACTACTTTTTTTGAATCAAACCCAAAACGGCTGTCAATATATTGCATCACAAGCCAGAATAGGCCGGTACATACCCTTCCACCGTAGACAAGAAGCTAGTGGTAGTACCCACAATGGTACATAGCTATAGACTCACTCATTAGACAACTAAGTACGTAGACATAGCGAGAATCCTCTTTCGGTACTACTCCAGAGGCGCTAGAGCCTAGAGGTACATAGGGTGCACAAAAGTGCATAGGTTCCTAAAAAGGAAATTATTTAAAAAAAGACTAAGCTAAATTCATACTAAAGACTGAGGGAAACACCCAGCCCAAATTAGCAAACCCTAAAGAGCAGCCCAAAGAGAAAATGCAGAACTCAAGGCCCAGCCGGACTGGCCCGATCCAAAACCAAGCATCTCCATTCACCTTGTAGCTCCATGAGAACAGCTCTGGTGCAACGCCGCTCCACCACGCCGCCGCCACGACCTGCTGCCACAGCCTCTACGATCCATGCCACCACGACCATGTCGCCGCGACCCACACCGCCTCGACCAAAGCAGCCCCCGCCCGCGCCGCCACGAAGCAAGCAGCTATGCAGCGTCCCATGGTCCAAAGCTCCACGACCCCAACGCCCCGCACCTGTCCCGGAAGCCTCCGACACCCCCATATGCACCAAAGCTCCCTCACAAGATCTACACTTGAATTCATGAAAGATCCCAACAATGAGAATGTATCCTCTTTCAAAATCGAATATGTCCAATAATAATTGGTATTAGAACCTAGTTTTACTTCTTAATAACCCTAGCGGACGTCCACCACCCTATTAAGAGAGGCCAATCATCAAAATATATTTTGTGACTATTTTAAATGGCCCTGACCTTATATTTATTTTGAGCAACAAATTAAATAGCACCATTGTGGTGTAGGTCACATAATGGATTATTTCTTTTTTGTAATATCAAGTGCCATAGTAGGGTCATGTGGCTAATACTTGTGCCACCAGAGGTGCGATGCTTAGTTTTGGTCGTTTTCTCATTTTGTTTTCAATTACGGTTGATATTTCCACTTCTTTGTGATTTTCATGATGTCTGTGAGTTAGACATGGCACAATGAGTGTTTATAGGATAGGATCTGCTTGAGTTTGACATTTTGACATGAGTGTTTAGGCCCCTTCCAATACACACACACACACACACACTCTTGATTTTTATAGACATTACAATATTTCCTAATTATAATCTGCATGTCGAGCATATATTACATTCTCTATTTCAGTTTAATTTGTCCAGTTTTCTTTGTCTCATTATAAAACTTAGAAGCTTCCACTAATGTAGAAATCTTCAGCAAAGCACCAAAGAGATTTGTATTTTGTTTGATGCATGTTTACTGATTTGGCTGAATTTCATTCCCTTTCTTTTAATTGGTTTTGTTTGCCTCAAGCACTAAAGTTTGATTTCTTCAGCAAAGTTTGATACTTCATAACCTATTTGCATCTTATTGTTTGGCGTTGCAAGTTATTTGCATTTTAGTTGGAGGCTAATCTGCTCTGTCCTCTATTCTCTGTCATCTATCTTTCACTCGTCATAGAGTTTGATTCTAGGTAAGCCTCATCTTTTTCATGTCTTGGCTGAGATTCTTGGGTGTAAATGCAAAAGTTATCTACTTTATCTTTTTTGTTTGCTGCTTATATATATATATATATATATATATATATATAATGTATTTTTGAACAAACCTTATTTATTTATGGGAAAACATCACAAACCATGCACCAACTATTGGCATTTCTACACTTTGGTATACCAACTTTCATATATATCACAATGTTATACCAAGTTTGCTCAAATCTTTCACTTAAGTGTACACCGTTAACTTTTCCGTTAAATATCTCCTAGAACAGTTTTTAAAAAAAATTACTTTTCCTTTAGCTTTTGCATGCAAAAACTTAACGGTGTTAACCTGATATACCAAAATGATGTTGAAATGCAAAGTTCATACACCAATCTGATAGTTTTCAAAGTTCATACACCAAAGTGTAGAATCATCCATACTTCATACACTGTTTGTGAAAAGGGTGAAAATATCCCTTTATTTATTGCAACTGAAATATATGTTCTCTGCTCAATTAATTACTTTCCTTTAGGGACTGGACTTACCGATAGTTATGCTATACTTTTGTTGTTGGAGATTTATAGTTTTTGTGTTGTATTTTGATGCCAGCTCACTTATAGGCAATGTTAATTTGTTCAGTTTGATTAATTGTTTGAAGTCCTTTGTTGGTTAGTAGTCATGGTAATAATTTAATAAACTCTATTTTTCTTGTTTATTTGACGCAGATATTCAATCTGATTGCTAAGGATAAATATGGACAAATCGTGGATAGATTTAGCATATAGGCATTCTCCATCATATTATGATGCAATAGATCAATTTATGACTTTTGCATACATCAATAGGGATCTAGGTTCAAGGATTTATTGTCCTTGTAGAAAGTGCGAAAATCGTTATCTTTATGTAACATTAGTTGTGCGGCAGCATCTTCGTGATCATGGTTTCTTTAAGAAGTATAGGAAATGGGATAAGCATGGTGAGCCTAATCATTATGTTGATCCAGTGGATGGAAATCAACATGGAATTGAGTTAGATTCTTATATGGAGGATGATATAGTCAGACTTGTCCAAGAAGCTTTAGGAGCTCCTACACATAATCAGAATAGTGAAGAAAACTTAACTAATCCTCATGTAGGGCCAAACGAACCTACCAAGAAGTTCTTGAAGCTTCTTGAAGATGCAAACCTTCCATTGTATCCGGATTCTAAGAGACACACAGCTTTGTCATATACAGTTTGACTTTTGCAAGCGAAGGTACTCTATGGATGGACAGATAAATCCTTCAAAACATTACTTGAGATATCAAAAGAATCTATGCCTAAAGGTGTGCAACTTCCTAAGTCATATTACGAAGCTCAGAAGTTAACAGAAGATTTGGGATTCACTTATAAAATAGTAGATGCATGCCCTAATAGTTGTATGTTGTTTAGAAATGAAGACATAAATTTAGATGAATGCAGAATATGCAAGACATCTCGATGGAAAGATAGTGGTGGTAATTCAAATGATGATGTAGCACTTGGGAAATGAAAAGCAGCAAAACAAGCAAGATATTTTCCTTTAAATTACCAAGGTTACAAAGGTTGTTTATGTCTTCAAAAACAGCGAAGCTTATGAGATGGCATGGAGAGGAAAGAACTGATGATAGTGTGTTTAGGCATCCTGCAGACTCTCTTGCATGGAAAGATTTTGACCAAAAACACACAAATTTTTTGGGAGACAGTCGCAATGTAAGGCTTGGGTTAGCATCAGATGGATTCATAGTACCTGGCCTATCATATTGGTTCCCTACAATTTACCACCTATGATGTGCATGAAGCAGCCCTTTATATTTCTGTCTGTTCTTATTGATGGTCCTAAGGCACCCGATGATAAAATTGATATCTACATGCAGCCACTCATTGAATAATTGAAGGAATTGTATGAAGATGGTGCAGAAACATTTGATGCATTCAGCAATGAAATGTTTCAAATGCATGTTGCATTGTTGTGGACGATTAATGACTTTCCTACCTATGCTAACTTGTCGGGGTGGAGTACAAAAGGTCAATTTGCTTGCCCATCATGCAACTCCGAGAGTGGTTACCAGTGGTTGAAATTTGGTCAGAAAGCTTTATGCATGACTCATCGATGGTGGTTACCCTATGATCACAAGTATCGAGCAGATCTAAGGTCATTTAATGGCAATACAGAATATAGAAGCAAGCCTAAAACATTATCTGGTGTTGATCTTCTTGCACAATTAGAATCAAATGATGTTCTTATAGAGTACAAGCTGGAAGATCTGGAGCGAAGGAAGGTGATTGGGGTGCAAAAACCTGATAATGATCCTTTGAAGAAAAAGAAGCATAATTGGAAGAAGAAAAGTATATTTTATGAGCTTCCGTATTGGAAAGACAACCTGATACGTCACAACCTTGACGTGATGCATATAGAAAAGAACATTTGTGACAATGTTCTTTTCTCGATATTAGGAGTTGTTGGAAAATCTAAGGACAACTTGAATTCTCGTAGTGATCTGGAACTTATGGGAATTAGACAGCAATATCATCTAAAGAGGAGAGAGTCAGGTACAGAGTATGTTGATCCAGCTGAGTTTGAGATGAACAATAAGGGAAATGATATGTTCCTTTCAGCGTTATCAGGATCAAGAATGCCAGATGGAGCTGCTTCCAATATTGCACGCCGAGTACATTTACAAGATCGTAGTATTGGAGGTCTTAAAAGCCATGATAACCATATTCTATTACAGCAACTTATTCCTTTAGTTATACGAAGTTCTTTACCAAAGAATATGGTTCAAGCATTAATTGATCTAGGTAGTTTTTAAACAGTTATGCTCAATAGATAATTGTGTAGCAGATCTAGAAGAGGCTCGTGCTCACATAGTGCTGACACTTTGTGAGCTTGAGAAGATATTTCCGCCATCATTCTTTGATATAATGGAGCATTTACTAATTCATTTAGCTGATGAAGCATTAATTGCTGGTGCTATAATTTTTCGGTGGATGTATCCTATTGAAAGGTATCTACTGACCTTGAAAGAATATGTGTGAAACTGGGCTTGTCCTGAAGTTTCAATGGCTAATGGTTACTTGATGGAAGAGTGCATGAACTTCTATACTCAGTATCTCAATGATGTGGAGAGCAAGTTTAATAGACCATCAAGGAAAAAAAATGATGACGATAGAAAAAAGGGAAAATACTTCGTACTTGAGGAAATTACTCGGGCACAAGCTCATCCTTGGATCTTATTTCATACAAAGGCTGTCACACCGTTTCTCAAGTATGTCATGTTGCTTATTGATTTTGTCTTTTTATAATTTGCATAGAATCTACAATATATATGACAAGTAAAACATTTCTTAGAAACTTGGAAACCTAGCGGATAGTTTCTGAGTTTCTGGGCAGAAAAGTAATGATGTTCTTGTTACTTTGCAGTGAACATCTTGTCACTATTCGGCGACAATTTCCTGCTGCAAATGAACACTATGTTCAGAGTGTTCATTTTCGGGAATTTGCAAACTGGTTTAAGGAGCATTTATGTTGCTAGCTGTAATTAGATATATTTAGTTCATCTTTCGGTTTCTTACAGTGTGCAGTTTTTAACTAGTGTTTACCTAAATCAGGTTATCAATTTCCAAAGAACAAGTGATGTATTGTTATCAGAAGAAGTTATTACTTTGTCTAATTCTCCTAATCCATCAGCAACGAGATTGACCTCTTATAATGCCAATGGGTTTTTCTTTCGAGTGACAAGTCTTGATAATCATCGCTCAACACAAAACAGTGGAGTAACTTTACAAGAAGAAAAGAATCTTTCTATTGACTCTTCATCATACTATGGGAGATTGACAGATATTATCAAAATCACTTACTCTATTGGTATCAAATATGTTTTGTTTAAGTGTGATTGGGTTAATCTTGCTACAGGTATAAAGTCATACCATTTTAACTTTAGTTAATTTCAAGCATTTGTTGTACAAAAATGATTGCATAGGGGATGAACCCTTCATTTTGGCATCTCAAGTTCATCAAGTTTGGTATGCTTCAGATCCTTCAGGACAAGATTGGTTGAATGTTGTTCACATGCCTTCAAGAGACTTATCCCTTGTGCAAACTACCAATACTAAAGAAGCTGGTATTTCAAGCGAGTCAATAGATGATTGAGATTGTAGCTTGTATTATAGTAGATGTAGGTTAACATGGCACTTATAGGTGTAGATTTTTGTGTGCAGAAGTCTTTTTTGTTTGCTGGAACTTGGTCTTCATGTATGGAATGTATGATATTAATTATTGTAATCTATTTGAAGTCATGACTATTATATTTGGACAATGTTCTTTGATTTTGTCATTTTGATTTATGATAAACTGTGGTATTTCTATCATATAAAACTTGTTGGCTATTTCAATTCAAAAGGTTATGACATCATATAATTGTAAATGTCTTTTTTCAGTTAACCATGAAGAAAAGGAAGATTGGTCGACCGCGCACCATGTTTGAATATATGAATTCCAGTAGCTCTCAATCTTCAAGTAGCAGCATCTCATCACAATAACCATCATCACCTCCTCCACCGCCACCTCCTCCACCACCACAACCCCCTCGACTGCCATCTCCACTAGCAGGTAAATCAATATATAATATATTTGTAATGCCATAATTTTTGTTTTAAAGTTACAATTTGATATTTTTATAACTTGATTAGAGGCGGAAGTACAAGTTACTACTGCAAATACCAGAGGTCAAAGTAAGGGTATTCCAGAGTGGAATACTGGAGTTAAAGTTGAAATCATGTTTGATTCTACCTTCCAGCCTGTAGGAGATAATTAAAATCGCAATTGGGACAAATTGTAGGGATGACCAAAGAATTCCCCTAACAATAATAGATTGGAAGTCTGTTGGAGCTGATGTGAAAGATGAAATATGGAAAGAAGTTAAGGTATACATGTCATTTATATTTGTAGGTGAACACTTGAATTAAAAAAAAAAAAAAAAAAAAACTGCTCAATTCCACGTATTTACAATTTGTCTTGGTTCTGATTTGTTTTAAAACTATGAAGCACAAGTACTAGTTTCAAGTATAGACTAATCCCAACCCCTCAATCTATTTTGTAGGATAATTTGCTGAATGTCCCAAAAGGATATAAAACTGCATGTCTAAGATGTTGCAATAATCTGTGGAAGGATCATAAAAGCAAAACGAAAGTCCACTTCTTTGAGAAAAACAAAGAAGATTCAGATCTTATTTCAAAAGTTCCTACCAATATTGTGACAGAGCAATGGAGTGAGCTAGTTTCCTATTGGAGTAGTGAGGATGCTAAGGTACTAGTGGCACAATATTTATAAATAGATTATTGAATACCAAAATAACTACCATTTAACCTTGAGATTGATGTTGTAGATGATAGCAAGAAGAAATTCTATCAATAGGGAGCTTCGGGGACCAGTTCATACTACTGGTGGAAAACATTTTGCTCAATTACAATTTGAGGTATTCCAGTTCATAATATATTTATGTGTTTTCTTCTGTAGGAGATAAGTTTCTTCTTGTTTTCCATTTGAACTATAAATTTGGTACTTGTACTGAAATATGAAAATATGGAAATCTGGACTAGAGTATAGATTCAGTTGCTATTATTTTGTATTTGACAGATGGAGCAAAATAGAGAAGAAACTGATAAGATGAATGTGTGGAAAAAAGCACAAGACCAGTCAAAACCAGAAGTGGTCCAAGTCATTGTAAGCTTTGCTTTTAGTATATTATATGATAATATTTCAGTTTCTAATTTATATTTCCTTTTTCAAGCTGGTAATTCCATACTTGAATGTAGGAAGAATATGAAAAACGACTTTTATTAGAATCTGAGGACCAAAGGAACCATAAGGTTGTTAAAGACCGGATATTTCATGAATTGATTGGAGAGGATGGCCATGGATATTGTCACACCTATGGATCTGGCGTGCCTCGAAGATTTATCTACCCACTTGCACCATGTTCCTATGAAAACATTGATGATCTAATACAAAAGGTAGCAGAGTCTATGTCAAAGAAGTTTCAGGATCAGCTTAATATGCATCAAGCTCGAATTAATTTTCTGAAGAACAAAGAGGGGAGAGGCACAGACCAAATTGGACAGGCTTGTTTCAATGCTTAGCTCTTATTTGATGGGCACAATTTATTAGATGGTATTGATGAGATAATAGAGCAAGACAAGAAATATGAAGTAATACAGAGACATTGAGATTTTAGTTTGTTTTGACAAGAAATATTTAGCTTTTGACAAGAAATATTAGCCTTTGACAAGAATTGTTTAGCTTAATATGCTTCCTTTTCCTTATATAGGTCATATGTTGGTTTTGTATAAATGTCTCTAAAAGGTCTTTTTAGTGGGAGGTTTTTCCTTGTTCAAGTAGCTCACTTTTGTTAGTTTTACATATGTACACTAGGCAAGTGGTTCTACTATGATCATAATTGGCAATATTCAATTGATCTATTTGCCCTTTGCTGTTGTTTGAAAAATTGATAGCACATATGTAACATTATAGAATTTTCCTCTCATACCTTTATTAATTTATCAATGATGAATATACATACTAGTATCAACTTGTAAAAGAAACACTAGCTTTGAAATTTCCTCTCATATTGCCCTTCTCTTTGTAATATGATCATAAATAATGGTGCAACTTGCGATATTAATTATTGGAATTGGGTTATGGTGTGACATTGAAAAAGGGTGATATGCAAAGCTATACATGATATATCTATTTTTGTTTTTGTTTTTTTTTTTTTTTTTTTTATGTCTTAGGTCCCAAATGCAACTAGTGGCCATGAAATTCGGAGGGAGTCTATAGGAGAAGAAGGAAATCCAGGTTCAAGCAGAGATAGAGCAAGGACTGATTGAGTTTCAAAATTATTGCACATATACTGACTGTGCAATGTTGAAATTTTTGTTAAGTGTTAATTTTGGTTGTCTTATTTAGATGCTTGGTTTTGGGTATGACTTTGTAGTTTGTACTTCTTCTAACTACATATTCGGACAGTGCAACAACTTAATTACATTGCAATGAAATAGATGAGTTAATGAACAATATGTGTTGTATATTGGTATTTTTATCCCATATTTAAATGTTGTAAAAATACAGGTTTGGTTAAAAAAAAAATTGCTGGTTGACTAATAGCATCGATTAATTGCCGTAGCCAAGAATATATTTCTATATATAAACACCACACCGAAGCTACGGCAACGAGACCGTAGCAAAATTTGCTGTTGAAAAATTGGTGGGAAAAGAATTGGCAGGAAACAAATTTGGCGGGAAAAAATTTTGGAGGGAAATAATATAATTGAAAAAAAATCAATTACGCAGCGACGGAAGGTTGCAGTAGTAATTTTTGTAATGGCGATGGCATTAGGGGTAGCACAAAACCGTTGCAAAATAAGTGTCGCAAAGTGGTATGCAACGGCATTTTTTCCGTGGCTATAAGTATTGGCGACGCCACCATTTGCGTCAGAAGCATTGCCGTCGCCAATGTTTTTTTACAACGGCAAAATAGCTTTTCTTGACCGGGGGGGGGGGGGGGGCCGTGGCAAATGCAATTTTTTTTTTGTAGTGAATAGAACGTGCAGATTTTTAATTTTTCCTTTTCTTCCTTTTTTTTTTTTTTTTGAAACGGAACCTGGGTTGAGATGATGACAGAATCTGGACAACTTAGGCGACGCCGTGAACTGGACTTGGACAAAGTGTAGTAGGAATCAAACTCAGAGTCAGAAGAGCAGCTCGAAAACAGACTGCACAGATTCCGATCAGATCTTGATCTGGCGTCGGGGCTGGTGAACTAAGCGACGGGTCAGAGGGGCTGAGGACAGCGGGCTGGTGACGCAACAGTGGGCTGGTGACATGGGCGACGGAGGGGAGCGACAGGTCGGGTCCCGCGAACTGGATGACGCCGCTAGCTGGTTCTACGCACGTTCTGGTAGGATCTGAACAACTGCATCTGGGCACGACTGGAGACTGAAGCAAAGCCGGAAACTGGAACAGGTGACCAGACGGTGCAGTGGAGGAAAAAAGATCTGGAGAAGTTCTTTAGTGCCCAAAGACAACTGTTGGGTCTGAAAAGAGGAAGACGAAGGCTGTCTGAACAGAGGAAGCCAGTCTGGTCGTGAGATGGAGAAGGCTGGCCTGGCAACATCAAAGTCCAAGAAGAAGACGTTCTGGTCGTTCTTGGACGGATGTCAATGCGAGACAGATAACGGCGGGAGAGTAACGCCGTTAAGAGCACAATAACCCTAATAATGGGGTTTTTGAATTAATTCCTCGAACTGAAAAACAAAGAGACAAAGTCCTCTCAGATCTTTGCTCTGATACCAAGTCAAATATAACGAGATTGAGAGAATGAATTTTCTGATATCTTATTCATCTCATAGTATATAAAGAGGATTATATTAATACAATTGATTCACGACTCTATTCTCTACCATACATGGAATAGGTAAGTACTAACTACGCTATAATTATAATGTATTTCATTCCTAATGTTACACCATGACTCACGCTAACATTCTTCATTGAAAGATCCGGCTTTGCTGCGTCAAAATTTAGAACCTTAACCGCTTGCCTTATTGAGGGCCTGAGACTGCTATCCAAATGAGCGCACCACAAGCCAACAATCATCAAACGCTCTGCCTGTTTCCGGTCAAAAGCCATATGCAATCTTTCATCAACAGCTGAGAGAAGCCACTCTAGCATATTACCTTCTTTCCAGTAGCAATTTCTAATGAAACCATCCCAAAGCTAAAAACATCTGTCTAGCTCTTTGCTTGCACGACCAGAATATATGTATTCTGGTGACATGTAGCCTAAAGTTCCTGCAAACCTGGTTGTACGAGACTACGAGGACCTAGATCATAATCCTTGAGCCTAGCTAACTCAAAGTAACCACTACTACCAGTAGAAGCTGAATCCAACTGTGGCAAAACAGCAGTCAGATCAACTTGGGAAGAAAGACTACTTTTTACTATAGAGTTGGAGGTTGTTTGATAAGGCCAAGAAACACTCAAGTTCTTAGCAGTTCCATTGTAAGAAATCAATACTTCAGCAGTATCTGCACTATGTAGGCTAGTATATATTCCGTTTGGGTGTACACGGCAGACACTACAAGAGAAAATAGCAAAAGCGAGGAATGTCATTGTGACAACCCAAAATTCGTCTCAAAAGCTTGGCAAATACTAGGAAATTTCAGTTGTCGCATATGATCCCATTAGCAACAACCAATTTGTCCCATAAAGTAGGTATTTGTGACAAATTGAAAGTTGTCGCCCATATGACATTATGCGACAACCAATTCCTCGCAAAATGTCAATTAGGCGACAACTTCTACCAATTGTCAGTTAATATTTATGTAACAACTTTATTTTCCTCGCAAAAAATTAATTAGGCGACAACTTCTGCGGATTGTCACTAAATTTTTATGTGACAACTAGATTTCTGTCACTGAAGACTGATTTAGTGACCACTTCTATGAGTTGTCTGTTAATGATTATGTGACAACCTTACCTTCCTTGCTGAAAATCAATTTGGCGACAACTTTATCGGGTTGTCGCTTAATGTGTATGTAACAATTTGAATTTCCTCGCTGAAAATTAATTTGGCGACAACTTTATTGAGTTGTCACTTAATGTTTATGTAACAATTTCAATTTCCTCACTGAAAACTAATTAAGCAACAACTTCTACTAGTTGTCGGTTAATGTTTATGTGACAACTTTAATTTTCTTGTAAAAGACCAATTAGGTGACGACCTTTACAGGTTGTCGCTTGATGATTATGTGACAACCTGAACTTCCTCACTGAAAACCAATTAGGCGACAACTTCTACGAGTTGTTGGTTTGACAACTTTAATTTTCTTGCAAAAGGCCAATTAGGCGACGAGCTCAACAGGTTGTCGCTTAATGTTCATGTGACAACTTGAAATTGATCGCTGAAAACCAATTAAGTGACAACTCGTAGAAGTTGTCGCTTAATGTTAATGCGACAACTTTAATTTTCTTGCAAAAGGCCAATCAAGCGACGACCTCAACGAGTTGTCACTTAATGTTTATGTGACAAATTGAAATTTCTTACTAAACCCAATTAGGCGGCAACTTCCATCAGTTGTAGGTCAATGTTTATGTGACAACTTTAATTTTCTTGTAAAAGATGAATTAGGTGACAACTTCTACATGTTGTCGCTTAATGTTTGTGTGACAACTTAAACTCCCTCGCTGAAAAAGTGATCCAAGTATGAAGAAATCTCCTCAAGGCGATTCTGAGTGAGGAGTGATCCTCTTGAGAGAAATCCGACGAAGGAAAAATCCCTTCAATTATATGAAGATTTCAAAGAAAAATAAAATTTCAAGGGTACAAAAAGAGGGACACCATTTGCCTCTCAAACCGCAGCGGGAAATGCTATTCGGACAGTGGTGGATCAAGGTATGCAACGAGCAGAAGTCGTGACAAAGGCCCCGGGTCTCGGGAGAGATGTGGCATTAAGAGCTATCAGTAGAAGTGGCATACTAAGATTAGCTGAACTAACTCATTTTTTTTTATAGACAAGTACAAAGAGACTAGTCTGTTGTTGATCAAACAGAGAGAGATAAAGTGTTGCTTCTATGAATTTTCATGACAATGAGAAAGTGCAAAGTCAAAATTTCAACTACAAGGAGGGGTGAACGAGCGAGTGAGCACAGTTAGATTTTTAGTCTTCACTATTTGATTTAGATCTAATGGAGATTAACTACAATTAGGCAGGGAATCAAATGAGTTATGTAAGTAACAAGGACAATTCGTAACATCAACTTACCAAGAGACAAAGAAAATAGGTCGATCGTATCACATCTTCTAAGAGTTGCATGCACATTTCCCCCTAAGCACACTTTTATTTTAATCTCTTAGATTTTTGTATATTACTATACTTCTAAATTGACTTAGAGATCATAGCCTTATATAGTGATACCAAATCGGTGCATTAATAGTTGTTGATTTTTTTTTTCTTTATGAGACAAGAGTTATACTACAAAAACAAGATCCTAGCTTAGTTGTTAGACTACAATTCATATGTCACAAGCTTACTCTTCATGAAATTTGCTAAATAATGCCCCTCGGCGGCGGTGTACTTTTAGAGTGTAAAAATTTTAAATTATTCTTTTTGTACATTGGACGGAAATTAAACTTCATCTAACCTAATCTTAATTTAAATGAAAATGATCACCTGGTCAGTTATTGACCAAGAAAATAATGCTCAACTACCCTTGGATGTAAATCCAATGGCAGAGAGAATTATTTTAAAGCTTTAATATATAAATACCGGATTTGGAGGAAAAATATTCAAAAGAAAAAAAAAAGGCGCAATGCATAAAAATGAGCAGGTTTCTATCCAAAATAAAAGTCAAAAATGAAAATAAAAACCTAATCACATCTGCCTCTTCCCTTTGCATCCTCATCAAAGCCGCCCGAAACTTCACACTCTCATTTGCCGTCACAGAGGAGAGAGAGGCACCAGAGCAGAGATAGTAGAGCAAACCCTAAGAGAGAGAAGATGAAGAGGAACCCACGCATCTCGAGCTACAGCCACAAGAGCCGCAAGGCCCACTTCACGGCATCGTCGAGCGTCCGCCGAGTCTTGATGAGCGCGCCACTCTCCTCCGACCTCTGGTCAAAAGTACAACGTCCAGTAGATGCCGGTGAGCAAGGACGACGAGGTCCAGGTCGTGCGTGGGACCTACAAGGGCCAGGAGGGCAAGGTCGTCCGGGTCTACCACCGTAAGGTCACCCGCGAGAAGGTCAATGGCTCCACGGTCGACATCGGAATCAACCCCTCCAAGGTTTTGATCACTAAGCTCAGGCTGGACAAGGACAGCAAGTTGCTGCTGGACCGCAAGGCCAAGGGCAGAGCTGCCGCCGATAAGGACAAAGGCACCAAGTTGACGGCAGGGGACATCATGCAGAACGTGGATTGATGAGTGAGAGGCCTCTCTTGATTTTGGTAGTGAAATGAGGTTTTATGTTTAGTGGTTTAATTTTTAAGAACCTGGCGATGTTCGTGAGGAACGACATGTTCTATTTGATTTTAGCGACGTTCTTGTTCCATAGGACCAGGTTATTTTTCTAGCCGCTGCCTTCCGCGCATCAGCTTCGCGAAGAAAAACAAAGGTGAGTTTCCTGCTTCCGATTAATTATATCTTTCTATTGTTTAATTATACTATTCATTGATTGATTGTATTTTATAGGGTGTTTTTATATGCAATCATTAAGCTGATCCTCTTTCTTGGTTACAAGGAACAAAATCTGCTACAAGCTGCTCATGATTATAAGGGTCTGCTTTGAGAGTGGTGGAGTTTTCTAATTCATCAGTCTTTGCCATGGTACATTTAATGATTTCCGCAGCCTTGTTTGCAGGGCACGTGGCTGTGAATCCTGTGATCATGGATGGTAATGTGAGTGTGGGTCCTGAAGCATGTGGGTGGACTCAAAGAGATCTTGTTGAGCAATGATATGTGTGTTGGAAATGGAGGTTAGGGTTCTGAACATTTTTGGGCTTTGTTATGATAATTGGTTATGTTCCAAGGTTGGTTGTTAATGATTATGTCAATGCATGAGTTTCTATGTTTCAAGATGTATCTGTTGGGAGCTATGTTTGGTTATACCCTCCTCCCTTATAATTTCTTTGAACTGTGAATATAGAGTCTCCTTAGGGTAGGTAACAATATTTCTACTTTTCAATTAGAGTGAATATGAAATTGTTTATCTTGGAACTTGTGACTTTAGTGATACAATTGGTCAGGGACTACGGAATAAAATGAAGCTTTTTGATGTAGCATAGTCCACTTTCAGTGCTTTGGCTGGGCAACTGAGGTGATTGTTTCTTGGCCAATTCAACATGTAATTTGGTATGTTTTCTATTTACTTAATAATTTTTTCAATTTTGGGTAGAAAACTCGCATACTTGCTGTTCTGATACTATGGAGGCATGAAGCAGAAGCTATCAAGGCTGCAATGGAGTCTGGTGAATCCTAGGTTGGTAGATGCAATGAAGCTATCATTCAAATTACTTCTCTATCAAGAGAACTTGGTATCATAGTGGAGGTAAGTTTGCACTATTCTTCGTTTTAAGCCAAGTTATCCATTCATTGTCAAGCACTTCTCAATTCTTAGAACTGAGTCATTGTTTTGCCCTGCAGTGCCACTGGCCTCTACAAAACCTCTAAAAAGAACTTTCAACGTGGCAAATGCGTCTCCAGTGATTAGTTCAAAGTGCAAGAGCGAGTAGCCAATATTCCAAGATTTGGGGAAGTGATCAAGAGCATGCCAAAAAGATGAGGAGTTCATTGCAACACTTTCAAGCAAACCAACAACCAATAATTGCCTACTAGTATGTTGGATTTAGTACACAAGGATCTCTAGACTATTTTGAATTATTACTTATCTAACAATTTTGAATTGTTATTGATTGTAAAGAATATTTTGGGTTAATATATTCTTATTTTGTCAGCTCATCTTTAATATCTATGAAATGCTATGAAAATGAATTTTCTTGCTATAGATTAGAGAATCAAAAACGACAAAAGAAAAATTCCTCGTCATTTGGTACCTTTAGGAATGGCTAGTTTTCTCGCTTAAATTGAAAATGCGACGACTTGGATTATCACAACCAGTTGTTGCCTAATGTGTTTTACTGATTGTCAAAAGCGACAAAATTATACGGTTGTCTTTTTTTCAATATGCGACGCAATTAGTTCCTCGACGAAATTATAGGAGACATACAAGAAGTCTCGCATATAATTTTCTACAACAAATACATATGTGTCACATATTAATATATGCAACAAACTGAAACCTAGCAGTTATTTTTTGCAACAAAAAAAAAAAAGGTCTCGCAAGATGTCATACACGAGGAACGAATGCATCACTTATTGAAAATGCGACAAACATATGAGCCCCGCATATGGAATATCCGATGTAAACAAAGCCTCGCATATTAAAAATAATAACAAATAAAGTCTCGCATATAGTTTTTGGTAACACACATATGTGTCTCGCAATTTGTGATATGCGAGGAACCAATTGCGTCACATATTGAAAAAGCCACAACTGTGTAATTTCGTTGCTTTTGACAATCAGTAAAACACATAAGGCGACAACCCAAAGTCGTCGCATTTTTAATTTAGCGAGAAATTTAGACTTTTTACGACAACTTTGAGTTGTCGACGATGACATTTTCTATTGTAGTGAGAAGAAAGTAAATTTATGTTGATCCCAACGTCTATAATTTAATTGGGGTCCCGGTCACTATTTATACAAGAATCAAACTCGACAAGAACATTTTGATTCATGGTAGAATCATACATTTTGATTCATGGTAGAATCATTGGTGGTGGTATTAAATAGGCCTAAAAAGCCAGCACCTGAATTTAATGGGATTTCATATCCAACTGGGGAGAGGAAGAATACAAGACCATGTCCATACAGAGAGAGAGACATTATATATGGTTTAAGAGGTCAATGGTGAAGGAGAAGCCAGTAGTGAAATCTGTGAGTTCTCCTGTAGCAGAGTCCCATATCAGCACCCTCTCACCATAGGTGACCTGACCAATACGGTATGAATAATTAACTATGTTGAACTCGACAGCCCCGTTAAGGCTGTTGCATCTCCACGGTACGGTGTGTTAAGTGTATCAACCTCAAAGCCAGATATATCAAAAGAAATTGAACAAACAAAGGGAAGGAAAACATAGAAAAGCAAAAGTGATAGCTGAAGTAAGCTAATCAAAAAGATCTCCATTGGTAGGTGGTGGATTGACACACAGAAATAGAAGGAGTTGTCACAGGTTGGAAATCTGTATCTTCTTGGAAGTAACACAAAACACTGACTTTATATATCAACGAATAGTCGAATACAGTCACTTGTGTCTATAGTAAGTGAAACAAGTCAGGTAAAGAGAATCACAGAAATGAGAAAATGATTTGATGCAGACATTAATTGGAACCACGCCACCTGAATCTCACACAGTTTTATAGTCTATTTAAGTATTTATGTGAGATACATCTACATCAACTTAATTCCTAATATGGAAAGCTACTTCCGGTAACGACTGGCCTGCAAAAGAACGTCTCAACTCTCAACTAGAGAACCAGAGTTCACCCTGAATAGCTCAAACATTCTTCACCATATCTTTGTCCTAACTCATAAGTCCACTAAATAACTAGAAACGTTTCATGATCCTAAGACACTTCCCATGACACTTCTACACCTGGAAGTTCTAAATGTACCATCTGTTTGGCTTACTCTGATTCCCTACTAGGCTGCTACAGATGAAAACATTATCTCTGAAGTCGAAGTACATGAAGTCAAAGAATTTTTGAAAGAACGGAAGTCAATGTCCTAAATATGGTTGTGTGATTATAGAAATTGTTTGAACCCAAAATTACAGAAATAGCTACGAAAACTTCAAGAATTATATAGTTTTGTGGATAGTTACTATCTGGGGATAGTGAAATACTAACAATGCAGTGGAAAGTCACTACCTTTTGAAAGATCAATCCTATTCAGGAAAATTTTAGCTATATTAATAAGAAGTTTCATGCTTCACTGCCTCACGCTCTCACTAGTATCTTAATCAATTAGATATTCGTCTGAGCAAATCATATGTTGATGAGCTTATGTACAATCGATCATCATATTATATAATGTTGCGGGCAAGTCCATCACCTTGGTCAAAATGTAATTTTAGAATCCACAGCGCTCTCATCTCCTGCATTTTTTGGGCCTCTTTTGTTTGATTTGGGCCCTGTTTTTCTTTGCACTAGAAGGGCCCTCGTCCGTTTAGTTACTTGTTGCTCTTACAGCTTCACTCGAGAGGAGGGGGGAGAGAACTCCAACCCAAATAAAAAATACAAACGTTCCAACCTATTCTATTCCATCATAGCGGCCAAAGTTTGCATATGATAGATTTGACGGTACATTAAGTAATCTACTTAGCTGTACAGGTACATTTGCTCCATACATTATTAGACTAGCTAGACCTAATCTCGAGCTAGCTCTACGATTATATGGAAATGGTATACTAATAAAAGAAACTGGTCCTTGTACAATAAACTGCTACATTCTTAGTTAACTGTCACATAAGCAGATAATAGATTTTTGTTACATAAATTTTAACCCCAAGGATGAAATATTTAATATAAAATTTTGAAATGTTGGTGTGAAAATTTTGAAAATATCAAATTTTGAAGGGAGATGGTATTCACCTTTAAAAATACTAATCACACATCCTTTTGTGTTTTAATTAACACATAAGAGGGTGTGTGATTATTGATTAGTAATTTCTAATACAAAAAAATGTTGGAATATCACTAGTAATGCACATTTTGGAGTACTACATGCATCTTACCTTATGTGGCAGCTGATATGGCAGAAAGTCTAACATATCACAGAATTTCATTAAATGACATAACTGTGTACATCAGCTGCCACATAAGGTAGGATGCATGTGGTACCCAATGATTACACGCATTTTTATGCTCGTAATTATGTTCTAAACACTAGAATTAAGCTAATCTCCAAAGTAATTATTATTTAATTAATATATTTTTATTTATATTGTAGAAAACAAGCTGAGTTACAGAAATCGTTAGAAAATGACGCGAAATGGAGCAATTCAGAATTTTTAGCAAAATGACGAAATTGTGGAAATCTTAATTGAGCAATTAAGCTTAATTGGTTAATTAAGCGCAAAACAAAACGTGCAGCATGTGCAAGGAATGATGGGCACCCATTGCTTAATTATTCATTTGACATATGGCAGAGATACAATTAAACATTGGAGTCTAATTATACAAGAAGAAACAGCAGCGTTTCTTTCTTTCTTTACCCACCATCACCTTATTTTCTGATCTCCTAATATCCGATTGTTCCCATCAGAGCTAAGGCTCTTTGGCAATAAAACTTTCCCCCTTCAAAAAAAAAATCACCTTATTTTCTCTCCTTGGCCACTCAAATGCTGCCACCTCAACCATTTTCTTATCCTCTTTCCATTCTCTCTCAACCACACCGAGGATAGGAAGGGATAATCAATTAGAAAACCCATCATCATTCTCTCATCCCTAGACACCGAACAACACCGCACCACCTACTCCATCCTCTTTTCTCTCTAACACCGAACCCACCCACCCCATATCTCATCTTTTCCTCCTTCTCATCTTTTCTTCACCTCACTAAGATCCATCTCACCAAAATTCCTTCTTCTCATCTTTTCTTCACCTCACCAAGATCCACCTCACCAAAATTCATCATTCTCATCTTCAAGATCCACCTCACCAAAATTCCTCCTTCTCATCTTTTCTTCACCTCATCAAGATCCACCTCACTAAAATTCCTCCTCCTCATCTTCAAGATCTACCTCACCAAAATTCCTCATTCTCATCTTTTCTTCACCTCACCAAGATCTACCTCACCAAAATTCCTCCTTCTCATCAATTTCACAAGATTCAAAGGGGAAGCCCAAGCATTAAGAGATTCATCACTATCAAGTTTGGGTAAAAGTAGGGATCCATAAATCAAGGCTCGCTATAATTGTTTTATAGCAATTTGTGGCTTGTTCTTGTTATTCCTACTTCTCTTCACTTTGTTTCTCTTTAAATTATGTATTTTGATGTTAGTTTGGTGATGGGTTGACACCCCGGATTCCACCCTGGAATCCGAAGTGGCCCTGCGGGACCCACTTTTAAAGAAGGTTTGTAACGTCCCGAACCTGAATCCACCGGTTTACTAGTCATTTGGACGGTAAACGACAACTATTTTCACTTTTACTTTCGTTTCCGTACTTTTAGTGGCCCTAAAAGTTGACTTTTTATTCGGGTCAAAATTTGAGAAAATGTTCTTCATGAAAGTTGTAGGGGACGTTAAACCGAGCGCGTGGATATGTGGTACGTAAAAATCGGAGCTCGTATGCGCAAGTTATAAGCGAAATACTAAAGTTACTGTTCATGGTAAGTAGTATAAATTTAAAAAAGTTACTGTTGGGGTTAAATTTTTCTCACTCTCTCTCTCTCCGCGCGATTTTCTCTCTCTTCTTCCCCGGTTCTCTCCTTACTCTGCAGCTCCGGCTAGCCTCCGTTTTCGGCCACCTGGGGATGAACCGCGACCACCCCTAGCTTCGTCTCCTCCTTCCGGACTCGCTAGTGGTGGTGGGTCGCCGTGAATCGACCGGAAAATGCAGTTTCGACGCCGAGAAGCTTACGGTTACTGTAGCAGGTTAGGAGTTTTGTCGATTTCCGGCAATTCCGGCCGTCTCCGGCCACCAAACCGGCGTCGAAGGTTCGGTTTTTGACATAGATCATTTCCCCTAAGGTCTTTCATTTCAATTTGCAGTGTAGAGGTCGAATTAACGATTTGCAATTTCTAGGGTTCTTGGAGTTTTCTGGAAATTTTTCACTGCCAAATTGGAGCTCTTCCAGGTAAAATTGGAATTTGTTGTAGTTGAGAAAGAGGTTGGGTTTGTTGAGTAGATGGTGCTGCCAAATTTTGGTGGCCATTGGTGGTGGTTGCCGCCAGCGCGTGGGCCCCACGCGCCGCCACTGTTGGTGGCGCGTGGAGGCATATAGGGCAGTGTTTTAATTTCAGTTTTTAGCCCATTAATTTGTATATGTTGTAGAGCTTGTATGTGAAGTTTGGTGAATTTTGGAGGAGTTTGGAATTGTTTCCAATTATTCCGAAGTTTAGGGTTTCGATTAATGAATTATGAGAATCCGACCGTCGGATATCTCTTGGTTCGGACTTAGAACCTTTAAGATAATGAATTGGTATTAGTGGTATACTTTGGGTTGAATCCGAGAACAAGTGGAGAGTTGATTTGTGAGGTTTTGATTATGGAATTGGTATTAAATTGTCGAATTGTCGCTTACGGAATATAATTGTGTATAGGGCAATGTTGCGAGCTACGGCTAGATGAAGGAACTCGTTTGCGTGGTCGCCCAATAGTACTGTGAGTGGACTTTTGTTTTTTAAATAAGTGATGCATGCATTTATTTACTAAAGTACGTTCTATTTAATTAACCTATCACTTTCCGAGCATATGAATTGATTTTTGGAATTTAATTATGATTTATCTCGGTATGACTTTCGGAATTGGTTTTGGAATATATGATTATTATTTGGAAATATGATTTACGTGATTTTTTTTCGACGACTTATTTTACCGAGATGATTTTTGGATTACATTTTATATCTAGTAGTCAATTTTGAGATATTCTGGAATATTATTGGAAATGAGATTTTTCCGAAGGAATTTGTGCTCATACTAATTTCCGGGTTTGATTCTGAATTTGAGAGAATTTGGCGTGCGGGGTCACGTCATTGGAATATACTTATTTGTTTTCTCGTGAGATATTGGGAAAGCCTTTCGGATTTTTTGGTTTTTATCTTGAGAGATTTTGGAGAAGCTTATGGATTTACAGATTTACTGGTTTTCGATGGTTTCTCCTCACCATACGCGGGTCATGTGGTTAGGCTCCTCCTCACCGACTTTGTGTTGGTGAGTGGCAGTTGAGGTAGCTTATTCTCCTCCTCACTTACTTTGTGTTGGTAAGTGGCAGTAGAGGTGACGTATTCTCCTCCTTACGTGGGTGGCAGTCAAGGTAATGTTCTCCTCCTCACACAATCTATGTGTGAGTGGAAGTCGAGGTTATTAGTTCTCCTCCTCACACAATCTATGTGTGAGTGGTAGTCGAGGGTAGGTTGAGCCTAAGGGGCTCCTTTACCCGTATGGTGACATCCCTTCCCCATATCCTACTATTTGTTACTTGACTAGCGGGGCTAGTCCGATTCTTTTAGCCAGCGGGGACTGGTATGTTTTCACGAGACTCCGAGTTTTAAAGACTTACGTTTTATAAATGTTGCATGCATCGGGAATTTTTTTTTTAAAGAAATAAATGTGGGAAAATATGAAATCTTTTTCCTTTTAATTTATTTATTTTTGTCCACTCACGCTAACGTTTTTCGTCTACTTTCCCCTGGGCTTTTCGGTTTCTAATGCCCAGTTTGCAGGCGTTATTAGTTGAGATCGGGCGTACGTGGTTCGAGGCATAGTTGACGAATAGCTTCCGCATTTCTTTGTTTGGCTCTGATCTATTGTGGGTTACTGTTTTGGGTAGTCCACTTTAGGGGTGACTCGACCAGTTCTCGGTAGAGTTATTACTAAGGTGGGCCCCGCAGGACCACTCCGGATTTCGGGGTGAAATCCGGGGCGGGTCCTGTCAAGGTTTACCAAAAATTTCGGCATAACCTCCCTTAAAAATGGACAACCCAAAAACCTGTGGAAAACAAATTTCACTTCTAATAATCCAACCACAACTCCTGGAGCCACCCTGCTCCCATCATTCAACCAACTTAATCCCAAAAATAATACTAGTGTATCAAGTATAATGAGTAGGGGAAGACGATAGCCATACGAGTGAGCCTCCCAGGCTCGGGTGAAAGCCCCCCAGGCTAAAGTACTCTCATTACTCCCGTAATATACCCTTACGCCACTATGTGTAGCGATAGGATACTGGGCTTCAGAATTACTGTCACAGAGACAGTAACCAGCGCCACAAAGGCGGAGGGCTTCGATGATCCCATCACTTCGCCACAAAGGCAGAAGATCAAAGCTAGCAATGATAAGTCACCCAAAGTATGGCAAAAGAAAATCCGAAAACCTCATAAATCCATAAAACATAAGGCTTCCCCATCTCTCATAAAAGAATTTCCAATGACGTGTCCCACACGCCAAGATAATCTCGAGTTTAAAATGAATAGGAAGAAATAATAATAAACATGTTTTCCGTAAACCGAAACAAAACCAATTTCAAAATCATCATCAAGGCATTCCCAATGCCAAAACCGAAGTCGATAAATAAATAAGGAATATAACTCCATCCAAATCTCATTTCGAAAATCCTTTAAAAGTCTCAAATCGAAATAGAATATAATTAAAAGTATAATTCCAGAAATCACCTCGGAAATATATAATTCGTCAAATAAGATTATAAATCATAATCAACTTCGGAAACAAATCAATAAATGCATGCATCATACTTTGAAAATAAAAGTCCACTCACAGTATATAGTCAATCCTGACGTCGCTCGGTATTTTCCTCGTACGAAGACTCCTCTCGTCCTATACGAATAGCACTCGTAAAAATATATTTACAGGACGGAAATTAACTTTACGACAATTAGAAATTGAAATTCATAACGCCCCCTCTTCAAAAACCAACTCCTTAATTCACATCAAAACCGTCCACAATACTCCAACAATATTCATTCATCGATATATATAAATTCTAAAGTGAATTCAAAAGAATTTCGGCGATCGAATTCACGTAAATCGATAATTATCCATTTATACTCAATTCGTAATTCCTCCAATTTCCACCAAACTTCATGTATAAAATTCTACAATTGTTAAGGGATTTATGGAGCCAAAACAGTAATTAAAACTCAGCTCTACGCGCCACCACGCGCCACCGGCAACCACCACTAATGGCCACCAAATTTTGGCAGCACCACCTACTCAACAGACCCAATCTCTTTCTCAACTACAACAAGTTCCAATTTTACCTGGAAGAGCTCCAATTTAGCCGGTGAAAAATTTCCAGAAAAATTCAAGAACCCTAGGATCGGGTTTGATCGATTCGACCTCCACACTGCAAATTGGAATGTGATGCGCTCGATAGCAAGCGCATAATTTAACCCTGAAATGTCATTAGTAGTACGTAATAAATAGGGATCGTTCTATTCCGGGGATTGAGGGTACACCTGTCATTGTCAAACAATTAAACAATTAAAATTAAAACAAAGTATAATATTCACAAAGATATTCACAAGTCACTACTACAAAAATTGAATCAGACGACGGCTAAAAACCGTCGTCTGATATGGCGGTAAAGCGTCGTCTATCGAGGCGCCGTCTGATGAAGATCGATTGTAGGGAACCGTCGTGTGAAGGGCTCGGCAGCATGCCGGCAGCATGTCGACAGCATGTGGGCAGCCTGTCGACAGCATTAGCTGTTGTGTGACTATTATTCAGACAACGGGTACCCTTAGCAGCTGTTGTGTGATTGCAAATTACACGTCACTTTATTTTGTGGCCGTTGTGTGAGTTTAAGTCACACAACGCTCTTTACAAGGCAGCTGTTATCTGTTTTGAATTCAGACGACGGTTGTTTATTTTTGTGCGCGTTGTGGGACTTTCATTCACACCACTCTTTTTGCTTGTAAGCATCCATTGTCTGTTTTGAATTCAGACGACGGTTGTTTATTTTTGTGCGCGTTGTGGGACTTTCATTCACACCACTCTTTTTGCTTGTAAGCATCCATTGTCTGTTTTGTTTTCAGACGACGGTTGTTTATTTTTGTGCGCGTTGTCGGACTTTTACTCACACCACTCTTTTTGCTTGTAAGCATCCATTGTCTGTTTTGAACTCAGATAATAGAAAATTAGCTAGATGTAGGCTTTCACACGACAGTCCCAAAATCAGTAATTACCAAATGAACAGTAATTAGATTAATGTATATATAGATCAATCTAATATTGTTATAACCCACATGATTGTACCTAAATGGATTACACAATGCAAAATAAGGAGCGTATCGGTATATGCTACTCCAATAGCAAAATAAGGAGCACATCTGTATATGCTACTCCAATAGCAAAATAAGGAGCACATCTATATATGCTACTCCAATGGCAAAATAAGTGAAGAAATGTACTTTAAATCATCACTTCAGACCACAAAAACACATTTCTTGCCTATTTCACATTAGAGGGCGTAGGCCATGAGCAACTGCAGACTTTACAACTTCAGGATGTTCTTCAACACATAACTTGCGAGCTCATTACGGACTTCATCAATTTCCACTTGACTATAAACATGGTTAGCTCTCCTACCCCACTGTAATAGTTTAAAAATCACAAATTAAACTCATGCCATGCCATTTGATAAACTGAAACTATAGTATGAACTCCTTTGAAAACTAACAGCAACCTTTAGACTTTGTTATTTCAAAATGAAAAGCTTCAGTTACCTTTTCTGCAAAACCCAAGTTTGTATCATGTATGATGTCCCTCATATATCTCATCACAAAATAGCCACACTGTTTGTCATTTGGCTGTGATGGAATACCCTTCAAAAATACACAACGTGCACCATCAATTAACAACATATACATATATTACTCATTATTGACTGAAGTATTATTCAAAAGTAAATGAATATATCAAACACATACTGCCATGTTCTTCCATTGAGGAAAACCTCGTCCTTTCTTGTTGCGGTCCGCTCTAAACATTGATATGGCACTATATATAAGCAGATCAACATTAGAAAAGACCAACAATTAATGTATAAGGTGACCAACAATAGAAAGGACCAGCATAGTTGAACAAACTTCCAGTGAACAAGTAAGTTTTGAGCAACTTACGTGTCAACAATATCTTTCCATTCTCCGTTACCTCCAAGGCGTCTTTTTAATGGATCCATGAAATAGACAATGTCATTGTCCGGATCGATCACAGTTAATACCCAATGAGCACTACAGTTCATTAAAATCATTTTAGGAAAATAACCATGTGCATGTAAAAGCGGCAAATATATGAATAATAAAGCTTTGGTTTAAGCATATACATACGATGCATTGTAAGGCACTAAGAAAATCTGGTTTGGAGAAGCACTTATGAGGCGATCTTTTATACGATGCATTGTAAGGCACTAATTAATATATATTGCTACTTTCCCTCTCATGAGCAAAACTTTCTTGAGTTGACAATAAAATTTTTACGTCTCGAACCAAATATATTTCACATTAACATCAAGTCAACAATAAGATATGGTTACGAAGATATAGAATGGGCTGTACATGTAAAGGTATTTTATGCTCATGAGTTCATCTCATCGATTCCTGATGAGTATACAATTCTTACGATTACTAATTGTTGAGCAAACCCACAACACTAGTATGTGCTCTAAATTCTGAAACTGAATATTAGATCAAGGCAAGTAATTTTAAAATTGAAAGAATCTGTCCATTTTGTCCACAATGACAAGATGCAAGAACTATATATCAACAATCCTCGATACTCAAATGGATAACTAGATGTCTTACTTCTGTTTTAAATTCATTGTTCTTTTATTTATGCATGCATTGAAAATTTAGTTGACAATAATGCAAGTAGATGTTGATTCTGGTTTTCAAAAGTTCAATCTGTAATAAAGAGTTCATTTTGAATATAAGCTAAAAGCCAAAAACCCAATTTCACAGAGATAGAGGATTGCACTTTTCAGCTTCCATTTTGATTTAACTGTAAATTACCTAATTAAACTATGCATTTTGAATCAGGATTCAGTAATATGGTTTCCACTGCATAAACTCAAGAAGATTGTCATACATGACTAGATGATAATCACTAACCAATCCCTATATTTTCTTTTATAAATTTTGAATTGAGAAGTATTTTTACGGAGCAAAACATAATAGAAAATCTGCACAAATCCTCCAGAAAATATGAACTATATGCTTACAGAAAGCTACTAGATTCACAAAAGTAATTAAGATCCATGGTTAAAGTAATGTATCCCAACATCAAAAACCAATTCACATTGTAAATTCGACCAGAATAGCTGAAATAACCCAATATTCATACCAAGAACAGCAGGATCCATCATATCTAACCAAAATCAAGCACACAATAGACCCACAATCAAACAGCAGAAAGAATCTATTCTATTCTATTATCATCAATTGGCTGGGTATTCCAGAAAACCAGACTTTCTGTCTTGGGTTGAATTTATTACCTTCTCTATTCCAGAAAACCGCATGATAATTACAACAATATATCGTAACTTGAGAGGACCCAAGTGAAAACAAGATGTAATAGCAAAACCGAGTTACAGAATCGAAGAGAATCAACAGAAAGAAACGATTTCATACCAGAAATTTGATCTTGTAGCTAGGTGCGACGGGAAAAAGAAACAATTTGGTCTCCACTTGCCCCTGGGTGCGACGAGAACCAGTCGGAGAGGCTAACAGTGCTTCGTTCCAAGGGAATCGATTAGATCTAGAGAGGCTGAACTGGCGTCATCTCAGTTCATCGACTCAATCTCAGTTCACCGACTCAATCTCATTCTAAGAGAGATGAGATTGGTTAGAGAGAAGAATGAGGGTTTGGGAGAGTGAGGTCTAGGCTACAGAGTGAGGAATTTCGTTTGGCTTTGGGTATGTTGAGATAGAGAGGATTCCGGTTTTGGATTAGGTGTGTCGAGAGTGAGGCCACTGGGCGAGAGCTAGCTAGGTCTTGTTTTTGGATCTGTCGACAGTGAGTTGAGTCAATTAACATAGAGCAAGGGCTAGCTGTCGAAAGAGGGGTACGTTTTGCTATTATTTAGTTCTTTTTGTTATGTTTTTTTCTCCAAGTGTTGGGGTTTCAGCCGGATTTGTGAGGCCCTATCAATTTGGACAAGGAATCACACAATGGGTTTACGTAAGAACGTCGTCTGAATACAATCAAAGCCTCGTCTCTTATTAATTGGACTTCCCGCCTTGAGGAGCTGGAGAAAGATGGAGGAGGGAAATTTCCCTCCTTTCTGTCAGACATATTTATTAGACGACAGGTTTTTTGTTTATCGTCGTATGACTGACACATGTTGGGGAAAATTTAGGGCTTCAGATGAGTTTGGCATGACATAACTTGGTGGCAAACTTGGCGCTCAAATTTTTTTAGGGTCATACAACGGTTCTGTCCTTATACGTCTTCTGAATTGATTCATAATTCCATATCAGACGACAGATTTTCTAAAAACAACGTCTAAAAAAATAAAAATCAATCACACGACGGAAAACTCTAGTATGTCGTCTGAGTGGCGTCGTCTGATTCAATTTTTCTAGTAGTGAGTATAAACATTATTTACGAAAAGGGGGGAGATTTTGTTTTTGGGTTTTCGAAAATAAATTAAGCAAAGAAAACAAATAAAATGTAAAAACATAAAAATACGAATGGAATGAGAGAACAAAGATCAAAATCGAAACATATGATTAAAATTGACTCAAACCCTAATATTGTTCATCTAAGTCATGAGAAAGGAGTTGATCATGTGAAACATTCGAAAGCAAATGAATTCCCATTTTTTACTTTTCAATGCTAATTAACCTAAGCGAAAGCACCTAGATTAATCCTATCAAACATGCAATCAAACCCTAGAAAGCTAGTCAATCATGTCATGTTTAACGCATTACACATAGAGAAACGCTATCAACTCAAGTGTACAACTTAGTATGGAAAAGTCCACCTAATTGCAATCCTCGTTAATTAAATTCGATCGTTGTACAAAACCTTTACTACTTTGATTCAAGTTTACACAAAACGAAAAGTCGATTTCATGTTCTTAAACCTAGCACCAATTATATCGAAACCCTAAGTGTTTGCAACCACATAAGATTAAAATACAAAAGTTATCTATAACGCAAATTTAATTAAACAAACCCACATAAGCAACTCTCGAATCACAATAATATGAATCTGAAAATTCTCAATTAATCATAAAAATTCCAGAAATTAATATTTGTTCAAACACATATGTCAACTAGTTCATAACCAACGAAATTCAAAGCAAAGGTTATAAAGGAGAATCGGATTACACCGTGAGATGGGGATGGTGATGAACGATTGATGTGGTGGTCTCTTGAATCTCGAAAGCAAGCTTCAAGGTTGGAGATGGATGATGGATGCTCACGGCTATGCTTCTTCTCCCTTGGCCTTGCTTGAACTCGTGGAGATGACTAGAGGATGGAGAAACTCACGGCTATGCTAAGAAGATTTTCTGATTTTTTTTCTAAAGTGTAAATTGTATGGGGGAGAGGAACCCCTGACGTTGAGAAAAGGGGAGAATATATAGGGGCACGACTAGGGTTCTCCAAGCAATCAGAAATTTCCACATCACTTCAACCAATGGTATGATGCCAAGTAAGCCTTGTGATGTGGTCCAACCAATCGTAGAATGCCAAGTAAGCCTTGGTGTGTCATCTAACCAATCAAAACTCTCCAAATTAATTCCCTAAATTCCTTTAATATATATCCTTGCCGAAATTATATAAGGATTTTCTGATTTTCTTCATTAATTTCGGCCAAGAATATCTTAGGAGAGAGTAATTGCCGAAATTCCATAAATAAATTCTGATTTGCTTCACCAATTTCGGCCACAAATATCCTTGGGAAAGTAATTGCCGAAATTCCATAAATAAATGCTGATTTGCTTCACCATTTTCGGCCAAAAATCACATTTAAATCTTCCAAGAATATCTCTTTGCCCTTAAAAATCTCCCTTGAATTACTCCAATCAAAATCTTCAATTATATTTTCAGATTTTCATGTTGCCTCCTCCTTTTCCTCTTTGTATTTTACGGCAAACACATATATATTCTCCAAAAATATCTCTCATGTGTCACAAACCCTAATTTCCATGGGCCTTTATCCATTTGCCGAAATCCATAACCTCTTGAGAGTTCTTGGGCCTTTGTGCGTCACCTTCAAGCCATGTCATCTTCTAATGTCTTCAAGAAGCTTCTTTCAATGCCATGACACTTCATTTTTCTGCTTTCCTTTCTTGGTTGACTCAAGAGTCTTGTTTTGGCAGGGTTTCCTCTTCTGGACAAGGTTTCCTGGTTGAAACAGGATTTCCTGGTTGAACCAGGAAAACTTCATTTCTTCTTTTCAGCTTATTTATGCAGCCCTTTGTATCTCATTTTGTCTCCTTCCAACATTGGTGAGCTCCTCTTTCCATTTGTGAGTTCATTTCCACTTTTTAGCTCCGAGGTCCTGAAAATAGAAACTAGTAAGAAAAATAGAAACTTTCCTAAAATGAAAAATGGCAACTTTCCTAAACTGAAAATGGAAACTTTCCAAAAATGAAAAATAGAAACTACAAAAATAGAAACTTTCTACAAATAGGAACTTTCCCAATCGAAGAATGGAAACTTTCCTAAACAGAGTTTTATTAAGGAAATAACGCAGAAAATGTAGGGAAATGCAGTTAAAAAGTCGCATTAAAATGCTCCTATCAGAATGCAAGACCCGACCTTCGACGCCGGTTTGGTGACCGGAGATGGCCGGAACCGCCGGAAATAGGCAAAAATCACGAACTTCTACAGTTACCTTCCCAGCTCAAAATCTAGCTCCTCCGGCCAAATCTTCACAAAATACCACCACAGATGCGTCAAGGGGGAGGAGACGAGCTTGGGGATAGCCGGATTTCGTCGTGGGTCGGCCGGAGGAGGAAGAAATCGAAGGAGAACAAACTCGGGCCGAAGAGGAAGGAGTCGGGGGAGAAGAGAGGGAGAGTTACCGTGGGTTTCCGAAAATGGAAACCTACAGTGGTAACTTTCCATATATATATTTTTATTACCATGAACAGTAACTTTCACATTTTAAACTATAACTTTCAGATACGAACTCCGATTTAAGTGTACCACATGTCCACGGACTCGGTTTAACGTCCCCTACAACTTACGTGAAGGAAATTTTCTCAAATTGTTAACCCATAAAAAATCAACTTCTAGCCACCCCCCTAAAAGATAAAACTATAACCGCGAATGGTAAAACATACAGTAATTCGTGTAACTCAGTAAAAGGGGTAAATCGGATGTGGGGTGTGACATGGGTAGTGAGTAGTTTTGTTGTTGAGGGCTAGGGTTGTGTGCCCTAGTTCAAATCTTGTGTACAAGATGCTTATTTTAATGTAATGAAGCAATTTTCATATGATAGATCCTTATATCTATTTGTGTTGGGTTAAAATTCATATCTAGGAGCCTAATCAACTCTAGGGTGTGTATTTTGAGCATATCTAGGACGGAGTTAGAGGCTTGAGCTCCTTTAATTCCTAAGCTAGAAACCTTCAATTTAGTATTCGAGGGGTTATAAGCATGGTGATTTACACCCGTTGCGTGAATGTACGGGCGGGTCGCTTAGTAGTCTAATTCCTCGATCTTTAGGCCTCTTGATGTGAATTAGAGACCCTTGAACCGGCTTTAATTCATGCCAAGTGAGTTCCTACGACCCTTGAACCAGAGTAAGAATACCATGAAAGGGAATTTCGGTCCTTGAGCCTTGAACCGCCTTGGATACAACTACAGCCAAAGTATGAAATTTGCATCTACATTAGACTAGCTTCCGACGCACAAGATTTGAGTGAAGGAACCTCCCTAGCACCCGGCATTCTCATTATATTGTTCACACTTTTCTAGTTTAATTTCCTTGCATTTTTATTAATCGCTTTGCATTTTATTACTTTTTGTTAAGTTCAAATCAACTCTCAAACATTAAATCAATTGACTCATTTGTGTATACCCATCTTGAGGCTACAAGTTAGTGGCTTTGAATAGGCTTGGTGTGAGCTAAGTCAAGCATTGCCAAGGCTTGGTGCCTTGATTGTTTATAGTTTTTATTTTACTTTATATTTGTCTTGTGTGCTTTTAGTATCCTACTGCCAGTTATTTTGGTTAGGTCCAACACCTAATCCCTGAGGTACGATAAACTAAGGTCCAAATACTTCCCTTACTTGACACGATTCGTACGCTTGTGAGAGTATATGCATCAAGTCACCCGGAAAGGTTGTTTATCTAACGTTATTCGAATATCACCTCCCATGCATATATGAAATTAAAAACGCCATCATAGGTCATGAAGTAAAATGTAATTAGTTTCACAAAATATTCACTCAATCACCTTCTCCCAATCACATTGCAATATTTGTAGTTTTATAGGCTAGGTTTTGTTCAAATATTACATGACCTGCAGCAACAAACAAACTTGGGAAAAATGCACCAACAGTGTCCGGACACTGTGAAGACTGTCAAAATGATACCTGAACTTACAAAGTTATCAATGTGATACCTGGACTCATATTTTCGTATCAACGTAGTACCTACGACCAAATTCCGTCACGGATCCGTTAAATTCTGCACGTGCGATGCACGTGAGGCCGAAAATGAGGGCAAAAAGACCGATTTACCCTCAAATTTTTTTTTTCTTTCTTTCTTCTTTTTTATTTATTTCTTTCTTTCTTCTTTTTTATTTCTTTCTTTCTTTCTTCTTTTTATTTCTTTCTTTCTTTCTTCTGTTTTATTTCTTTCTTTCTTCTTCTTCTTCGGAGTTCTTCCCCGACGGCGCGAGTACGCCTTATTGTTGGACTGGTGTTGTGCTTGGGTTCTATGTGATAGGTTCAATGTTCAATTCATGGTGTTGAGGGCTCCAATGGCGGCCTGGAGAGGTTGTTTCGTTGTGGGAGATGAAGGTAAGTGGGTCGAAGGGCTGAGAGGAGTATGGGATCAGATCGAATCGCCATGGCTGCCAGAGTGGTTGTTTCGTTGTGGGAGATGAAGGTAAGTGAGTCGAAGGCCTGAGAGGAGTATGGGATCAGATCGGATCGCCATAGCTGCCGGAGTGGGATCTAGTTGCCGGTTCGATAGGGTTTGGAGACAGTAACGCACCGGGGGTGACGTTTGGTGGGGGTGGCTCTAGATTGGGTTCAGTGGGCGTTCGATTACGGCGGCGGCGGCATTACCAATGGTTTGGACAGGTTGCTGTTTCAATCTTCCATGGCCGCTGCTGTTGGGTCTGGCTACTGTTTCGATCTGGTATGCGGATTGTTGGAGAGAGACGTTCCAGATCGGGTTGGGTGGGCGGTGTTGGTGGTGGTGCACTTCGGGGCTCCTCCTGGATCCAATGCTCGACCGCTTCTTCGGGGCGCAGACCTCATGGTCCTCGCCGCAGCTGCTGGTATTGCCACCAATTGAGGCAGACTGCCACCAATCAAGAACATGAACAATTGAGAATATGAACATGAAGAAATGTTAGGTTCATACTTATTGGATTGGGATTTTGATCATGAAAAAATTTTGCTTTTTAGCTGGGTTTGAGAAGATGAACATGAAAAAATGTAATCATCTTTTATTACATTGATGGTTGCGGTGGTGTTGGCGAGGAGAGAAGGAGAGTGAGAGGAGAGACAGAAGAAATAAGAAATTTCTTCTGTTTTTTTTTTTAATAAAAATGTGTAAAAAGACAATTTTACCCTTAAATTTAACGGATCGGTGACGGAATTTGGTCATAGGTACTACGTTGATACGAAAATATGAATCCAAGTATCACATTAATAACTTTGTAAGTTCAGGTATTATTTTGACAGTCCTCACAGTGTCCGGACACTGTTGGTGCATTTTTCCCAACAAACTTTACATGTTCAATCCAGAGAGCATGTGGGTTTAGGGTATCAAAAGGGACACACCTCTCCTCCTCCGAAAAAAAAAAAAAGTCGTACCTTCTTTTCATTGGGCGGAGAAATTTGAAAGTTAGGATAAAATTCATGCGGTTCTCCTCATTAGTTTATAATCTCACTGTTAACATCACAAGCTCACAAAGTTGTAAATATCCTCATATTATTCAAATGGCATGGGTGACTCGTTAAAGCAACATCTTCCTTTGTTGGGATATGGACTAGTCTCAAATGTCCACAAAATTGCCTTTTCTCTTGGTCTCTGCACTCATATCATTTGGCGATGATTGACACCTGGCTAATCCTCCTACTTGGTGTGATTAAATTAGTATTTAACCCTAATCTTGGATACGGGGTTTCTTAAGCCGAGGTCCCTCACATATATAGTTAGGATTTCAAGCAAAGATCGAATCTTATTGGTCTCACAAATCAAATTCACATGGGCTTTGGCCAATGGGAACTTGTGTTTAGGGACACTTGCCAAACCCTAATCATTATTAATTAGTGCTTAGCTAACCCCTAATTAAAATAGTAGGGATGGATTTGAATTATGTGGGCTACGATCTTCATCATCCTCCTTAAAGGGGAGAGAAAAACAAAATCACATTCCTTCCACCATGTAATTAAGATACCTCATTCTTCTTTTTATAAGATGTAAGACGCCTCATACTAATATAATGACATCACATTTTCTATTTTGGGTAATATCAAGCTAACGGAGTAAAGACATTGCTCTCAATTGGGTAAATCCTTGTGGTTGAACAGATTTTTTTTGTTCATTTTTATAACTTAATATTTAACTTTACAATATACCTTAAAAGTAACTTTATTAAGGACCAACTCTAACTTGTTTATAATTATACACATGCCATTGTGGTTATGAATTTTCTTTATGAGAATAAATGAACTTCATTCAATACCTAAATGCATAAAGAGCATGGGAGCTTGTCATTGCATCCTCACCCACATCTCGATCATTAGTTACACCACGCACTTCCCCATATATAACAGTGGTTATAGTTATGTCGTCAAGGACAAACCATCATGAACCAGAGACGCCCGGTCTTAAACCACTAAAACACTCATATTCTCGAGCTGTAAAGTTTGCTATGAAATTTGCCACCTTATTGTGGCTATAATATTCAATTTACGTTCGAAAATATATGTTTGTGTTGGTTGTGGTGTGTGTTAATTTGAGTCCGAAAATCTTTGTTTGTATTGGTTATGGTGCGTATCAATTTTTTTGTTAATTGCATTCGGTGACTCACCTGCTACATTAAATATATTTTCTTTTCTATTTGGGTGACTCAACCCCAAATTTTCTTGAATTGATTCTTTGATTCTTCTTTTTTTTCGACTGAAAAAAATAAAAAAATAAAATAAAATGTTTGCTTTTTTTACATGCCTAATACGTCCTCGTTAAATGTATGCACAAATAGAAAAGATTACCCAAAAATTAGCAAATTTGATAGGTAGTCTCTATCATACATTATACCCTAATGGCACGTTTACTTACTTGGAATGGAAAATAATCATGAATCGGAGACAACTAAAATGGGAGAAGAAATGAATAGGTATTGATTTCGGAGGAGGGTCTCCCCCCTTCGTAATCAAATTCCTGAGTATTCGGGAATCGATTCCTTATAAGGAAGTGGGACCTACACTCATTCTGATTCCTTCATGTGTTAGTAAATGCAGGAATACTTTTATCCAGAATCATTCCGATTCCTTTATGTGTTAGTAAACGTAGGAATAGTTTTACCCCGTAATTATTCTATCTCATTCCAAGTAAGTAAACGTGCCCTAAAAGTAACTTTATTAAGGACCAACTCTAACTTGTTTATAATCATACACATTCCATTGTGGTTATGAATTTTTTTTATGAGAATAAATGAACTTCATCCAATACCTAAATGCATAAAGAGCATGGGAGCTTGTCATTGCATCCTCACCCACATCTTGGGCATTAGTTACACCATGCACTTCCCCATAAATAATAGTGGTTCCAGTTATGTCGTCACACCATCATGAGCCAGAGACGCCCAGTCTTGAACCACTAAAACACTCATTTTCTCGAGCTGTGAAGTTCGCTATGAAATGTGCCACCTTGTTTTGGACTTGTGGCTATAATATTCAATTTACGTTCAAAAATTTGTGTCTATATTGGTTGTGGCTGGTGTCTGTTAATTTACGTTAAAAAATCTGTGTCTGTATTGGTTATGATGCGCATCAATATTTTGGTTAATTGCATTCGGTGACTATTAAATTTATTTTCTTTTCTATTTTGGTGACTCAACCCCAAATTTTATTGAATTGATTCTTTAGTTTTTTTCATGCCTAACACGTTCTCATTAAATGTATGCAGAAATAGAAAAGATGCTAATTTTTGGTCAAATTTGATAGGTAGTCTCTATAATACATTATACATTCTAGGGTTTAGAGGTTTAGGACCTTAGGGTTTTACAATGCATTCTTTTTCTCGCAGATCTGTGAATACATTATACATTCTAGGGTTTAGAGGTTTAGGACTTTAGGGTTTTAAAATGCATTCTTTTTCTCGCAGGTCTGTGATGGCTTCTTAATTTCTTGATCCCTCCAAATTAAAATTTCCAAAGAAAGTTTCATATATTTTGGTCGTGATCTCTAGAATAATGCGTACAAGTACCGAGATGTACTTGTGTGTTCAGGTGCTGTTTTAATTTCCTGGCAAAGAAAATCTAATATGTGAGTCTGTGAGTGCAGGTTGGGCGTACGGATTGTTTAATTGTCATCGGCTGTGAGCTCGATAAAGGCGTGCGTGCGAAGATTAACCATCGATTGGTGCTAATTTTGATTAGTTCTTCACGTGTGACTCTGAGTCAGTCGCTTAATTGGTATTTGAAGTAAACATGTTCCTGCAAGATTTCTGTGCTTCGTTTCAGAGATATATATTCCCTCAACTCAACTCCATGATTTTTATCTATTATACATGGATCGAACCCCCACGAACGAGTTTGATTTTGAAGAACTTGTTGTATTGACACTACTTCAAAAGGTGCAGCTTCGAGGATCGCCTAGGCGCTGTTAACTCAATGGTTAAAGTTTGGTGGTACACTCAAATAAGTTATGAAAGAGCTTCAAATGTTATGTTTGGTGCAAGTTTATAAAAGTAATGTATTGTAAAAATGCCTCAAATAGACTAATACTAGGGTACAAAAATAAGGGAGGCAAAGTTACGACTATGTGAGAATGCATCTCTTGATCATAGTCTTGCCCCATTAGGAAAAGAATTCTAATGAAGCAGTTATTTAACAAACGTTTAAACTAGGGTGCAGCTATCACCAAATGCTTATCACACCCTACAATAATTAATGACAATTCCAGTTTCTCATCTCACCATAGTGGCAACATAATGGGAAAGCTGATCTTATTAGTATATTATGGCTTCAAGTAATCATTTACTTTCCGGTATGTCACCACCTCTGTAAATATAGAGAATAGAATAGCTAGAAGTGCACTATTCGCTAATTGGTGCATGGTAGAATACGTACTTTTTGTTGAGACTCTTGTTATTATCTCGAGTAGTTCTCTATATGCTTATTGTAATTTGGGGTTCAGGTTTCATGTCCCCCTCCCCCATGTATTCTACAGTTTTCATTAATGATCAAGGCTTAAGGGCAGCCGTACTGGCCCTCTTTCAATATATATATATATATATATATATATATATATATGTATATATATATATATATGTATATATATATATATACAGATCCTATCTAGAGCGAGGTCTCGCTCTGAAATTAAAGTGCGAGGTTGGAGTTTATGGTCACTTTTCGGTCGCCTATCCACATCTCAACCGTTCAGTTTTTAGCTACTAATGTATAGATCATCTCTGCAAAATTTCAGCCAAATTGATGGTCTTTAAGGTATCTAACTTGCTAAACCAATGGATGAAGTGAATCTGTCTAACCTGAACCGTACTAGCGTTAAGGCAGTTATCAATACCTTAACGACCATCAATTTGGCTGAAATTTTACAAAGATGATCTATACATTAATACCTAAAAACTGAACGGCCGAGATGTTGATATGCGACCGAAAAGTGACCCTAAACTCCAATCTTGCATTTTAATTTTAGAGCGATGCCTCGCTCTAGATAAGATTTGTATATATATATATATATATATATATATATATGTATGAATTGCTACTACATGACTCAATAGTCAATCCTAGAACATTGATGAATTATGAATATATTTTCCATTTTACTCATAAGTACTAATGAAAAAAAACTACAATGAAACATGGGTTAGATTTCGGAATAGATGATCGAATGGCGCTTAGGAGATGTTTAGAGGGTGTAGTAAGAAAAAAAGTGTCTAATTTTTCAGATAATTATTGCCTTTACTGGTCATTTTACATTAGGGTAAAAAAGTAATTCAATAATTCAATCTTGTGTAGGGTGAGGTGAGCAAACCGGAGGATGATAGTAGCTCACCCTTAAATTATTACGTTCTTGACCAAAAGATTGTTTCGTATTCTAACAGATGTTCGTTTTTTTGAACAAATATTTGATATTGAAACTTGTCAATTGACAGGGCGGATCTATGTCTTAACATATTGATCATCATATATATATATATATATATATATATATATATATATATTTTTTTTTTTTTTTAAGAATATCACGTCGATATATTAATAAAACTCATGACAGAAAGGACCATTACATATTCTCCCTCTACCATCTCTGGGCAGATAAAGAGTTTGTGGTGAAAAACTACAGCGATACATAGATTAGGTCCAATCAATTGACGGTACCCAAGCGCACTTATTCAAAGAAAGCCTATAAACTATGTTACCAATGACAAGTAAATAGGCATAGTTCAAAAGAAAATCAAAAACTAAATTTTCTCCTTGCCCTTAACACTAGGGCTAGGAGCGAGGTTTTCCAGGGCAAAGCATGCTAAGCACCTCTTCAGCTGCAAGCTTCTTATTCTTTGAAGAATTCTTGTTTTTCGACCCCAGGGGCCGGCCTCTTTTCTTCTTCTGTTCCGCTTTGACCAGCTGCATAGATTCCTTGGGGAATGACCCTTCCTTAGGAATTAAGACACCTCCTGGAGCTTCAATGAGGCCCAAGGATTTAGCAGAGAATTTGGTGTGGAATTCGGAAACTTTCAGTTTCTTGGGCACGATGAATGACCTAGCGGCAGTCTCACCATCATATGGCAGGTATATGTACTTGTTATATATTAAGTTATTAACTATCATATCAACTGTCATGATTCATGAAGAATTCTAGTAATTTTTTCTTTCTAATTCTCTCACTAGTCTTTATTATTTTCTTCCCATATTGCAATAAAATCACATCGTCATTTTCTAGCTAGTTCCCCATTTGGAGATCATAGTTGAAAAAAAAAATTTGAATAAAAATCATCTAGTCGTTATCTGCCTTTTTAAAAAAAAAAAAAAAGACACAGACGATTGATTATTCGATCAGATCGCTGAAAAACCATCTATATAATTGGATAACTAACTTTTTCGATTTCAGATTTTTTTCTTTTGCTTTGTGGGATGTCCCTTTGTGTCAGTCTATAGATCAATTTCAACGTACTCCAGCTTCATTTTGGTCTGACAAGGGGATATCTCACATCACATGGTTGCAAATCGCTCAAAAAACTTGACATTAAACTTTTCTTCTTTTAGCTAGTTCAAGAAAACGATGATCTTTATTTCAAAAAAAAAAAAAAAAAGCGATGATCAAAAGTCCCCAACATCTTGAATGTGATCGAGGTAAAGTATCCTCACATACAGAAGCTAAAAAGCCTACCATTCCCTTCATATAGGGTTTCTGCAATTACTTATGTTTGTGCTACCACAAACTATACATGGAATTTTCTCCATTTTGATGTCACATTTTATTTTCTTTAATCTGTGCAAAGTGCAAACATTACATAACACTTTGCTTTTCTCATTTATAGCCGATTAATTGGTTTTGAGTGCTAAGTTGCTAACGCAAATTATATCATTAACTAATACAAAAAAAAAAAGGTTTTTGTCTATTTACCCCATTGTAGGGATTTTTTTCCCACTTATCCCATTAAGTTTTTTTAATTCTCCCTTACCCAAAACACACTAAGGAAGTCTTCCCTAATACCCCATTAAGTTTTTTTTTTTTTAAAGACTATTTTACCCTTATCCCTTTGTTACTTAGAGAGAGAGAGAGAGAGAGAGAGAGAGAGAGAGAAACCATAGGAGACTTCACCGGAGTCCGGTCACCGGACACCGGAATCCTGTTACAGGCCGCCGCTCACCGGAATTTTTTGAAAACCTCGCCGGAGATCCCCAAAGAGGTTGTCAGAGATCTCATCCATTGCCGGAAAGGTTTATTACCCCCCAATAAACCTCTATTGCCCCAATAGAGGGGCCCCTAATAGACGTCTATTACCCCCCAATATACTTCTATTGCTCCCCAATAGAACTTTCGGTAGCCAGAATGAGAACTAATATCTCCCTAAATTTAGACAAATAAAACTTTGATTAAAGAAAAAAAATGAGGAGATTACATCAATTCAAAAAGTCTATTGCCCCTCAATAGACGTCTTTGCCCCCCAATAGACATTTAACAAACCTCTATTGCCCCAATAGAACTTCTTCTTTTTTCTTTTTCTTTCCGTCTGGGCCTTCTGCCCACAGGTTACCACACACAAAAAAAAAACAAAAACAAAAAAAAAGAGTCGGCGACTCGAAGTTTGACCAAGATTAAGTACAGAGAAGAAGAAGTGCTTTAGTAGTAGTCGTTTGGGTTTAGGAGGTTGAGATTCTCCGGCAACCGTATCTTAGCGTAGGAGAGCACGCCGTAATTGGTCCACTTGTGGAGAACTCTAGCGACAGTAGCCTCATATCCAGTCCATGCCACTCTCTCCTCTCTCTTTCATCCCTCCGATCCACCACTCTCTCACCATATTACTCTCTCTCCTCTCTCTCTAGCCGAGATATCAACGCCGGAGCTCCGGCAAAACCACAATGATATCATTACAGAACCAGCTCTATAGTGCGCGGGTCATCGCCGTCATCTCCCTCGTTCATTCCGTTGTCACTGAGATCCTCTTCGTCCACAACGATGTCGTCTTCAAACTGCTTCTCCCCCCTCACATCGTCGCTCTGTTCTAAGAGGTTCTCAAGTATTTGATCATTTCACGGCCTCGCACCAACGGTGGATAAGACACCGGTGCCACTTCTCGAGCTACGACACGTCACGCAGAGGCTCGATCTGCATTTGGAGGCTCTCGTCGCCGTCGCTTTTGGCAACTTCGCTGGTGACAACATCGTCAACAGTGGAGTGTCGGGGAGAGAGAAAGAGAGAAATCTGGCGTCGTGCCGGAGTGAAGAGAGAGAGAGAGAGAGAGAGAGAGAGAGAGAGAGAGAGAGAGAGAGAGAGAGAGAGAGAGAGAGAGAGAGAGAGAGAGAGAGAGAGAGAGTTTGCATCGTGCTGGAGAGAGAGAGGAGATTGAGTGGCATTTGATCGATGTAGTTGTTTAATTAAGTTGAAGGTAAATTTGTCATTTCTCTCTAAAATGGGTTAGACGTTGGAATAAAAATCTGTTACTGAGGTAAGTGAGATCATTTTGGCCAATTTTGGTGCTTTGGGTCAAGAACCCAAAAAAATACATCATTAACAACAACAATATATACCCACATGTGTCATAGACTAATATGGCAGATGAATCCAAGAGCATATAGAAACAAGAGAAATTCTTAGATGGTGGGGCAGCCTAATCAAAACCCAAAAAAATTTAAGTATGTTCCGAACCTATCCTTACTTATTAAAATTAAATACACAAAACACTCCCTTGCATGTTCACTGATTGGACTGCCCTAACAGTCACGTGGTAAGTTTGCCCTACGTAAGAATCTCTCCAGAAACAAAAAGATTTGTAGTACTACATATAGCCACATATATATATATATATATATATATATATAATTATATTTATTCTTTATGACTTAATTATACATGGTGCAAGCCACTAATGTAAGTTTAATACTAGTAAACTAATTAGAACCACTGGGTTTATCAAGGTATTAAAAAAATACTTTCACCCTTAGACCACCTTTTCGTCTATATATAAAGCTCTTAGTGAGTCAAATCGAACACAAATTAAGCTAGCTGCTTAGAAACCGTAGATTGATCAATACCATAAGTACTACAGTTCTTCAGCTCAATGCACTGCTTTTCTTCTTAGTTATCTCCTTAATCCTTACGCTAACAATAGTTTCACTATTCATCAAGCTAATATTCTAATTTTTCTTTTTTGCAGAAACCTTAAATTTACAGAAGGAACATAAGGGATATGGGAAGAGGGAAGATCGTGATCCGAAGGATTGATAATTGTACGAGCAGGCAAGTGACTTTCTCAAAGCGTAGGAAGGGTTTGATTAAGAAGGCGAAGGAGTTGGCGATTTTATGCGATGCAGAAGTTGGACTTCTGATCTTCTCTAGCACTGGGAAGCTTTATGAATGTGCAAGTAACAGGTTTGACCAATATTAATATTCTTTGATCTGTATAAATATCGATCCCTTGGTTCTTGTTACTGCAGCTAGTTTACATGCTTTCTTCGATCACATATTTCATTATTCTTTCTATATTTTGAAGATTCTTTCACCAGCATATCTGATAATTTTCTGGATATATCATGCATATATTTATATACAGTATGTGATGTATTATGCATATATTAATGTTTGTGGAAAGATACTTAGGTTAATCAATGTTTTATCTAAGGTTGAATTAAGTATGCATGCATGTTGTTTCATCTAAGAAACAAAAAGAGGATAATGGTTTAAAGATTAGCAGTAAACTGATATATTCAGTTTAAAGCATAATTGGCTTAGAAATTTTCTAGTTTGATTTTCATAAAAAAAAAATATAAAAAAATTGATGAGATTGAAAATATGGAAAAGAAAAATATTGGTAATCATGATCTACTAAAATTTCAGACTACACCAATGTTTTGTCAGACAGTTATACATTTATAAAGGTAAGATTTACTCTTTTGAATATTATCATGCCTAGCTAGTGCTATAGCTTGAAGTGATTAATATAATATAAAGCCTCAAGGGCAATAACAAAATCATTTAAGTGTAGTCCAAAAAGAGATTAAACACCATTCTCCAAAGATTAGGTGAAACTAAAAAGAACGGCTGCAGCATGGAGAAAATATAGTAACATACATATGAATATATGATTGTCACTATCAATATGTGTTTTTGTGGAATCACCGATATATATCGAAGTTTCTAAATAGGATGACAAGCATGTATCAAATTGTTTTAGTTGAATTATTTTTGGTATGTATGAAGATGCTAGAAGCTCGCAAGAACATTAGTCATGAAGTCAACTGCATATGTCTAAGCTAAGCAGGCTCTCTCCTATAGTACGTGTTTAGGATGGTAATATTTCTATGACATTAGTTGTCTCAATAATGTTTTATCACAATGTTTGTGTCATATTATAAGTAGATATTAGCTATTGTATTGGTTAACAAGTGTTTTTTGACTGCACAATGATGGAAAATTGTTTAGTTATGATCTAATTGTTATCAAAATTCATCATGAAAACCTAGCTGTGACAAAAATCTCTATTTATTCGATATCAGTTAGATGATTAAATGAATCATTTATTGAATGAATTTTTGCATAGGCGATGTTTAAAATGTAATTCTGGATAGAATATGAAAGGTTCCATTTTCACTGTTGCCTGTTGGGATTCCGTCTATTACAGTTCTAAACCAATTGGCTTATAACTAGAAATAAGCAACTAGGGTTTCCAAATAACTAGAATTAGACTATGTCTAAGTCTCTCTAGGTACTGTCATAATGATACATTGCGTATTTAAATTACGAGTATATATAGGGTCTCAACAATATCATTTACTTTCGTAATATAGTGTACTACCATGGCTTTGAGTTTGCGCATCAACTTTCTCAGAAGTCCTCTGGAAACTTCTTTTTTTAATTTTTTTATTTTGTTAATTTAACAACTGTGCAACATCTGATTACTTGATGTCCTTCCTCCAGCATGAAATTAGTCATAGAGAGATATAACAAAACCAAGGAGGAAAACCAGCAACTTCTTAATCCAGCATCAGAAATGAAGGTCTTCTCCGTCTACCACTCATTTAACTTCTCTGCAACAATTTTATATTCCAGCATATCACTACTAATTTATTGTTTATGTTTCTTTTTCTTTCTTCCCCTATTTATTTGAGCTTAAAATAATTATCAAATTAAAATTCTCCCATCTTAAAACCTCCTTGCATCAACCAAGGGTGAATTCTTGATGAATCTTCATTTCTTATTCTTTATCTCCTATCTTTGAAGAGAAAAGGTTTTCCATGAGTTAATCACTTTTTTTAATAATTTTTTTATCCAGCTATATTAATCATATCGTCATGAATACAATGGACCATATCTCTAGTATCTACCTCAACATTGTAGAAAATATCTTATAGATCTGTGAGAAAACTATAAACCTTTTTGTGTTACCAATCAACAAAAAGAATTGACATGCATGTCTTATAATTCTAGACATTCAACACCGAATATGTATTGTTAGGTTTCAATAAAAACGAAATCAACTCCCGGTACGTGTTGCTTGTACCTCCATGGAGAATTCTTGGATACCTTGGTGTTTGCCATACCCTCATTTTGTTAAATATTTTGGACCATTGGATTAGTAATATATCCAATGGTTCAAAATATTTAACAAATTGGTAACTTGTTTAGCCCTTAGCCTTTCTAATTTTTTTGGTAACACAAACTACTAATTGAATTGAAAACAATAAAGATGGTGAAAACAATAAGTCAATTAATGTTTGATTATCAATCAACAATAGACAATTATGATTTTTCCTTTTTTAAAAAAAATTAAAAGAACCTTCTATCCTAAGTTCACCAAATTACTTTTAGTTAAATAGTCTATATTACTAATTAATTTTATTATTAGTGAATTAATGCTTATTATTAATGGACAATTACACAATTGATTGAAAATTACGTTTTTTCCTTATTAAAAACAAAAACCTTCTAACCTAAGTTCGCAAAATTAGTATTAGTTAAGAATCTTTATTGCCAATTAATTATATCATTAGTAGTTTCCTTAACTAAATATAATTCTTTTTATATGAATTTTACGACAACGACAATAATTAGTGTAAAAATAAATAATATTTGTTTTAAATGTAGTCAAATGAGAACCTACTTTAGGACTTATTTACTCAAATGAGAATCTACTTTACTCTAATGAGAACCTACTTTTCTCTAACGAAGACCTCATTTACTTTAATGTGGATTTTTTTTTCTAATTACCACATGTGTCCTCAAAGTAGTTACATGAGTCCTCAAAGTGGTAAATATTATATAAAATAGAACATGTATGATTAGTGAAATTATTACTACAATGACTACACATTTTATCACAACCACAATACTTGATGTAAAAGCGGTAACTTTTGTTCTATTTGTAGTAATTACTTCACCTAAACTAATGTACTAATTTATAGACAATTTAACAAGTATGACAACAAATTTGTTGTCAGAGTGGTAAATCTTTATGTTTTTATCATTAATGAAATGATTACTACAATGACTACACATTTTATCACAATCACAACAATTGATGTAAAAGCGGTAACTTTTGTCCTATTTATAGTAATTACTCAACCTAAACTAATGTACTAATTTATGGACAATTTAACAAGTGCAACAACAAATTTGTTGTCAAAGTGGTAAATCTTTATATTTTTATCATTAATGGAATAATTACTCAATGACTACATATTTTACCATAACTTGCAATTATTGGTGTAAAGCAGTAACTTTTGTTCTGATTGTAGTAATTACTTCAAAAACTATACCATTTACAAGATTACCGACCATTTTACAATTCCGACAACATTTGTGTTGTGAACATGGTAAAATTAAAATTAGACCCAAAGATATGTAACAACTCAGTATTGTAAGGAGCTTCTCCACTTGATACTCAAGGTTCTAAATTTGATAAAAGTTGTCCAAATATGATATTTACATCTTTGACCACTCAATTACAATAACCACAACAACTATTGTCATAAGTCGTAATTGTAGTTCAACTATGTGTAATTTATTATTTTGACAATACTTGTTACATGATTTTTAACAATGTTACATATCAAGAAAGAGTGTGTTGTTAATATGGTAAATTTTATTTTTAAAAATGACACATGTTGATATTTAATTGGATAACCTGTTGACTAGTTCAGTAGGTTTCCACTATATTAATTTACTAAAAGTAAAAAAAAAAAAAAAAAAAAGGGTATGGCAAACACCAAGGTACCCAAGCCGACCCCGTACTTCCATGGATCACAAACAAAGAAAATAGTACAATATTCTAGAGTCCTGCTTGAGCAAGTCGAACGAACTATTCTTTAATGGAATTATGTCAATCTGTAGATTTAAGTTTTTCCTGAATCTTGAACATATATCAGAATTTCTTTGAGATTTAAAAAAAAAAATTCTAGATGTCAGAAAAGCTTACATTCTACCCCACCATCAGGCATAAAGAGAAAATATAACATAGTAGTATATCAATTTCCTTGGCACTGATCAACTAACTAAGTTAGTTTGACTTCAACCTGATTGTGATAACTTCGTACATTTGGTTATGTTCGGAGCAAAAACTTGTGTTTGTTATATACATATGGATATATTTCTCGATTGACTACAAAGATATGTAGTAACGTAGTTGTGTGCTAACACACATTGGAACACCAAATACATGCATGTCAAGTATTCATTCTCCACCATGAAGAGATAAGATTAGGGGTAGTTGCATTCTCCACCTAAAAGACGTTAAACCATCTTTGAAATTTCAGCTGCCAGGGATGTAGAGCTGTACATTTTATCTTCTGAAACAAAGTCCTGATGATGGAATACTGAAGTAACATAATTCCATTATATGATAGTTCGTTTGTCTTGATTAAGACGTACTGGTAGAATATGTTGGAACAATCAGCTAAACCAAATTGTACACATGCTGCAAGAAAGATGTTTAGTAAACAAATTACCCTTGTAGCGATGTGAAAAATTACTAATCTAAAAAAATTTAAATGATGATCTTGATGAGCAAGACGTAAGTTTCCAATGGCATATATGCAACCAAGGGGGCTGAATAGCTTGTACTGTTGATTTTTGCTTCTTTTGAAACCGGTTTGAAGGTTATTTCTTCAGTCACATGCTTCAGCCATATATCTAAAAGAACTTCATTTCTTTTTATTCGAAAGGATATATTAATGCTTTTTTAAAATGTTGCATATAACTTGAGTTATCATACTTGCTAGTTTTGGCAAAGGGAAGTCACCCTCTTACGGGAGCAACTACAGAACTTGCGAGAAAACCACCGGTACAATCTTTCTCCTTCATTTTATAATTTTACAATTATATTTGAAAACACACATAAAGACAATAATGTATAATGTGCATATGTATTCAAGCGAAAATGATATCATTGAGCATATGTTCCAATAACTTGCTAATCTGCTTAACAACATATATATAACCAGGTGAAAGATACAAGTGAGCATATGATCCAAACTGCTTATCTTAGTTTCATTGTAGTAAATTGAAGATCAATACCTATATATTAGACTAATCCAGATTCCGATATCTATGCAGGCAGTTCATGGGAGAACAGCTTGGTGGTTTAACTATAAAAGAGCTAAAGGGTCTAGAAAATCAATTAGAAATCAGTCTGCAGGGAATTCGTCTGAAAAAGGTCAGTTCATAGGCTTCGGTCTCTAAATATATTCATTTCCTTCTTTTCTTTATTTGTTTTTGGATATGTTGCAGAATCCCATAGGACTATCAATTTTCAGTATACTGTAAGTCTGATAAATAACATGAATTTAATCTCTTGCAGGAAAAAATATTGACCGATGAAATTGAAGACCTAAATAAGAAGGTTTTTCCCAGAACAAATATTTAATTATTCCTTGTTACACTTCCTAGTACCTACCAAGTGCTACTATTATCCTTATCAGTGTTTCCTTCTTATCTGTTCCTTACAGGGAAATTTTATTCATCAACAAAATATGGAACTGTACAAGAAGGTAATAAACCTCAGTTTTCAAGAAAAATTGGAATTAAAGAAGAAGAATATATATTCTGCTTTAGTTAGAACATGCAATTTTAGATTGATGGAATTAAAGATTCCATCATTTATAAATTCCTACGGATTTCATAATTTTCTCATCCAAACGCACCGTCAAGAAATTATAAGGCCTCATTACCTTATTTGAAAAAGATACGATAATAAGCAGGATTAATTAATTATAAGGTTTCTTATATCAGGTTTTTGGCACAAGCGCTCTGAATCCCGAAAGTGGAAGTGGTTGTATTCCCTTTGGCATGAGCACAAGTGAGGAGTCACATCTCCCCATCCACCTTCAGCTAAGCCGAGCTGACCAACAAACTTAAGAGGCACACATAAGAGCAACAGAATGGGGGTATGTAAAATCGTTTTTCACATTTTTTTTCTAAGCGAGTGCTATGAGAGCTATTTATCTGAATTTCTTTTGGTTGAAAATTTTATCTGAAATATGGTTACGAAACTCTGCAGCAGTCTATATATCAAAGAAGTGTGTGAGGATTTTGGACAAATGCTAACCTACTTGCCCTAAACAACATACCTTATGTCCCAAGCAAGTACAGAAGAGTGCTTTTCCGATCCTTTTTTTTTTTTTATGGAGATGAACAAGAAGAACAGCTCAACGAAACTTATGATCCTGATATATGTTTAACTATAATGAATTTAGTTAAAGTCATCAGCAAATGATGGTTTTGGCTAAACTTTAGTTGTTGCTCTCGTCTTTTGACCGTTTGGTCCTTTGGATTGGTTGTATGTTATGGACAAGCTAGACCATGCATAGTCTTTATGTTGTTCTAATAAAACTTTTGCTACGACCAAATATTATCAGCAGATGACGGCATGTGGCAAGACCAAAAATTCTAGCTGGCCTATTTTTTCTTTTTATACTTTTGTGTTAAGGGTTAACTTCCAACATGATACTTGTATTATCTTGACTCGATCGGGAAAAAATTATACTTCATCATGGCATGGCCTCATTTGGTACTTCTGTCCATAGTGTAGTGAAAAATAAACGTTTGATGGCAAATGAGCACCTTCTTAAAAGGGTAGAAGAATTTCCTTTTACCCAAAATACCTAGGAAACATGTCGGAGCACAAGTTTACCAAAGAAGACATCGACATGAATGTGTTCAAGTCGAAGTCCATACTGAATCATGGATGATGGATCACAAAAGCAAGATACACCAACAGTACTACACCTTAAAAATGAGAAAATTAGATATAGACCCAAAAATTCAACCTTCTATTAGAAAAAACCCATACATACATTTCTTGTAATTTACACCGAAATCACATTGATAAACCTTCTATATAGAGTGATTCATAAAAAAAAAAATAATAATAAATATATAAAAAGAAAACCTTCCATATAAACTGTAGGCCTATATATAATCAATAGTTTTTCCTTATAAAATATCCAATTTGCCCTTTTACATTCTCTCAAATAATACATGTCTAATGTACCTACTAAATATATATATGTAGGTAGGACTTAAATAATAGAAACGTTCAAGCTTATTAGAGATCGACACGCAATGATATATACCACAATCATAGGTGTAACATTTTTGTTTATACAATCATAGATATAATATAATAGAAAACCTAACAAAGAGGTATGATACAGGAAATAATAATAAATTCTAATACAGAGATGTTATACAAAACCCATTAAAATAAAAATATTACAATCAACTCTCTCCCCTTGAAAAACCCTAAATCCTGGAGTTCTCCGTTTGCTACAACATTGTGCTCGTCCGGCAACACCATGACGTTTGGGTGGCCTCCGGCCTCCCCAGGTCATGGGGTTGCTGCCAAAACGGAGATCAATATCTAACACCCATAGGATTTTGTCATAGGGGTTGTGATCCCGGTTTGGTCAGTTTCGGTTAGGCTGGGCTTGTGGTGGAGGATCAGATCATGCTGTTACCGGTCGGTAACCGGTCCCTGCGACGGGTCTCTTGGATGTGAGAACCCAGAACGAGGACAGGGTTGTTCCATGATGATGCATATCGACGGCATGGCTCGGGAAGACGATGGTCAGCGGCGTGGATCGTGTCTACGAGGATCGGCGATATGGATAGGCTGGAACACTGCCAGAAGGTGACGGACGACAAGGGAATGGAAGAAGATGGTGGACTGGGCCAGAATCAAGCTGCTGGGCCTGGAGCAAGCTTCCTTGGTGGACTACCCCAGTTGGGCCGCGAACTGTTGGGCTAGGGTTTTGCTCTAATCCATTGCTATTTGGGCTAGGATTTAGGCCCTTGGCCCAACCCTATGTTTTTTGCTTTTGTCTAATTACAATAATGTTTATTGTATTAGGAACCTAGATCTCTAGCGCCTCCGGCGTAGTACCAATGGAGGATCCTCGCTATCTTTACATATTTGATGTCTAATGAGTATGTCTATTTCTATGTACCATTGTGGGTACTACCACTATCTTCTTGTCTGCCTATGTCCTTAACTGGCAGTGGAAGGGTATGTAACGGCCTATTCTAGCTTGTGATGAATGATATTATTGCCCCTCAGGCCTATTCAAAAAATAAAAAAAATGCGAAACCCATTAACATTTAGGCTATAATGGCTGTAATCGAATGTATAAACCAAAAACTAAGCCTCCTATATGTTAGATACATACCTGAAATCAAATTATCTAAAAATAAAAAAAAGTATTCTAATGATCAGGTACCTTATTAATACATACCTTACAAATAGAACAACTGTATAATATGTTATTTGTAAAAGTAAATTGAGATTGGAATTGGTCTACTCATTTCATTTCATTTCATAGCCCCTTTATATAGAGAGAGAATTGCAACGGAAATATCAATTACAATTATAACATTAAATGCTGATTGATCCGTAATCCTTGCTGATTGATAGTAATTGCTAATTCCTTGATTCCTTCTCCTTCAATCACTTTGACGAAGACACATAATGTGTTTTTCCTTTAACACTCCCCCTTGTGCCAAGTCAAAGACTAAATGGAGCATAAGTTATTGCCTCACTAATAACCTTGCCAAATAACAATAAAAACCCTATGGGACAAAAAATATACATTGGTCGAAGGAAAAGAGCACAACGCACCTTTTACATTTGAGTATGACATGTGTGTGTTAGACTCCCCCTGACGTCTACACCTCCCCCTGATACTTACATTAATCAGGGGAGCTTAGAAAGTCTTCGCATTCCTATGATTTTCACATGTTTCTCAAATATGGCCTTAAACAATGATTTGATGAACAAATCTGCTACATTCTCCTCAGACCTTACTTGATTCACTTGAATCTTGAGGAGAGCCTGTTGTTGTTGATTGTAGAAAAACTTTGGCGATATGTGTTTTGTATTATCACCCTTGATATATCCTATCTTCATCTGTTCGATGCAAGCTGCATTATCTTCATAAATGCAAGTAGGCTCTTTAGTGGTAGAACTCAAACCACTAGTCCCTCGAATATGTGTGATGATAGCTCTTAACCATACACAATCACGAACCGCCTCATGTAGAGAAATGATCTCTGAGTGGTTCGAGGAGGTAGCCACAAGGGTTTGCTTGGTTGATCTCAAAGATATCGCCGTGTTCCCAATGATAAATACATAACCAGTTTGGGAACAACCTTTATGTGGGTCAGAGAGGTACCGAGCATCAGCAAAACCAACCAAAACGTCATTTGGCATTTCGGTGCAGTGAGTGGCGCTTTCGCCATCAACATTTCCTTTAGGAATTGCAGTTCCATCTGCGGTCCCTCTTGTCTCTCTGTAGGAAAAGAACAGTCCCAAGTCAATGGTTCCTTTTAGGTATCGAAAAATGTTCTTGATACCATTCCAGTGAAGCTGTGTTGGCGCTGAGCTAAATCTAGCTAACAAGTTCACTGAGAATGAAATGTCTGGTCAAGTACATTGGGCTAAGTACAACAATGCGCGTATTGCACTTAGATAGGGAACTTCAGCTCCCAACACCTCTTCGTCATATTCCTTTGGACGAAATGGATCTTTCCTTGCATCTAAACTTCGACCGATCATGGTAGTTCTAGCAAGATGCGCTTTGTCTATGTTAAATCGCCTGACTTTTGGACATACACAGACTGGTGGATTAGTATTCCACAAACTCGGTGTTCTAGTTCAAGGCCTAGACAAAATCGAGTTTTCCCAAAATCTTTCATCTCAAATTCGGATTCAAGTAGCTCGTGGTTTCTCTTATTTCATCAAGAGTACCTATTATGTTCATATCATCGACATATACTGCTACAATCGCAAATCCGGAACTTGTTTTCTTTATGAATACGCAAGGGCATAATTCATCATTCTTATATCCCTTCCCACTTAAGTAGTCACTTAAACGGGTATACCACATCTGCCCTGATTGTTTCAATCCGTAAAGTGAGCGTTTCAACCTAATTGCAAATGCACTCCATGGTTTAAAGTCACTTGACTTGGGTAATGTAAGGCCATTAGGCACTTATATATATATATATATATATATATATATATATATATCTAAATCTAGATCCCCATAGAGATATGCAGTAACCACATCCATGAGCTGCATTTTCAGTCCTTCGAAAACTACTAAGCTAACTAAGTAGCGGAACGTTATAACGTCCATTACGGGAAAGTATGTCTCCTCATAGTCAATTTCAGGGCGTTGTGAGAAACCTTGCGCCACAAGTCGAGCCTTGTACCTCAGGACTTCATTCTTCTCATTATGCTTTCTGACAAATACCCATTTATGTCCTACAGGCATTACACTTGGTAGGGTTAGCACTACCAGACCAAATGCCTGTCTCTTTGCCAGAGAATCTAGTTCTCCCTTAATTGCTTCTTTCCATTTAGGCTAATATGCTCTTTGTTGGCATTCTGCAACAGAGCGTGGTTCGATATCTTCGTGCTCTATGATTTCTTGAGCAACAGTGTATGCAAATACATCATCAATATGTATGGAAGATCTTTCTATCAACTCATACAAACTCTCATAATCCATTGAGATTTCTTTATTCTCTTGAATCATTTCAAATATCGGAGCATCCTCCAATATTGATTCATGGACATAACTATAATCAGAGACAATCTCATGAGAGGGGTTCTCTACATTGATAATTAATGGATCAGTTTGTGCCTTACTCGCCCTCTTCTTCCTTGGGTGAGTATCAATCGAACCAAGTGGCCTTCCTCTCTTCCTTTGGGGAGCCACGGCCTCAACCACACCGCCACTAAGTATGCAGTGCCTCTATCTGCGGCACCGTGCCCTTTGTTGGGGACTTTTAACCTTGCAGGCACATTTGCAGCTGGTATATGTGATCTCGTCACTTTTGCGATATCAGTAAACGCATCAGGCATCAAATCTGCTACGTTCTGAAGATCGATTATTCTTTTCACTTTACTTTCACATTGTGAAGTGCGGGGATCAAAATGAGACAGAGTGGGGACAAACCACTACAATTCATGTCGTTCCTTTGGAAAATCCTTTTTCCTATCTCCCCCTAACGACGGGAAGACTGTCTCATCAAAGTGACAATCCGCAAATCTAGCGGTAAAGAGATTGCCTGTCAAGGGTTCCAAGTAGCGGATAATTGTTGGGGATTCGTATCCAACATAAATACTTAATCGTCTCTGAGGACCCATTTTAGTGCGCTATGGGGGCGTAATAGGCACATATACTTTCCAACCAAATATGCATAAGTGTGAAATGTCAGGCTTATATCTAGTTACTAACTGGTACGCAGAAAATGGTTGGCTAGCAGTGGGTCTGAAATGAATAAGTAAAGTTGCGTGCAATATTGCATAACCCCATGCAGATATAGGTAGGTTGGTGCACATAACCAATGCCCTAGCCACCATCTATAGCCTTTTGATGGTGGCTTCTGCGAGAACATTTTGTGTATGCATATGGGGTACAGAATGCTCTACATCGATCCCAATAGACATGCAATAATCATCAAATGCTTTTGATGTAAACTCTCCAGCGTTATCAAGCCTTATAGACTTGATAAGGTGATCAGGGTGGTGAGCAGTTAAAAGTATAATTTGTGCTAGGAGTTTTGCAAATGCAGCATTTCTTGTAGACAATAAAGCGACATGACCATCGTGTCGAAGCATCCACCAGAACCATAAAGTACTTGAATGTCCGCATTCTGGATGGATAGATCCACAGATATCACCATGTATCCTTTGTAAGAATGGAATGTTTTGTTTTGTATTTTTAGCATAGGAAGGTCTCGATCCTGTTTTTGCTAAAGAGCAGGCTTTGCAAAACGAGTGATGTGCCTTTGAAATAGTCAATGAGGCATAATGGGAGGGAGGTAGTGCTTCTGGTACTTCAGAAGGCAATGGCTGCATTTGAGCAGTACTAGGACCGACACCTTGCAATGTGGCAGATTTTTGTCCCACTTTATTTTTCACTCGAAAGAAGGGATGTCCGTGTGAATTTTTTAAAATACGGATCATCATGTCACGACCGGGGTGCCCTAGGCGGTCATGCCAAAACCTGTATGAGTCAGTGTCCCACATTTCATTATTGGTGACAACATAGGATTCAATGATCCGAATCGTAGTGAGGTACAATCCACTAGATTGACTCATAAGTTTCTCTAAAATGTATTTCCTTCCACATTCATTAGAGGTAATATAAAAGTATTCAGTTTCATTCTCATAGTTTCTACATGATAACCATTGGCACGAATATCTTTGAAACTTAACAAGGTTTGATTAGCTCTTGGTGCATGTAGAGCGTCTTTGACTTTAAATATATCTCATATTCTTTAGAGTATTTCTATTTAGGTATAATGATAATCTTTTCATTCTAAATTTTTCTTTTTTCTAGATGGATTGTTTTACATCTTTATAGTGCTATTTCGAACCATGTGATTATATGTAGTAAATAAAAGTCGAACGAATTCATTGCTTTAGAATAAGATCCGAAATTTATTAACAAGCCAACAGTAATCAAATCAAGGTTTTGTTCAGAAATCTAATTTATCAACTCTTTCCTGTTTGACTGAAGGGTTTATCGGTGCCCTGTGCCCTTTGCACCTTGTTTCCATGACCATTAGGGCCAGCACCACCATCTTTGTATCATACATTGGGAGGGCCTCCACGGCCCATATCACTACCCCCACGTCCCTTGCCATGTGGTGCATTATTGCCACGTGGGTAGGAATCAGCACGTCCAACCCCCTTTGCATTGAGGCTCTTTCCACCTTTCACTTTGCCATAATTGGCCTCGGGAATTTTCTTTTTCCCAGTGGGCCTGACATTGTTGTTCAAGAGAACCTCAATATGCCTCTCAACTACTTGCAGTAGGTTGATTAGCTTATTGAAGGTTGTGATTCTTTTGTTGTCGTACTCCAGCTTATACTGGTTTGCTAGGATAAGTGCTGAAGTAGGAAAAGTGGAAAAAGTCTTTTGGATTATATCATCTTCTGTGAGTTCTTTTCCACAGAAATTGAGACGTGCCTTGAGGTGCAACGTGTCCTTATTGAAGTCATTGACCCTCTTGTAGTCAAGCAAGCGGATTTCATTCCACTGAACAGTCAGTTCTGGAAGTAAAGTATCATGAATGTTCCCAAAACGTAAAGGCATCCCACAGTTCTTTGGGTGTCTTCAACTGAAGGTACTCCCAGCATAGGCTAGGATCAATATGTCGCCTTAAAAACATTAAGGCATTTGCTTTCACCTTGTCAGACGGTCCATCGTCTTTGAGGTCAGTGGGAGTTTTGATGGTGGTAGTGTAGTCTTTTGCCACAAAGGTAGTTTCTACATCGGAAACCCAACAGTGGTACTCAAGTCCTTCTGAGTCCAAAATGTCAAATTCAAGTCGAGTTGGATTAGCCATCTACATAAACAAGAGAGAAGATATAAATTCTGCAGTCATAAAGAAATCCACGTAAATTATTTTCCAAAAATGTGAATTACATTTCAAGACCAAGATTCATAATGGTCACATTTTTCAATACTATGTGAAAATGTTTTATCACGGTAAGTGTGTATGTGTAATGCGCATGAATTTTCTTTATCATGGTAAAATGGAGTATATGTTGCATTCTAAAAATATCCATAGCACATGTAATAATAAATAGAACATAGCATATATATAAATAAAGTATATGGCATGCTCAAATGTCATAAATATACAACAAAATATATGTTACACATAATAATAGCAATAATATATCATGCGTAAATAAATAAATGTAAATAAAATTCGCAGAACATGCTTGAAATTTTACAAAAAATAAACTGTAAAATATATAATCATGATTAAAGATAATTATATAAAACATAAAGAACAAGACATGCTTAAAAATGTCAATATTATCGAACTAAACATGCTCAAAAGTTCATGATAAAAACATACACAATAAAATATAAAGCATGCTCAAATAAATAATTAAATATACCATAATATGAAATTAAATAAATAAAAGAGAACATACTTGGTGTCGAGAAAATAAAACAATCCTAGCGCACGCGCGTGTTGATGCAGGCGTGCATAGCGATGTTTTTGGACATGTGAAAACTTGGCCGCTTCCTCTCTTTTCAGTAGTGGACCTTTTTTTCTCTTTTCTGGCGGCCTATTTTTTTTTTTTTTTTTCCCTCCTTGTTTTTTTTTTTTTTTAAATTTTGGGCCGCAAGGCCTGCTTTTTTTTTTTTCTGTTGTTGTTGGGCTGCAGGGCCTGCCTTCTTTTGTTTTTTTTTTAGTTGGAATTGGGTCAACATCCCAACTGGAAATGGACCCAAAAATGGGTCGAGTGCAGCAAACGGATCTAGGGCCTGAATCTGGGTCGTCGAAGCAGGTTGGTCCGTGACTTGTTCGGCAATTCTGATCGTCGGAGGTCTGGGTACGGCTGCGATTGCTCTTGAGTCGTCGGAATCTCGTTCGTCGTTCTTCGACGAGTCTAGGTAGGAAATACACTGGAGAACATCAGGTCTAGTTCGTAAAAACCTGCTGGTCGGAGTGTGAGGAGCAAGTGCAGGTCGGATCCTCAAAATCTGATGCTGCAGGTAGATCGGATTTGGACGGTGAGTCGTGGTGAGTCGAGAAATCTCACACGGTCAGGGGTTAGTGCCGAAGTCTAGGTCGAGGATGTCTCTGGTTTGGTCGAAGTTCTTCGACGTCAGCAATTGCATTCGGGTCTCGCGGGGCTGGGACCAGTGTTGGAGACGGATCACAGGCGCCATGGAGTGGCTGGGCACGTCGGAGCTGGGCGTGGAACCTGATCGAAATCCCGTTCGGGTCGGGTCAAGCTTGGGTGTCCAGAGGGGAACGCGGGTGTCCAGAGAAGAAATGCAGACCTTTGGGGTTGTTTTTTTGGTTTTTTTTTTCTTCGAAGGGAAGAGAAAAGAAACTAGAAAATTATGAAATTTTTTTTTTGGCTATTTGCTTTGAGCGTGCTGATAACGTGTAAAAATAAATTGAGATTGGAATTGGTCTATTCATTTCATTTCATAGCCCCTTTATATAGGGAGTGAATTACCACGGAAATATCAATTACAATGATGACATTAAATGCTGATTGATCCGTAATCATTGTTGATTGATGGTAATTGCTAATTTCTTGATTTCCTCTCCGTCAATCACTTTGACGAAGACACATAATGTGTTTTTCCTTTAACATTATTAACCTATGTTTGCTTTCCATTCAAGTGTTTATATGAAAAATATAACTATATACCTTTTATATAGAAAAAACAGACCACAAAATAGAAAAAATCAAATATAAACCTCGATCTAGATATTGATTACCAAAGCTTCAATCAGTGGTCTAGTTCATCAAGTGTATTTGTTTAGAGCTTGTAGCATATTAAGAATTTTTTGACAAAAACATGTTTTATTTTCTATGTCACTTAATGAGAATTTATTTATGTAATCAACCTAATCAACAGATTTGGGTGTATATTAAAAAAAATTATAGATGAGTTTAATTTAATAGGTGTAATTAAATTTGGGTGTAAAATAAAATGCCCAACAACTTTTCTTGGCAATAAGAACCAAACGAAAAGAGAGACAAGGTAACAGTAGCCTAACACCTCAGCCACTAAAGACATTAGGGATCAAGTTTAAGATCCAACAATATATGTCACCAGGATAGCTAAAATAAAACAGTTCAATATATACTTCCATGTTTCTTTTTCACATGAATATGTGGATGTGAGGAATTGACTTACCAGCTAATCGTTTCAAGTGTGTGTGTGTGTGCAGATGCCCGATCTATTCATGTCAGATCGTTATAAAAAAACTTTTGTTCTTTAATAAAACAGATTGAAACCTATAAAGTTTTAGTCTCAAAGGTAGTTAGAACTACAGCTAAAGAAGAACATCTAAATTTCTCCATCTTAATTAACGTTCAAACTGGTACTACTAGGATATGAATTTTGAAAAGGAAAACGAAATAGGCAATATATCAATGACGACTGAGCATGACAGGGGAAAACCACAACACTCAGATTTCCATAGATCTGAAATTCTGAATAAGTTTGAGCAAAATGTTGATGAATCTATACATACACAACTAGCTAGCTTATAACTTAGCTAGCTCTAGCTAGTCATCGGAACATCACCGATCTAGATCACCATCCCACCTGACATCGTTAAACACTTTTGAACGGCGTCCGGGCTCTTCGTACAAGTGACACCCTTCGTCGAAGTTCTGCGAATAGCTCACCGCATCATACTGAAATGACACAGCTTTGCTTGATCCATATATGCTTCTGCTTCTGCGCCTATCGCTCACCATTCTCCTGAGAAAGCTTCGCCATCTCCGGCTTCTCTTGTTTTTGCCACAGCTCTCCATGCGAGTGTATCCCATTTCTTCCTGCACCGGGAAGCACGACGGCGACATCATGCACCCCGGAAGGTAAGTCGATCGCCTGGGAGGAAGATCCCCCTCCATTGAGTAGTTTTACCGAACAAGCAAGCTAGTTCTCGGTGTATAGGTTTGCAGCTGTTGCCAGTACTACAGCTTGGGCAATGTGAGTTGGGGGAAGATGATGCTACCTGTATATCTATATGTAGGTACTGATTATATTAAAAGCATGATCAACGTAAAATGTCATCGGTTACCACCGATTTCGTGGGCCTTATACATGTTTTGAGTATGAATATGATGGCACATTGTAGAGACAGACAAAACCTCACATGTCCCAAAAGCATATTCACACCAATTGTCCTAGAATAATAGTTTTGGTGGGTTATTCTAAGCATGGATGTGAGAAGAAGGCTGGGGATTTTTATGTTATCTACCAAAACTTCAAACTTACCATATTTTCTTTCTCTTGACAAACTTGGATATAATTTAGATTTGAAATCTCATCTTAACTTAGAATTTTTATTTTTTGAACGTACTTATAATTTTTTTAAGCAAGAGGAATTTTATTGAAATTAAAAGAAACGAAGAAGAGAACATGTAGAAAGAGGGTTATGATGATAACCCTGTTTTTATAAAAAAAACATAATGGAGCATAACCAAACGGAATAAAAAAGAAATTTAAGAAATTCAATTAGGTGTCATGAGTTAAAAATTGAGCTAAACAGTATGAGGCATATGCCTGATGGGGTGTCAACCCTGCAAACAAACTTGGTGAGGCTTGTTTGTTACCTTAATTCAATTTCTTTTGCTAAATCTTCGAGCGAACTCCTTACAATTATACATTCAAGAATTTATAAGCATATACAAATTCTACCTCAAATTACATTTTGCAACTCTTTTCTCGCTAAACGATCAAGTAGAAATTGGCCGGGAATCCAATTTTACATGATATATAATTAGACAAAGTCTTGCATACGACAGGCTTGTCACGTGGCTAGTACGGATGCCTAACTAAAAATCACAAAACCTTAATTCTTTTATGAAATTATCCACATTTTATATATTAAAGTGAAATACCAAAAACACATCATGCATATACACTAATTGGTCAGCCGTACCACACACATAACACGATTGATGTACGCTAGTTCGGATGTGTGTAGGCTCATTCAACTGATATCATGTTCATTGACATGTCTGCCTTAATGATGAGATCAATCTGAACGAAGGAAAGAGAAAGGAAAAAAAAAAAAAAAAAACCAAGTAAGAAATTAGGCACGTAGTTAGCAATAATTAGCTCGTAGACAAATTGAAAAAGCAACCTGAAGCAAAATGATTAAAAGGAATTGTTGACAGCCATGAAAAGTTGAAAACTTTTCAAGATAAGAAAGAGAGAAATCCACACCCACCACCAAAATTTGTGGGGACTCGGAACTTGTCGTGTTTCTGTAATTTCCAAGAGAAGAGATAAGAATCAGACTATCAGAGGACAACGGCGACAGTGTAGCAGACCCCGAGTTTAGAATCTTATCATTCATTTTTTGTTATGTTAATTTGTTAACATAAGCAAACCAATTGCATCTGCGGGGATAGCTCAGTTGGGAGAGCGTCAGACTGAAGATCTGAAGGTCAGGTGTTCGATCCACCTTCACCGCATTTTATTTTGTTGTATTTCACTAATTTTGAATTATTTATTTATAAACATGGGGCAATATATCAATAAGCTGGAATAGCTCAGTTGGCTAGAGCGTGTGGCTGTTAACCACAAGGTCGGAGGTTCAAGCCCTCCTTCTAGCGTCCTAATATTTTTTCTTCTCTTTTTCAAATGGTTTATGTTTAGACCTCATCAAAAAGCCCACGGCAGTATGAGTGAAGTTCTCATACTTTTATACTATATAAGTCTATATATATATATGAGAAATGTTATTCACACATAGCAAAATACTAGATACACATTCCTTTTTTCATATACCCAATATCAGATTTTATGGGTATGTTAAATTACCAAAAGAGACATGTAAATCAGAAATAAAGAAACATAGTTAGAATATACTATATCCCGCTTTAGAGTTTTCTTCCCCTTTACGCGAATAACGTGAATGAATAAACTTAGAACCCTAGTTAGAAATAGTTAACGACACTGATTGATGAACATCCATAGTTCTAAATGATAATTAGCGTAATGGATACTGATATTGGTGTTTCTCAGCCCTCAATTGAGGTATGACTTCTCTCCTTCTCTATCTTTCATCTACTACGAAATTTAGGTTTTCAATTTCAATTGTTGTTAAATGATGGGAATTTTATCTTCTGCAAAAGTTCCATGATGATCTTTTGGAGCTTGTTCTTGAGGAGGGTGTGCTCTTGTTTGCCCTGAGACTGGTCATCGGTTTCCAGTTTCTAAGGAAATACCTAATATGCTACTTCATGAAGATGAGCTCTGAAAAAAGTCATAGTGACTAGTCTGCCATTGCTTATCTTGTACTTAATAAAAAGTAGGCACTGTGCTATAGCTTTTGGCAATTAGATACTGGAACAGTTTACTTTTTTGGTTTGTGCTAAGAATCTCCATTTGATAGGTTTGTGCTATATGGTTCTTTTAAAGTGAGTGTACGAGTTGTCTGTCATAAAACAGAACAAGTGAGAGATAGTTTATAAGTTCTTAGAAGCCTACAATGTGAAGATTCGAGGCTCTTTTGAGTCTTCTCGATGAAAAAAAAAAAAAACTACAATAATAAGCAGCAGGGTTTAGCAGCATTAGACTATTAGGGTAACCAAGATAGTCAACCGTGAGCTTCAAGTACTGACACAATAATTATGGTGTGTTTTGAGTTTTCAGCTTGTCATAAACTATGTTCTTGCATTCTTAAGAAGATTCAAACTCTTCACTTATTTTAACTTTTGTAAATCCTAGGCTGAAGTCCAGCATGGTGATGCCTCTACTAGATATAAAGGAATTAGAGTAGATTGTTCACGTAATTATACTAATGAGTTCACAACGCATCAGGTAATATTTCATTCAGTTTGATTTAAATTATTAATGGACCTTATTTAGGTTGGATTACAAATTAAATGTGTTGCTTTGTGCAGATTTTTGAAAGTAAGGCTGCATTACTTCAATGGATCCATACAACAGGAAAGAAAAACAATTGTGTGATTGTGATTGAGAGATCTGATTCAGCAAATTGGGGTAATAAGAAGAGGAAACCAAAAATAAGATTTTGTTGTGAGAGAAGTGGCAAATACAGAAAGTTTAAGGGGAAGATCAAGATGGATGGCGAAGATATCCACAAGTTTCAAGTAGATATTAACAAGTCTAATGAACAACGCCCAAGGTTGACTGCAACAAAGAAATGTCAATGTCCATTCTTATTGAAAGCCTTCAACATTGGTGCAGATGAGTGGATACTTGAGGTTGCATGTGGAGTACACAATCATGTTGCCCCATCATATCTTGAAGGTCATTCTTATGCAGGACGGTTAACTAGAGAAGAACAAGACTTGTTGGTAAATATGTCCAAAAGTTTAATCAGACCCAAAGATATACTAGCTGATATTAAGAGCAAAGATCCAAGTAATACATCAACGTTGAGAACAATATACAATGCTAGGCATGTTGCTAGTGTTAGAGCTAGGGCAGGCAGAACTCAGATGCAACAGTTGCTCAAGAACTTGCATGACCATCAGTATATTGAGCATCATAGGAATGTAGATCATGTGGTCACCGACTTATTTTGGTGTCATCCCTTTAGTCTTTAGATACTACGTACATTCCCGCATGTACTTATCATGGATTGCACCTACAAAACAAATAGGTATCGTTTTCTTCTATTCGAGATTGTAGGGATTACATGTACTGAAAAAACTTTCAATGTTGCATATGTTCAAATGTCAAAAGAGACAGAAGATAATTACGCATAGGCATTGAGCAGGCTGAAGACACTTCTGGGTAGTGATTCTATGCCTGGGGTTATTGTCACAGATCGTGAATTAGCACTCATGAAAGCCATTGAACAAGTATTTCCCGATGCTCATCGGATTTTGTGTAAGTGGCATATTAGTAAAAATGTACAGAAAAAATACAAGGGAAGCTTTGCAACAGCAGCCGGGTGGGAAATGTTTATTAGGGATTAAAATAGCTTGGTGGATTCCATCACTGAGGATGATTATTTGAGGAGCCTTGCAACACTTGAATCAAAATATTTTGCATATCCTAAAGAGATAAATTATTTGAAGACCAATTGGCTGAATAAGTATAAGGAAATGTTTGTTGCATCATGGACAAACAAATACATGCATCTTGGTACAAGAACTTCTAATCGGTAATAGTTTTGTATTGTCTTATTCCAATATTTATCTTGATGCCTTTGCTTAATTTACTTAACGATTCATCTTTTGACTAGGGCGGAGAGTGCACATGCAAAGCTTAAGCGAGAGCTTAAGTCTTCACAACTTGACTTTAGTGTATCATGGGATCATATTCACTCTTTATTGTGTTTACATCACATTGAAGTTAAGGCTTCATTTGAAAAGAGTAGATGCTTTGTGCAACACGAGTTCAGGCATGCATACTTGAGGGATTTGATAGGATTTGTGTCCATCTCTGCGTTGAACAAGATCGTGTGTGAAGCGAACAGGTAGCTCAATATTAATTGTCTTTAATTGTGTGATATATTTTATTCATGTTACTGACTATATTAATTTATTTATTACACAGTGCTGAATATATTGGATCAGAAATTGTGATATTCGCAAAACGCATGGGTTGCCTTGTGCACATGAGATAGCTGAATATAAGTGTTGTGATCGTCCCATACCAATATCATCTGTGCACCGCCATTGGAGAAAGTTAGAGATCGGAACAACTGTGGAAGACTCGAAAGTACATGAAAAGGTTCCTGCAAAACCACATTTAGATCGATTAGCAGAGTGGGCTGAAGTACAAGATGAGGAAACAAAACGTTAAATCTTGGTGAAGATCGATGAGTAGATGAATCCAGGTTGTACCTTACTTAGGGAACCAGCTGAAAAGACAAAAACCAAAGGTCGTCCAAATAAAGTAGACACTAGTACACGTCGTTGGGCATCCAGGTTTGAGATTGTAGATGCATTGTTATTGGAGAGCGACAATCATTCTTCAATACCAAGTGTTCCAAAGGTAACAAGAACGTCGCATACAAAGAAAGCAAATGGTCAAGTTGAGAAAACTAAGGTATGATACAAATAAAGTAATGTTTTGTTTGGGTCTGATAATAATTTATTAGTTCTAATATATATACATACATACATACATACTTGTACAGCCAAAAAAGCCAACTTCAAAAGATCCAAGGTTTGAGGTAACTCAAAAGTATACAGGGCAGTTCATCTTTGGTATGAAGCAATATATTACTGGTTCAATGGACGTTGAAGATGATGGTAATTGTGGTTTTAGAGTTGTGGCAGCAGCTTTGGGTTTTGGTAGAAAACATTGGCGTAAAGTGAGAATTGATTTAATAAATGAGTTAAAAGGCAGACTTGATCTTTATGAAGGTCTCTATGGAGGACAATATGAAGTTGAGAAACTTCATCAACAACTCAACCATTCTGCATCTAGTATTGCACCTAAAACAAAATGGATGGATCTTCCAAACACGGGGCATTTAATAGCAACTTGTTATGGAGTAGTGGTTGTGAACTTATCAAATGGTCAATGCTTTATATTTCTCCCACTATGTGAGTACATTGACGGAAAACTAATGGAAGCAGATCTACATGAGATAGGCATTGGATTTGTGAATAGTAATAACTTTGTACAGGTAAAAAGTAGCGTACATTAATTGTGTATATAATTTTTATAGATACAACTTTAGATCACTAATGAAATTTCTTATTACTTTGCAGATATGCTTATTGCCCGGGCACCCACTACCACCAGTTTCACCAAATTAGATTTATCATGCTGATAACACAGCTAAGAGTTTGTACTTGAAATATCAAGATCGTTTCCAGCAATATAACCAGTTGCCGCATCCTGAAAGAGTAGCCAATATATCCTTAGAAATTATGGAACTTGGTGATGATGAAACTACTCAACTTGGTGATGTTAATCTGTCCAGCAAAGACAATATAGTGCATCTTGGTGATGATTGAATTGTTTTGAGATTTACTCAGTTGGATTGTTAGAGACTAATAAATTAGAATTATAACGTCAATATATTTAACAATTGTACTTGTGTAGCTTTTTAATTTTTAGCTTGAACTGAGCACCAATATTTTGCCACCATTTTGTTCTCTTTGTAGAACCATATGAATTGTGTTTGCAATGGTTTTCAATTAACTTACTTTGAGTTATTCTTTTACATATAAACACAATGAGGACACTTCTTGTCAAGGAAAAAAAATCTAGTTGAGGAGAGAATATTTTGTTAAGAAGCGTATGCAAGGAAGAAATATCTCGTTGAGGAGGAAATATTTTGTTGAGGAGCATATTTCTTGTCTAGAGAGAAATCTCATCGAGAAGGAAATATTTTGTTGAAAAGCATATTTCTTGTCTAGAGAGAAATCTAGTCGAGCAGGATCTAACTACGAGATAAATGTTTTTCTCTACAGGCCTCTTTGAATCTATATTTTATTTTTTGAATGCTCAAAATTCTACTTGAGCATCGAAATATAGGCAGGACATCGACTAAGGAAGAACTTGTTCTTATCGAGAATGTAATATATATATATATATATATATATATTTTCAAGTTAAGATGGTACATATAAAAAAAAGAGGATGTGTATTTAATGAATAAGTATTGTGTATTGTGAATAAGGATAGTTTTGGAAGTCTGGGTTGTGTATCTAGCAAAATGTTAAAATAAAAAAGTTAATAGAATGTGTATTAAGTAAGAGATGTGTATCTAGTATTTTGCAATGTGTTAATAAAAATTTCTCTCTCTCTCTCTCTCTCTCTCTCTCTCTATATATATATATATATATATGTGTGTGTATATATATATATATCTATAAGAATATGTGTGTGTGTTTATAAATATATATTCTTATATATATGTGTGTGTGTGTGAAGTTCTCATACTTCTATATAGAATATGTGCATATATATTCTACATATCATGAAGATGGTTGACCAATTTGATTGGATTCGAAAATATGGTGAAATTGGCTAAATTTTTTATCACACTCATAATTTATTATAATAATCTCATACAACGGTCGGTTTTTTCATTTTTATTGAATTGATAGGGGTTACTCTTTGGAGTGTATGATATATAAATATAGGCTTATAAATAGTAACTAAGTTTGATCTCATTGATTGAATTCGAAACGAAAACCAAATTGACTGAATTTTTTACAACCACCATAAAATATTACAATCTCTCCATCGAGCGGTTGGTTTCTCTAAATTCATTTTCTACTTCATGGTTGCTTTAAAATGAACCTCAACAATTTAAATGGCATGTACAAGTCATATAACTTTAGGAGGCAAATTGATATAGGCCAACATATTTGTAATTAAAATTGAAATTTTTATCTTATGTACATGCACATCCATCGATAGGATATTTACAGATGTGATGTGAAAAAATAAACACGTTTCGCTGTCGTCAAGTCATCGGTCAACCAAGAAAACATACAAGTGAAGACGGTTGACCAATTCGATCGGATTCGAAAATATGGTGAAATTGGCTAAATTTTTTACCACACTCATAATTTATTGTAATAATCTTATCAAACGGTCGGTTTTTCCATTTTCTTTGAATTGATAGGGGTTGCTCTTTGGAGTGCATGATATATAAATATAGGTTTATAAGAGTAACTAAGTTTGACCTAGTTGATTGAATTCGAAACGAGAACCAAATAGGCTGAATTTTTTACAACCACCATAAAACATTACAATCTCTCTATCAAGCGGTTGGTTTCTCTAAATTCATTTTCCACTTCATAGTTGCTTTGGAGTGAACCTCAACAATTTAAATGCAACATACAAGTCATACAACTTTAGGAGACAAATTGGTATACGTCAACGTCTTTATAATTAAAATTAAATTTTTTATCTTATGTCCACGCATATCCATAAATGAAATATTTATAAACGTGATGTAGAAAAATAAGCATGTTTCGCGGTTGTTACACCATCGGTCAACCAAAAAGACATAGAAGTGACGATGGTTGACCAATTCGACGAAAATATGATGAAATTGGTTAAATTTTTTACCACACTCATAATTTATTGTAATGATCACATCCAACGGTTAGTTTTTTTATTTTCTTTGAATTGATAAACGTTGCTCTTTGGAGTGAATGATATATAAATATAAGTTTATTAAAAAATTGGTATCTTTAATGATTTATTTGTAAATAAAGCCCGCAAGGCCCGCTTTATATGGACAGACTTGGATCCTTCGATTTACAATAAAGCCCATCCCGGCCCGCCACTATTTAAATATATAGTAAGGCCCTGCCTGGCCCGTTGATGAGGCCTAGTTATGTTTTTGGGTGCCAACTGGCAAGCTTGACAGTACACAGAGAATTAGAGAAGTGACCTCATTATTTCTTTTGTTCGGTTTAATCAAGTTCGAATTTATTGAACAGTATCATGAGACTTTAAAACTAGCCAAACATACGAGTAAAACTATATTTTTGCCCCGCCCACTAAAAGAACTGAAAGAAAACTAAACCAAATCTTAACTTGGGATTGGCTTGGTCAATTCACTCAAATTTGACCATCAAAAATGTCAATGCCTCGCACAATTTTAAAGAGTGTTCGCTAGTCTTTTTATTTTATTTTTTCACTCTCATTCAAATAGGAAGAAAAATTACAAGTAGGGTTACTATACAATGAGTTTACTACTAACTCAAAGTTAGATCAACTGATCCGAACATGCCTTCATGTATCTACTAGCACAAAAACAAGGTAAAAAATCACTAATGACTTTTTGACATTGAGTTTTGATATGTTCAACACTTAACTCACTGATATTTTTTTTTTAAATATTACTTAGCTCACTTATATTTAACGTTATCTTACCCTTAACTGACCATCGTTAAATCTCTCGTTAAAAGTTGTTAAATCGAGAATATATTTGTCTAAACACTAAATAATACACTATGAAATAACAAATATAGCCACCAAACTGACAATAGATCATGAAATGATTAGAACCAATGCCGTTTTAAACATCATAAGATGTGCATGATTCATATGTGTGTAGGTAACTAGAGAATGAAAGAAAAACTCTAGGATTTTTAGCAGAGAGAGCGACGTTGCCTTCTCGTTGGATCTAGCACCAGAGGCTTCTCGTCGGCAGTGGACGTGGTCTACGAGGGAGGTAGAGGAGTGTGGTCATCGCTTGGGTTGAAGAGGAGGTGTTAGGGTATGTTTCAATTCGACAACGAAGGTGGTTAGTTTTGTTTGGGTTCCGGGTTTCTACGGTCTCAAATTGTGGAGGTTTTGGATCGGAGTTGATTATCAGGTGCTGTTGATTGAAAGATAGTACTGGTTCTCAGTTTGTGGGGAAAGCCCTGTGAGGTATGGTCGTGTTGGTGGATTTGGGGTTGAGAGGCTTCGATCAAATTTCTTGCTTTATCTGGGCTTCTGGGTTGAATTGCTCTATATTACAATGGCTTGAGTGTAGCTCTCATATTTGTTTGGCGAGGTAAGCTGTCGGAGTTGAGGACGGTGGTGACAAGCTGACATCAGGGGTGACGAAGGGCTCTTGCCAGCAGATTTGATTGGATTTGGGCCCTTGGATATGGGCTTGGGTCATGTGGGCTCATTAACCCATGGGATCAATTAAGCAGGCTTGATTCTCTATAGGATTGGGCCAGTTTGGAGGATAACTTTGACACCCTCATTCATTACCTAGTGCCTTGCGCTGGCCTGACTTGAGAATTTTGACCTATTTGGGTAGATTAGGCCTTTTTATGGTCTCTAAAAGGCCAGTATAATTCAGATCATGATTTCGGCGAAATTGGTAATTATCTCGAGTTGGACTGGTGTATTTCAAGCGGCTTTGAATGAGGAATTGGCTCCTATTTATTTGTTGGGAAGTAGCTTTCTATCTCGTACCATAATTGCGTGATTGGTGAATGGTTGGCTAGAAGATGATTTTACCTTAGAAGACACGGACTAGTACTTAGATAAGAACTTGATTGTTCTTTGTTTATGAGTTTGCTTATAAAGCGGGCACAAATTGACTTGTAATAAGCTTAGGGCTAGTTTGGGATTGCTGTAACTTTTAAAAAAAACTGTTGCTGCTGTGTTGTGAGAATAATCAGCTGTGAATTTAAACAGTTTCGTGTTTGGTAAATAATATTTTTAAAAGTGCTGTCAGTACATAAAACAACTGCATAGCCTATTTTGATCCACAACAGCTTTTAAAAGCAACCTCTGAGCTGCTTCTAAAATCTGCTGCCAGTGACCTATAATAAAGTTGCTTTTTATTTATTTACCAAACACAATAAAATCTAAAATTTTGAACAAAAGCTGTTTTTTTTTAAAAGCGAAGCAATCCCAAACGAGGCCTTACAGTACTTAGATAGGAACTTCGCTGTTTTTTCTATCTTTTAAGAGTATATAGACTCTGACTTAAATTTTAGACAAAATAAGAACATGTAATTTTATCTTTCCATCCTAGAGAGAGAAGCTTGAGACAACATTGAGAGAACTAGTTCCATGTCCGGCGGCGAGCCCTTTCGCCGTCGTCGGAAGGGCTTTGCGTTGACTCCTTGTGGGTCTGGTGAGGCCGGGCTCCTTGATCGGCGTTTGTACAGATCGGGGGGGGGGGGGGGGGTGGGGGGTGGCTGTTTGTGCAATGAGAGAGAGGGAGACTGCAGCGGCTTTCAGGCTTGGTTCTTCTCCTCGATGGCTATAGCGTCGGACTGGTTTGATGTGGCGGAGTCAGACGTTGTCTTGTGGCGGCGTGTTCGTGGCTGCGCGCTGTGGAGCCGATCAGACAGATCCGATCTGGACTGGATCTGTTGGATCCGATCTCGGCGGGATTTCATTGGCTGGGTGGGTGCTTCGCCATGGATCGACGGAGACGAGGGTGGTTTCATGGCAGGCCGGCGAGTACGGCGGGGCTGCGTAGGGAGCGGTCTAGAAGCGGTGGTTGTGGTGGGATTGGGTCAGGGTTGGATTGCGGCCCGTGGTCTTCCTCTGTCCTAAGTTAAGGGTTGGGCTTGGGCCCCATACTTGGGCCTGGCTTTGGCTAGTTGGTTAATTTATGTTTATTGTTTTATTTTAATTAGTTGTTTTGCTATGTCACGCCTTTGGTGTGTAAAAAGTCCCTGCATATATTTTGTAGGGTTAGTCGGGCTAACTGCCTGTGTATGCACTCAAAGTGCCTTGTCTGCTCTAGGTAGGCGGCGAGCTCCTTGTTTTGTCAAATGGTCGCTACCTCCTAGTGGCAGGATGAGACTAAGTGTCGTCGGATTTATTTTTCGGCGGCAATATAAATGGAAAGCTGTGCTAAAGCAGGTACTTATGCTATGTTGTAATCGGGTTACATATTGAGTTATCTTTCCACAATGTCACTGCTATGTTAAAGCAAATGGAGTAGCAAATTGTGCACTCTTTGCTAGTTGGTGTTTGTTAGAATACAAGTCTCCTGTAGAGATTTCTGATATTATTTCGGAAAATACTCTAGATGCTTATTGTAATAAGGGGTTTAGGCTCAATGTCCCCCCTTGTATTCGATAGTTTCATTAATCAAGGCTTGAGGGCAGCCGCACTAGCCCTTTATTAAAAAAAAAAAAGATTCTGACTTTTTAGTTGGTTATATAATGCAATGAACCTTTATTTCAAAAAAAAATAAAAAATAAAAAAGACGCCGGCTTACTGAAAAAATGTTCGGTAGTCAATCAACCAACAATGTGCTAATCTTGAAGTTCACTAAAAAGATAATTGGGGTCTAGTGAGCTAATTTATTGTGGGGTGCATTTGGAAAGAAATACTCTTACCCCAACTCAAATAACAACCTCACAGTCTGACAATGACTTCAAGTTGGTGAAAATCCTCCTGAGGAACCATTCAAAAGCTTCGGTGGCCAAATTTGTCTCACAGAATACCCCAAAACCGATCATGCCATATCTATGAAAGAGTCCCTTTGTGGCTAAGAAATGAGAACTTTGGATAGGCCTTTCATGGTGATGGTTTTGGTGTCACCATATCGTTGATTATGAAACCTCAACTCTAACACCTAGTGGTAGGAGGACAAGGACAAAACCGGAACACAAGATTAAAGGTTTTGTGTTTATACCACCAAAATCTCTCCCAACCCAACTGAAACTGAACCCAAAACCATGGCACTGGCATTGGCCCTTCGCAGGCTTTCCTCTTCTGTGGACAAGCCCATTCGTCCTCTCTTCAATGCCACGTCTCACTATTACATGGTCCTTATTTCTCATATCTGTTCTGTTCTAGAATTGAATGCATGAAAATTTAATCACTGAACCCCTTTTTTTTTTGTGTGTTACTTTTACAGTCATCTTTGCCCAATGAAGCTGTCTATGAGAAGGAGAAGAACGGTGTCAGTGTAAGTTGTTATATACCGGGTTTTATCAATATTAGTTTGTGGGTTTTGATTATACATGCTAAGACATAGTAAAAGTTGTTTTCTTGCAGTGGCCTAAGCAACTGAATGCTCCATTGGAGGCTGTGGATCCTGAGATTGCTGACATCATTGAGCACGAGAAAGCCAGGCAATGGAAGGTATGATTTTTTTAGTGTATGATCAAAATCAAGACTTTGTTATGATGGATATAGTAATTGTTTGATTCCTAGTGAAAGGATTTGAGGCTTAATTTTTAGTGAAGAATGTGTGCTGTTTTTGAAACCAGTTTAATGTTCTGTTATTTGAGTGCTGAGAAAAACTTGAATAATCTAAGCCATAATTCAGAAAAGTTTTTCTGGTTCATTTTTGCATGATTTCTTGGTGAGAGGTTAATAATGATAAAAGTGTCTTTACAGCATTTATAGGAAATGATGGTGTGTTCTTTAACTTGATCTCTAATTAGAATTCTTTGCTTTTCTTAAAGGGCCTAGAACTGATACCTTCAGAGAACTTCACATCAGTCTCTGTGATGCAAGCAGTTGGGTCAGTCATGACCAACAAATACAGTGAAGGGTATCCTGGGGCAAGATACTATGGAGGAAATGAGTATGTGAAATCTTATCAACCATTTCCGTTTAGGTCTAATGTGAAGAACAATGAAAAAGAGAAAAACTAACAAGTAACTTTGCCTTTTCAGGTTCATTGACATGGCAGAAACCTTGTGCCAGAAACGTGCTTTGGAAGCTTTTCGGTTGGACCCAGCAAAATGGGGAGGTAAATTCTTATGGCATGAGCAGCCTCGGGCTATTTGTTATGATAGTCAAAGTAGCATACATGTGCACCATTCATCTCAACATTCAGCAGCACCATATCTTCATATTCCACCCTAAATTATATAGAAGATGTAGTTGTCAGTATTTGTCTTGCATTGGCATACTAGAAGCACTGCATTATAACAGAATCTAAGCTGTTAATAAAGCATTCACCCCATCAATTATATCTCTGAATTATAGTTTTAGCAATGTCTCTAATATACATATATATTAACAGGGGCTACAACCTTTTCTTTTACATGATTGTCATCTTTCTTTTATCGCAGTCAACGTGCAGCCTTTGTCAGGATCTCCAGCTAATTTTCATGTTTACACTGCATTGTTAAAACCTCATGATAGAATCATGGCTCTTGATCTTCCTCATGGTGGTCATCTTTCTCATGGTTATCAGGTACTTGATATTTCCATTATATGGTTTCTGCTGTGACTAATATCAGTTCATGATCATTTTTCATCTGTTTTATTGGCGACGTGCAGACTGACACCAAAAAGATATCAGCTGTGTCAATCTTTTTTGAGACAATGCCATACAGATTGGATGAGAGCAGTGGTTACATTGACTACGACCAGGTAGTTTGGAGATTTGTAATTAAAATGATTCTTGCATTGTTACATTGTTGTCTTGTGTCGTTTAGTCAACATAATGCTTGTTAAGATGTCATGATGTGTGGATGCTCCTATTGCACAAAAGAGGACTATATGAAGAGCAATAAAAACCAAACATTAACACGTTGCAAATTAAAACCTAGTAGTTCATTAGTAAGAATAGTAAAGATATCTTTTAAATATCCTAAAAAACCAGTTATTTAAGTCAGAATTGTGTTGAATGATTTAAACCACAATACTTTACCAATAGAGGTCTTGCTTGTGATATAGAAACAGCTGGTTTATGTTTTGTTACCTATCTTAATAGAAGCTTCATTTGACATGATTAACAATGACTTGCAGTTGGAGAAAAGTGCCACTCTCTTCAGGCCAAAATTAATAGTTGCTGGTGCTAGTGCTTATGCACGTTTGTATGATTACGCACGCATTCGCAAGGTAAACTCCTTTGGATTGATCTATAGTATTAGTGTCCCACATCCTAACAGCTTAAGATTTTGATCCCAAGTTCTTATTCCTTCAACTGCAACCTCCCAGTTTACTTTGATTTCCATGTTTGGGCTCTCAGTAGTGGTGGAGACAGCCCCAGACATAACAGGCTTAGAGTATAATCATGTTATTTGGCCAAAGTTTACATTTTATGTAATTGGCAGGTATGCGACAAACAAAAAGCTATCCTGTTGGCAGATATGGCACATATCAGTGGGTTGGTTGCAGCTGGTGTCATCCCATCTCCTTTTGAGTATGCAGATGTAGTGACCACCACAACACACAAGTCACTTCGTGGCCCTCGTGGTGCCATGATTTTCTTCAGGAAGGGTCTAAAAGAGACTAACAAACAAGGGAAAGAGGTGAATGTTCAAGATCACAATTCAAAATTTATTTAGACTTTCCTAGTAAACTATAGTGTTACTTATATTTTGGGGATTTCTGTTGTCCCCTATATTGAATATAATTTGAAAAGTTAACTGAATGTTTTAACTGTCCCAAAGGTGTTTTATGACTACGAAGACAAAATCAATCAAGCTGTCTTTCCTGGGCTTCAAGGTGGTCCACACAACCACACCATCACTGGTTTGGCAGTTGCACTGAAACAGGTAGGCATGTGGATTAAGATAAATTCCATCACATTTTTATTTTTGTTTTTATAAGCCAATTCCACTGCCACTGCCACTGCAATGTTTACATTCATTTATGGCAATGAGTGATATGTAGTGGGAATTGTTTGTGTTGACTGTTGAGAATGGTGTTTGTTATGTGAGTTGAGTCTCAACTCTTCCACCCATATGATGCTGGTTGCTAATGGATCATATTTTCGCCTCTTGTGCAATATGCAGGCTACTACTCCAGAGTACAAAGCCTATCAAGAGCAAGTTCTCAGTAATTGCTCAAGATTTGCACAGGTATAAATTTATTCTTCTTAAAACTATATATGTCTTATGAGGGGAGAAAAAAAAGATAGAGAAAACAGTATCAGACATTTCCAGATTTCCTTTGTTCACAGTGAATTCTCAATAACATGTTGTTCTCTGACTAGTACATGTTTCTAAAATTTACTTCCAGCATTCTAATCGGTAAAATTGTCGAAACATGCAGTCATTGAATGAGAAGGGCTATGATCTTGTTTCTGGCGGAACTGAGAACCATTTAGTTTTGGTGAATTTGAAGAACAAGGTAACTGAGACAACTTTTCATTTTTGGAATACTAGAGAAAGAAGTTTCTGGGTTTCTATAATTTGTTGTGTAGTTATAAATGCAAATCTAATAATTGGGTTGGGATGCAATTAAGTACTAATGGTGTAGTGTAGCATATAGTTTTCTCTACCATGAAAAATCTTCTGACACCACCATTTCTTAAAATCTCAGGGCATTGACGGCTCCAGGGTTGAAAAGGTGTTGGAAGCTGTTCACATTGCAGCCAACAAAAACACTGTTCCTGGAGATGTGTCTGCCATGGTTCCTGGTGGCATCAGGATGGGTAAAGGCTTCTCACGATTCTGGTTCTTCTTGTGCTCCTTTTCTGAGCCTGTTAAATTTTCAGTTTTCAGTAGCCTTATCTCGTGGTTCTTCTTGCAACTTCAGGAACTCCGGCTCTTACTTCTAGGGGATTTGTTGAGGAGGATTTCGCTAAAGTTGCAGATTTTTTTGATGCTGCTGTGAAGTTGGCAGTGAAGGTCAAGGGGGAAGCCAAAGGTTACTAGCATCTTTAATATCATAACATAAATTATTTCTCACCGAAGTTTTGTTAACGTACATGTACTGTTTATCATAGTTGGCTGTTGCCACTCCTAGTTCTTGCATCTGCTAACATGGAATACATTTCTTCATTTTCTGCATGCCAGGAACGAAGTTGAAGGACTTCTTGGCAGCACTGCCTGCCCCTCACTTTCAGTCTGAAATTGCAAAGCTCCGCCATGATGTCGAGGAGTATGCCAAGCAATTTCCTACAATTGGATTTGAGAAGGAAACGATGAAGTACAAGAACTGAAAGAAATCATGTTGTGTTAGGTACGGGATCACCTGAATACTCTTCAAGTCATATATATGTATTGCCAGATGAAGCTTTTGAGGTGTTGAACTTTCAGTTAGTTGTTTCTACATTGAAAACTTAAAGAGAAAATTAGATATAAACCCAAAAATTCAACCTTCTATTAGAAAAAACCCATACATACTTTTCTTTTAGTTTACACCCAAATTACATTGATAAACCTTCTATATAGAGTAATTCATAAAAAGAAAAAAAATAAAAAAATAAAAAGAAAACCTTCCATATAAACTATAGGCCTATATATAATCAATATTTTTCCTTATTTTCATGTATATCTAATTTGCCCTTTTACATTCTCTCAAATAATACATGTCTAATGTACCTACTAAATATGTATATGTAGGTAGGGCTTAAATACTAGAAACGTTCAAGCTTAATAGAAATTGACACACAATGATATATACCACAATCATAGGTGTAACATTTTTGTTTATACAATCATAGGTATAATATAATAGAAAACCTAACAAAGAGGTATGATATAGAAAATAATGATAAATTCTAATACAAAGATGTTATACGAAACCCATTAACATTTAGGCTGTAATCGAATGTATAAACCAAAAACTAAGCCTCCTATATGTTAGATACATACTTGAAATCAAATTATCTAGAAAAAACAAAAGTATTCTAATGATCAGGTACCTTTTTAGTACATACCTTACAAATAGAACAACTGTATAATATGTTATTAACCTATGTTTGCTTTCCATTCAAGTGTTTATATGAAAAATATAACATACCTTTTATATAGAAAAAATCAGATATAAACCTCGCTCTAGGTATTGATTACCAGAGCTTCAATCAATGATCTAGTTCATCAAGTGTATTTGTTTAGAGCTTGTAGCATATTAAGAAATTTTTGACAAAAACATATTTTATTTTCTATGTCACTTAATGAGAATTTATTTATGTAATCAACAGATTTGGGTATATATTAAAAAAAAATTATAGATGGGTTTAATCTAATAGGTGTAATCAAATTTGGGTGTAATATAAAATGCCCCAAACTTAAATCCCAAAGAAATTAAACAAATTATCAGCATGGATGAAACAGATACTGTTTTAGGACTAGTGCTGTGTGTAATGGTCTTGAAACAGATCGATACAAACTAAGGACCAATTGCTTTGTACTGCTAGCTCTCTTCGACTAGCTGCTGATGTAGTTATGTGGTATGTGGAACAGGCATGGTGCAGGCATCATCAGAGTTTTCTTGAATGAAGGAGGAGAAGGATCATGTCAAGATGAAGCTCCATCGAGCTATAGTTTATTAAATTTCAGCAAAACCTGATGAATGTATATAAATGTATCAGTTTGAGGATTTACAATGCAATAAACCTGCCTTATTGAAATGGAAAAAAGAAAAGGAAAAGTACTTTCACCATGATTTGATCAGCATGAAACACTCTTATATTATGTCCAATGAGCAAATTTACTGCATGATAACATCAGCTTTACTGCAAAAAATTGTCTTTATCATTATATTCAAATATATATAAGATCCATTTAGTATTTATTGGAGTTTGTAAGCGTCAAGGTTCGAAATTTTCTACTAGTTCAATTTTATGAAAATTTCGAATCTTCAAATTTATGGAAATTTCGATATATTTCGGTCATTATTGGAACCCATATACATGCTTGTTTTAAAGATATTATAGATTCATTCAAATATTGGTGAGGTCAAATTACAGAAATTTAGGTGATTTCGAAGAAATTTAAATACATCAAATTGAGGGATTGTAATATCCATTCATACTACTATTTATGTGAAAGACTTTTACCAGGGATATGGATGAAATTTTGTTGGTAAAAGAATTTGCTGACGAAATTTCTTTCGTAAGAGGACTTTGCAGACCAAATTTTTGTTAGTGAAGTGCATGTTTTTTAGATTTTTATTAGTTTGTGGGCAAAAGAAACAAGAGATTTCATTGGTAGAAGGATATGCTAATTTCACTAGTATAAAAATACGTGGACAAAATTGCGTCGGTAAAAGGATATTGATTGATTTACTTGTGTCTTCCGGTCCCTTAATCAGATGAACAACTATGAGTTTAAATTTATTTTTCATTTGTCTCTCCTACAAAGTCTTCATTTTTCACCTATTTTATTTCACTCCGATTCATTCTCAATAAATACAATTTTTTTTTTGTTTTTTTTTTTTTAACAAAATTTGACATTGTTATTATAGTCTTATAAGAACAATTGTATAAGGGATGGCAGGCCCCACTGTTGACTCCATAACTTTTTGGTCTTTTGTAACTTCTCCCACACTCTACACCCCCTCTCCAAGTTTTTATGTAAAGAAATAAAAACAAAATGAAGCACGCTCCTCCCTTAGCCTTGGGCTTGCAAATTCCAAAGAGAGCCCTATTGGCCTCGCTCCTTATACTCAACATGCTCATGGCAACTCGCGTCATTCTCTCCCGCTCAGTCTCCCCACTCCTCCTCAAGCGAGCTCCTTATCCCCATTTTACCCCTAAACGCTTACCCAAATCCCATCCCTGTCCCCTCTGGTCGTCTTCCTTCTCCTTCTGCCTCACTCTCCTCCCTAAACCCACCCCCACATCCCCTCCCTTCAACTCCCGACGACCTCGCTCTTCCCTCTCAATGGCCGCCTCTGCTGCCGTCGACGAATCTCTCTCCTCCAATCCTCTCCTCCGGGACTTCGACTTCCCTCCCTTCGACGTCGTTGACGCCTCGCACGTGCGACCTGGAATTCGAGCCCTATTGAAGAAGCTCGTAAGATTATTCTATCTTAATCTTTCGGAAATTTTGTTTGAGTTTCTAGGGCTTGTATGATTTTGATTCTGGTCTGCGTTTTGGATTTTCGATTTCATTGTGGTGGAATGATTGTGTAGGAGTCTGATTTGGAGGAGTTGGAGCGCACGGTGGAGCCTAACTGGCCGAAGCTGGTGGTGCCGTTGGAGAAGATCGTTGACCGGTTGACTGTGGTTTGGGGAGTCGTCAACCACCTCAAAGCTGTTAAGGACTCGTCGGAGCTTCGTGCTGCTATTGAAGAAGTGCAAGTATGAAATTCTATCGTTTCGGATTTTCGTTATGAGTATTATTAGCTTCAAGTTCTTGGAAAATTGATAATTGATGGTGATGTTGTCTTGAAATGGACTGTCGAAGTTACACTTTTTACTTTTCGGTGTTAACATCCTTGAATACACTTTTCGAATCCAAGCTAGCCTTTTGCGTTTTCTTTGGTGTCTTGTTTGGTGTTTGAGTTGTTTATTGGTGGTTTTGCAGCCGGAGAAAGTGAAGTTTTATCTTAGGTTGGGACAAAGCAAGCCGATTTACAATGCGTTTAAAGCAATTCAAGACTCTCCTGATTGGAAGACATTGAGTGATGCTCAGAAACGTATAGTTGAAAGTCAGTATTCAAAGTTTATTTTATCATCTTTTCTTTTATACCAAAAAGAAGAAAAGAGACTTGCTTTTGATGCTTGAACAGGATGTAGTACTGGGAAAGATGCAAACCATGTTATTATCTTATGCGTGTTTTGTGAATTCTCGATATCTAAGCTACATCAAATTTTTATGAGCTTTCAAATTAACATAGTTGCATCCTGCTAAAACTTTTTATGTACGTTGATGTGGAGTGCAGTTTTCTTCTAAAGCTTAAATTTTTTGTCTGACATATCTCTTTGCCTTATTGTGCAGACCAAATAAAGGAGGCAGTTCTTAGTGGAGTTGCCCTTGAGGATGATAAAAGAGAGGCTTTTAACAAAATTGAACAGGTTTTGCTATTTTCCGTTGATACCTTTTGACAACATTCTCAACATTCTTGACAAAGGAGAAAATTAAACTGTCACAGTAGCATATTTTTAACAGCATCTTAAACTGTGTTGATAATTTTTCGCTTAGGAAGAAGTCTTGTGTAGCTCATAAATAAGCATCATTATAAGATTTGTTAGAGCTATAGTGGCATGCTAATTTATGATATGTTATTTCTGGGATACATATCTTTAGGTGGGACTGTAAGAGCATACTGATTAATATGTTTTTTCTTGTATTTTGAGAAGGGAAGGGGTGAAGGTGTACTTAAACTTTCTCAGTGAGCCTCTTTTGGGCCGGTTTTCTTAAATTTTGAAATGTTGGACGTTGAAGTTGAATCGTTTCAGTTGGACAAAGACTAATTATTGATTTGTAACAATGATTTTCACATTTTGGTTTGGTTTTTCCATTACTTGATATTGATGTCTTTTATTTCCAGGAACTAGAAAGACTGTCTCAAAAATTTGGGGAGAATGTTCTGGATGCCACAAAGAAATTTGAAAAGTTAATCACCGATAAGAAAGAAATTGATGGATTGCCAGCTACTGCTCTAGGATTGGCTGCACAAACAGCAGTGTCAAAGGTATTCAAATACCTCGTGTGGTGTATGTTTGTGTCATTTTGTTATTATCTTGCCTAGTATCATATTCTGGATTTGTGCATTTCATCAGGGGCATGAAAATGCGACTGCTGAGAATGGGCCTTGGGTATTTACATTAGACGGTCCAAGTTTTCTCTCTGTTATGCAACATGCTCGAAACCGGTCTTTGCGTGAGGAAATATACCGTGCTTATGTAACTCGTGCATCTAGTGGAGAGCTGGATAATACTGCAATTATTGACTCAATCTTGAAGCTTAGGTTGGAAAAGGCGAAGCTTCTGAATTACAACAACTATGCTGAGGTAAGTCTATCGATTTACATGTTATTTGTTTTGAAGACATACTGAGATAGAACGTTTCAGGTAAGCATGGCAACCAAAATGGCTACTGTTGAAAAAGCAGAAGAGCTTCTAGAGAAACTTCGAAGTGCTTCTTGGAAGGCTGGAGTTCAAGGTAAACTGTTGGAAAGCAACCTGACTTCATGTAAAGTTTTTCAATGAATTTGAACCATTAGATGAATCTGAATTTTTTTGAGTCAATCTTTCTATAGATGGACTTGAAGAGTAGAATCTTTGTTTTTTGATGTATTCAAAATTTTCTTTTACGTTTCTTTTTGTTTCTAGAAGGATTGCATTCTATTCTTCACTGTCTGATGTATATGTATCTTTGGATACCTTGTCAAAGATTAAAAAGGAAATGAAAAAGCTTGCCTAGAATTGCCAGTTGTAAACTGTTAGTGCAACCATCTTCAGTAAATGTTTTACATTGTAAACATACTGAGTTATGTATTCATTTGTTCAGATATGGAAGACCTTAAGAATTTCTGCAAAAGCCAAGATGCTCCAGAAGCTGATGATTTGAACCACTGGGACATTAGCTTTTGGAGTGAGAGGCTTCGGGAGTCCAAATTTGATATCAACGAGGTTCTCTCATATTCATCTGTTTAGAATTACATGTGTAACATCAAATGGTGTAATTAGTATCTGCAACTCTGTTTTTCTCCCTTAAATATGTTCGGTATAATAGTGGGATAGAATCTGAAAGAATTACTTGATTAGTTTCTCTGTAGATAAACTATGCTTTCATGTTGTTTTTCCTTAAGTGAAGACCACTTATATTAGAGCCCTTTTATTCTACAGGAAGAATTGCGCCCCTATTTCTCCTTGCCAAAGGTTATGGATGGCCTGTTTAGCCTAGCGAACAAGATTTTTGGAATTGACATTGAACCAGCCGATGGTTTAGCTCCGGTATATATTTTTCCTCACTGTGGGGTATATATTGGTTCATTTAATGATAATAAGCATCCTATACATAAAATCATAAATACATGTGTAATTTTTCAGGTTTGGAACAATGATGTTAGATTCTATCGTGTCAAAGATTCTTTTGGGGATCCTATTGCATATTTTTACTTCGATCCCTATACTCGTCCATCTGAGAAAAGGGGAGGTGCGTGGATGGATGAAGTACTTGCTAGGAGCAGTGTATTGTCACGTGATGGTACCTCTCCAAGGTTGCCTGTGGCACACATGGTATGCAATCAATCACCACCAGTGGGAGACAAACCCAGCTTGATGACCTTCCGCGAGGTAAATATAAAATGCAATTCTTTTCAGCTTAGTGGAAAAATCATATTATTATGACCAAAAGCTAAAACATTCCAAGGATCTTTTGGTTAGAATGGGGAAGGAAAGTAAGCAATAACCAAATTCAGGTAAGGAAGGTTTGCTTTCCATCTCTTTCTCCATTTTTTTTCCTCCCCCCAACCCTCACTTCTGTAGCCAAACATTTGTGATGAGGTTTATATGATTAGTACGGGGGTGAATTAAGACATTTGGAGGAAGGGTGGGAAAACCTGAACTTGGGGTCTCCTTCTAGTGGCGAGGTGCCAGTGCGGCTACCAATTACCATCCACGCCGCATCCATGCCATCTGCTGTTTAATCACATCTTACATATATTTGGGTGAAATACTTATTGATGGGCAATATATGCTAAAGATCTTTGTTCAATGCCAAGTGCGCAGAGGATTTGTTGAGAGTCCTAAAATATGCTAGGATCTCACATTCATATTGAGATTATGGGATAGGATCGGTGGATAGCATCACTTTGGTCCTGATTCCTTCAGCTTGAAGAAGTGCCAATTGGGTTATCTGACAACCAAATTTTGTACCTAATCAACAAAGGTTCCATTGGGAATAAATTGGACAAAGAAACTCTTAGTTTGGATATGTGACTGCTTGCCTGAATTCATGCAAATATGGCAAGACCTAGGCTTCTGCTATTCTTGCCACGAAGAGTTCATAAATTAAAAAGGCGTTGTGTGATTGCATAGTGTACGCCACAATTTGGGTATTTATTGTCCTGCAAATTACAGACTAGTGTCCATTTTTGCAGGTTGAGACCGTCTTCCATGAATTTGGTCATGCACTTCAGCATATGCTGACTAAGCAAGATGAGGGTCTTGTTGCTGGTATCCGGGGGGTAGAGTGGGATGCTGTTGAATTGCCCTCACAGTTCATGGAAAATTGGTGTTACCACAGGTAATTTGTCTGCCAAAATCCTTTGAACTATTGTGCATTTATTTCTTCTAGATTTTTCAAATATAGATGTGCTGGTTGGGCTGAAGGGATAAATTTATAAAATATGGACTTGCTATGTCGTCGAACACTTGAACTTCTTTTTTTGTGCTCGTAGACACTAAAACTTATTTGACCCAGGGGTAATTGGCCTTCAAGATACAGCTGCCTATACCTTTTTGAGTTCTGTTTTCTTATTTCCCAAATTGTAGTTCCCATTTCTTTCCATGCAGTACCAAGAGACAGTATGATCCACTATTTTCTTTCACTCTGTTAGTGATTTGTTTCCTTAATTGGTGTTGTAGAGACACTTTAATGAGCATTGCTAAGCATTATGAAACTGCGGAAACCCTTCCAGAAGAAGTATTCCTGAAGCTTCTTGCAGCTAGGACTTTTCGTGCCGGCTCCCTAAGCCTTCGACAGGTTAGTGCATATGACACCTTAACCTTTTCTTCCGCCTAATTAGGTTTAGTAATTTTTTATCAGTTGAACTGTGATAGTAACTTATCATTTGTTTCTGAGGTTCTGGTTATGTTAGCTTTGAGAAATAATGATGTATTGATATCTCTCAAAGGGCTTATGAAATCCATCTTGTTAGTATGTTTGAATCTGACATTCATGGCGATCTTATTCCAACTATGAACTACTCAATGATGCGAATATATTGAATATTTCTGTTATGTCATTATAGCTGTCAACTTTTACCATGCCAATTTTTTTGCTTTGCTTTACTATGATTGCACTTAACATATAAAATGTAAATACCCATAGTGTTTCCTTGCTTTTTCTGTATTACATTTTTTTTTTACTTTATTCATTTCATGTATAATTATCAGTAGTTAAAAGTTTTCAGTTGTCATTGGTTTACGTTTTTTTTATCAATTTTGCAGATAAGATTTGCAATTGTAGATCTGAAGCTGCACACGGATTACATACCTGGTGGGTCAGAATCCATTTATGATGTTGATCAGAGGGTTAGTGAAAAAACACAAGTGATCCCCCCACTTCCAGAAGATAGGTTCCTTTGTGGTTTCAGCCATATCTTTGCAGGTTTGCTTTCACTTTCTGGCTTTCAATTTCCCAGCAATGTTCAGAATTCTTCCTTTAGTTAAACAGATTTGTTTATCAATATAATACTTTTCTGTGGATATCAGGTGGATATGCAGCTGGGTACTATAGTTACAAGGTATGTCTTATTCTGATGGTCAAGTCTTTCCCCAGCTCAAGTTTATTCAGCGATCAGAGATTTGTTAATTATTTTATTATCTCCAGTAATTTGTTCTTAATATGAAAGTTTAGTTTCATTTTCATGCGGAAATTCATTCTGATACATTGCTCTATTCTGCAGTGGGCTGAGGTCTTGTCTGCTGATGCTTTCTCTGCATTTGAGGATGCTGGATTGGATAATAGCAAGGTAAGTTGGAAAGAACCGGACACAGAGTCTTGCAAGTACATAGTATAACAGAGTTGTAGTTCTTGAATGGATTGTCTATACGGTCAACAAACAAATGTGAGATTGAATTTGGATGCTTGCTATTGAGAAAATTGGTGACAAGTTGTGACCAAAATGGGAGGGAAGGCCTTCTTTAATGGTCATAATCCTTAAGCTTATCTGGTCCCTTGGTATATTACTAGTGCAAAGTTTTTACACTTGTCTGGTGCTTGCTATATCTTCCCAAATGTTTCTGCTTTCATACAAAATACTGCCATATGTAATGATATTTTTTAAGGCTTGTTAGTTAAGGTGAATTATCTTTGTTGTCAGTCACTAAAGTGTACCGAACATGATCCTCCATATCAATGATGATCTTTATATCTTGCAACAGGCTGTAAAAGAAACCGGAAGCAAGTTCCGAGAAACGATCCTTGCTCTTGGAGGCGGGAAAGCACCGCTGGACGTAAGACAAACTATTCCTTTTCTTGTTGTTCTCTTACTATATTATGGCGCCAGTCATACAGATGTTCTTATAACATGTTATGGTGGTTTGTTTCCAGGTTTTTGTGGAATTCCGAGGACGTGAGCCTTCACCGGAGCCACTGCTCAGGCACAATGGCCTATTACAAGTTGCTACTGCATGAATATCATGTCATTAACAAGCTTTACTGGACTGCGGGGAAAGACTTGCAGGCTTGATTACTTGGTCTTAAAAAAGTCTGGGCACTGCTAAATTTGAAACACCCGTCAATTGTCTTAAGCCCAGGGGAACTTGTTTGGCAGTTACTGTCAGAAAATGTTCTTGCATGAAGCTTCACTCATTTTAATAAGAATGCTTTTACTCAACAAACACTTCCAAAATTGCAAGAAAGAAAGAAAAACAGAAAAGTCGTTGTTCCTGGGCGTCACTCTTCTAGCAATTTTCTTTTTTGTTTCCCTTTTATTCTGTATTTTGATGGAAATAGCAACTTGAACCCATCCCTAATCAAAACAAGAAGAAAGTACCATCTTGTTTGCGTTGAAAAAGGCCTTCATCCCTACACCATCCGAACTACCTGGTATAGAAGAAAACAAAGCTAGTGCAATTTCCTAGTTGTATAGAGTTGTGAAGACACAGATTAATATTTCACTCGGTCTTGTTCAGTTGTCGTTAAATCTAAATGCAGAATTGCAGATGAGTAAAATGATCGGGATTTGAACAGTAGATCCGTAGCCCGCACATATAAAAAGTAGATCCTCTAAAACTATTGTGGGAAGGAAGTCTTAGACCACCATACTTTGGCGTCTTGCACCATTTTCTTCACTCTTCTCTGCTACGAAAATAGCTGCCTCTGCCTCTTTGATTTCCCTTCGATGCCCTGCACGTGCGACCTGGGATTCGACCCTCTTGAAGAAACTCGTACGACCTATATTTTACTTTTCGAAAATTCCACCGGTTTTATTGTATTATAGTTTCCAAGTTTCTATAGGAATCTGATTTGGCTGTTGGAGAAGATCGTTGACCGATTGAGTGTGGTTTGGGGAGTAGTTGACCACCTCACAGGTGTTTAGGACTCGTCGGAGCTTCGTGCTGCTACCGAAGAAGTCCAAGTATACATGTAATTTTATCTTTTAATCTGCTCAGGTGTCTAAGCTTCAAGTAGTTGATGGTGATATTGTCAATTGACTTGGACACAGTTATCTCAGCCAACTTTCTCCGTGTTAATTACATCCTTGAAAGTACTTTAGGGTTCCGTGAATCCAAGCATGTTCTTTAAACATGTTGTGGTTTGTTTCCAGGTTTTTGTGGAATTCCAAGGACGTGAGCCTTCACCGGAGCCACTGCTCAGTCACAATGGCATATTACAAGTCGCTTCTGCATGAATATGATGATGCCATTACTCTCTGCTTTACTGTGCCGGGGAAAAAACACTTGTACTTAACTTGGTCTTCAAATTCACGTACGTGCTGCTGAAGTTGAACCATGGATCAATTGTCTTTTGCTCCAGGACAACGACCTTGTCTTGTATGAACCATCACTCATCACGGTAAGATATGCTTTTCTTGGGGTGCTTATGAATTGTATAGTAATGAGGATAGCAGCTTTGCCTTTCTTCAGGAAGGTTGGTAAGAGATGAGTACTAGAGTGATTTAGCCATTTAGGTTTAGATTGGTGTTTTGGTTGATGGCTCTTGTCTTTCAAGGCAAACCTTCTTTTCAAATCTCTGTCGACAAAAAAACAATACAGCAAATATCAATTTTAAAAAATACAAGAGAAACAAAACCAAAAATCATTTGTTGAGAGTGGGATTTGAACCCACGCCCTTTCGGACCAGAACCTTAATCTGGCGCCTTAGACCAACTCGGCCATCTCAACTTTTGATGCTACCTGCCATTTTTTTTTCTCTATATTCATTTTTATTTAACTATTTTATTTTGGTAAAACAAACTTGAGCACTCACAGTAGCTGTCGTTGTGTTTTGTTTGGTAGATCTCGGATAGAGACCAACGATGGCTCGAGCAGGAGGCATCACAAACGCAGTGAATGTAGGAATCGCCGTCCAAGCTGATTGGGAAAACCGCGAGTTCATCTCCCACATTTCTCTCAACGTCCGCCGCCTCTTCGATTTCCTTGTCCAATTCGGTAATTTGTTCATCTCTTTTCTCCTGCTGGTTTTGGGTATGTCTCACTTGTGATTTAGATTCACTTTGTTCAGTTGGTTTCCATTGTGCTGCCTCATTTTGGGAATGACCCATCTGAGATTCAGGACCGATTACCTTAAAGTTGATAGCTTTTGTGAATTTGCTGATTTGGGTGTTTCTCATTTTGGAATATTGGGATGGTTTTAGACTTGTTTGAGTATTTTTGCCTTGTTTTCCTGCTTTGCTTACTTCCCAACTTCATTGGTTTCATGTAACACTCTAGCTTGCCGGGCTCTTTCTTTGAAAATGGCTCTTGTTTTTGAGAGGCTCTACTGAATTATGCAAAATGCTACTTGATGTTACACGCTCTTGGTCTTGGACTCATTTTTGTGTTTCTTATTGAAGAGGCTACAACAAAGAGCAAATTGGCATCACTGAATGAGAAGCTTGATACTTTGGAACGGAAGCTAGAGCTCCTTGAAGTTCAAGTGGGTACTGCATCAGCTAACCCTTCTCTTTTTGCTCGTGATGTTTAGAAGATCATGCCATTGTTTTAATATACGTGTAAGCATTCTCTTGTCTATAGCGTGACCATGAATAGATATCCTGGTATTGTAACCCAGTTCTAAACTACTCCATCATTTTCATGTTTATGTGAGTGGTAGAGTTCCATCTGTCATTTGTCTACATTGTAGAGATACGCTTGGAACACAGCATTCTGTGCTCAAGGTCTTTTACTTTTTGTTAATGATGAAGTTCACTTCAGTTAATGCAGTGATCAGGTTTCACTGCGTGCATTCTTTCATCATCTTCTTAGTCCACTAGATTAGTGCAGTGCATTTAGTTATGAAGTCGTTCGTCTTTCCAAGTCTCTTTTCCGTCTGGCTTCATCTTTTCTGTAACCAAGAATAGCTCAGTATTTTGGTAGTATGACGCTCTCCATGTAATAGTAATACCATATTCTTAACTACCTCGAACTATTAACTTAACATTTGGCAAGAGTTGTAGGCTTAGGTTCAGTGCTAAACATGCTAGTTTTTAATATCAACTCAGGTATCATACAGCTTAATGAGGGTTAACAACCTTTTTGGTTCTTCTTCTTTATCTGTTTCGGGGTATAGCCAATTTGGTCCTTGCCTCTCCCAATCTGGTTCTTGTGTTTGTCTCCATTAACCAATTCGGTTCATCCCATCAATTTGTTGTTCCGTAACTTAATTCTGATGACCAAATTGACAGAAACACATAAAGGCAGGGATGTATTTCCAATCCTCATAATCTCTCCAGTACTAGATTTGGAACATGTACCCGGTTAAAATGAAATGAAGAACACCTTGCTATAACGGATACTTGTGATAGCATCTTTCCATTTTTGTCATGATCCTAATGAGTAATTTAATTATCTGTTTTGTTGATTCTCAGGCTTAACTTTCTATTTATTTGTTTCTTCTTAGCTGCATGGGATTTGCCCAAATAGTCCAAATCGTTAAATTATTTCATCATTATAAATTATGTTTCCATGGTTTGTCTTTAAAATTCCTGAAAAGAAGATATCGTATTAGGCTATTAGCCTTAGATGTCAATATCGATCAATTCAGAATGTCATGGATCATGGTCAACTACTCTTTCATGTTTCAAATTATGGATCAGTTGACTATTGGTTGGTGATCAACAAAAGATGATTGGAGAAATGTTGTCCATAGATGAAGTTCAGGGTATTGTAATCAAAGCACCAGCTGGTGGAGAATTATTTCAGAATGAAATCTTTTACAGAGCTATTTGATAAACTTACGCAACTTTCTAGAGTTCTCTTCTTCAAGGAGCTTATAGGAAAATTCTGCTTGGGAGTTGATTTTTGGGTTCCAGGTGCTTTTCTCCAATGATCAACACCAGCTTATCGTAATTATGTTTGATGATGAGTAATACTCAAGATCAGGGGATATTGATGATTCCATAGCTGAGAAAATGCCCGATGAGAGTGAGGCTGCTTTCAGACTCTGAATATTTACCAAGCTGGTAACTATATTTCCATGGTATTGGATTGGGAAGGTTTCAGTCGGCTCTGGGAACTTGCTGGTAATAATATCAGAATCAGACAGCAGTCGCGTTACCCTGAATTAACTCAAATCCCCTTCCGCAAATAGAAGAACGAGACAAAAAGAAAGCTAGAGAGAAGGTTTTCCTTTCTTAGATAATAAAATTTGAAAAGAAGGGTTGTCGTTTTAAAAAGGGAAAATGGTCTGTACGGTATCCTGTCTTATGCCTCCTTATAATTTTTGGTACCTGAACTTCAAAAAATCGGTGGTGGGTCGGCTGGAAGGCTCTATGGAGAGAGAGAAAAGTGGGGGTGGCGGCGGGGAGGTGAGCCTAGCGGAAGAGAGGGCCAAGATCGGGGCGAGAGAGGCCCGCATTTTTGGTGGGTCAGGTTGAGGTGTTTGTTTGGTGGGAGTGGTCGGAGTTGAAAACAGAGGACGGTGGAGACGGCCGACCAAAGATTGGTACATATGGCTGTTACTTCCGTGACGGATTTTGCCAGCTGGCAATTTTAGAAGGGGATTTTTGTCCATTCATAAATCAATTTTCTTTTTCTCTAAGCATTTTTTTTCTTTCTCTTTTCTCTCTCTGTCTCTGTTCTTTCTCTATTCTTATCTTCTTGGTCACTTCTCCTGAATACGTCGCAGCTACTTTGGAGATGGTTGCAGAATGAAGCCGTGCAATTGCACAAGCTTCTTATCGAGTCCTCCATTTCTTTTCTCCTTCATTTTTGTTGAGAGCTTAGTCTTTGTTAACAACTCAAATTCTGGAATGGTTCACGTACCAAAAGTTATAAGGAGGCAAAGGCGGGGTAGCGTACGGACCATTCTCTTTTAAAAAGGTCGTTAGGGGTGCTGGAAGAAGGGATGCTTTGCTTGCCATCAAAGATTTTGGGGGGAGGTTCAACCAGGAAGTTTTTGCTTATCTTTTTTTTTTTTTTTTAGCTCCTCTCTGCATCTGATATTAAGAGCATACCGTGGTTAAGGTCTTGGAAATATACCCTATATAACAGTATAACCCTCGTTACAGTATTGCGTATTATGGACCTTCATGGTGGTACTTTCCATTAGCTGGTGATACAATGCCGAAAGATATACGACCTTCTTTATATTTAATGATAGACCTGTAATGCCAGCTCGTCAATATTGAAACTCACAGCTCTTGTAAAATATATAATTTTGTTTTTCATTTCAAAGAGTAACATCGTTCCAAGTGTCGTTTCTCCGGTCAACTGAGATAATTAAGTCGGTATTTGGTATTCTGTCGGTTTCAACTTCCATTCATGCCATACCCTTACCTTAAAACTGAATTTGTAATCACCTGGAACATCCCCAACTTTACTTTTCATGATTCTGGTCTTAATAGAATTTTTAACAACAAACTACAAAGACCCTCCTAGTAGAAGTCCAAAACACAAAAAACTCCTCAACTTTTGGTTTTATACATCGAAGGACAAAAGTTTACACTTAAGGACATTTTGTCTTTAGCAAGTTTCACTTTCTCTCTAAGTTTTAATCTTTCCCTTCAGTAAAAAGAAAATTGACGGAGCGTAGTGGGCCCATGCTTTTGAATTTGTTTGTTTAACCATATTGCAGGTATAAATCCATCCTCTATACTCGAAGGTAAACGGTTATTCTTACTATTCGTAATTTCGATTGTTGATAGACTTGAGTTGATTGCTATCTGCAAAATTACTACTAAGGAACTGCAAAAAGAGAGAGAGAAATTGAGAAAATTAAAAACCTATAGAGACAATCTTAGTAGAGATTCTCCCAATTACTGGGATATTATCTATAGACTACAGACTAGAATCTATAGAATAGAAGAGGAGATAGATAATCTCTTAGATGTTCTGGAAGAGGAACAAAAACCTCTTGATTATTTGAGCATTGGTTAGATCCGCACTTCACTGGTATCAGAGCTTGTAAAATAGCTCAAGGAGAACCCCTCCTTAATGGGGACAATGTCAGAATTGTTATTAGAAAAAATAAATTCTCTACTGAAATCTTCTGATGAGAAATATCAGAAGCTGTTACTAGAAATATCTAGATGTCAGTCGATTCTAGAAAAATTACCTGCTATAATCCACCAATTGGAAAGATTGGAAAACAAACTGGATTATATCAAGGATCTTCCAAAAACGGAAGAAGAAAAACTAACGAGTGTTAGTAGAAAAATCAAAGAACAGCAAAAAATGCTAGATTCTATACTGAAGGACAAGAAAGTGCCTACAGTAAAAAAGAAGACTAATGGATTCAAACCATTAGAAAAACCAGACACAAATCGTGTTCCAAACATGATTTTTCTGGAACCATCTACTAGTCAGACTAGTATCCGGTATGAAAACCCGGAAAAAAGAGAAATGAAGATGTTAAGTATCTTTGGAAAAAAGAAAGGAGTACAGCTCCTTAATGCTGAAGAGTTCGAATTCAACGAAATTGAACAAGAAGTAAAAAACTCCTCCATTCCAAAATTAGATTTCAAACAAATCTACAGAAAAGGAAAGTTTGATCTGATGGATAGCCATCATTTTAAACTACTAGAGATTACAACCCCAGCAACAGCGGGTGGAGAGACTGATCTTCTACTGATCACTCCAGCAGAAGTAGCCAGAGCTCAAGCAAAGAAGTATCAATTTATGCATATTGGAGCAGTCCAAGTAGGCATAAATCTGCTTGCTCGTGAGGGAATAAACTGTTCAGTCCTATGTGTTCTACAGGACAACAAGTTAACAGACTTCCAAGCTAGTCTGTTTGGGACACTTGAAGCATCCTTGTGCGATCAGATATTTCAACTGCTTCCCCAATTTCACCACTAGCCTGAAAGATGCAGCTCACTGTCTCTGACTGAGAGTCAAGATAGATGGCGTATCCATGAAAGAAGATATGCAAGAACTTGCTATATTATATAGAATATACTATAAATTGATGTGTACTACAGTAGCCCCTAAGACAAGGATAAAAAATACCCCAGGTCTTACTACTGGATTCCTCACTAATCAGAAGAACCATTCACAACAGATCCACAAAGTTACGTGGAATGAAGTGACTTTTCCTCTTGAATGGAAATTATCCGGTCCAAAAAAGCAACCGGAAAGAGCAAAAGCAAAAATCTACGAGAGTAGAAAAACTGGAGAAATCAGCCTCAACTTCGACAATCACAGAAAAAGTGATGTCTGTCCTGAAAACCTCAGGATAAACAGCAGTCTTATAAGAAGAAGCTACAGCACTAGAGAAGCTAGTGTCAGTGGTATAAAACCCACTATTGAAGAACCAATTTCTGAAGAAGAATTGGAAGCTGATCTGAACAGACCAATCCATATGTTCAGATCTAAGAAGCTCTATGAACTCTATAAAGAAGCTGAGAATTGTGAAAATCCTGAACGATTAGAAAAACTAATCGAGGAAATGAAAGAATTCAAAATCAGAAATACGAGAAAAGTCTTTCCTTATCAAGATATTGAAATGGAAGAAGGAGAAAGCTCCAGAACTTTCATTAGCAGAGAAAAAGGGAAAGTAAAACTCCCGTTACAGAAAGCCCCCACGGGTAAAAAAGGGGAAAGAAATTCCCAAAGATTTGTCCCAGAGGACAATCTGCCAAGAGTTCCTATCACGAACTATGGCATATGGTTAAATCTAGACAAGAGTCTAGACAAAAGAAAAACCATTGACCAATGGGTAGATAGCCTGATGATGGCTTCTGCACTTACCCTTGGCAAATTTGAAGCACCAGATTTGCAGGTGTACTATGAAACTACTCTCACCGGAGTGGCAAAAAAGTACTACCTATCCTTCAAAGAAACTGCCAGAGGAAGAGACTGGCTTGAAGAGATAAAAAATTCCAAGTCTCCGTATGATTTTGCAGTACCCCTGTACGATCAGTTCTGTGGAGATCTCTCAAATCTGAGCGAAAAAGCCAAAGAAACGGCAAAGTCGAATATCTATGCTCTCAAGATCTGTGACATGAGATATTTCGAAGAATACCTGAATGAGTTTCAGGAATATTACTGTACAATTGGTGAACTAGAGAATACTGATCTAGTTAATCTGTTGCACAGAAAACTCCCTGAACCATGGAGAACAGCTGTGAGAGAAAGCATAGCTGAAAAACCAATTGAAAGATTTTCAGTTGGAGGAATTGCCGACAGAATCCGGCAATTACTGAAAGAGCAATGCAAAGCCAATGTTAGAGCTAAGATGGCCAAGAAACAACTCAAAGGAGTTGAAAATTTCTGTTATGGAATACTGGATATGCCCACAAACTGGGGATGTCATGAATCCAAATTCCACAGAAAGAAGAAAAAAGAAAAATATTACTCTAAAAAATTCAAAAAGAGTAATCAGAAAAGAGATTGGAAATTCAAGAAGAGTTCCAATTACAAGAAACAAAAGGATAAAGATTCTAAAAAGAAATTCTTCAAGAAAAAGAAGAATACTCATCAGCATAAACAACCAAGCAAGAAAGCTTGCAGATGTTGGTTATGTAAAGCTGAAGGGCACTATGCCAATGAATGCCCTGAAAAGGGTAAAAGATCTACTAAAGCTCTCTTCGAAGAATATGAGCAAATAGTAGAGGTAGCAAACATGAAAGGCTACGAAATAGCCTATTCTGATGATGAAGATGATGACAGGTCAGTCTACTCCGCCTGGTCTGAAGAAGAAATTTCATCAGATGAGTCTGAGATCGATTCTGAAGAAGAGTACTTCGAATCCAGACAAATGAATGTTTTGAGAATCAAAAATTGGGAAGAAAGCAAGACAGAATCCTTCATGTCTTCTTATCAGGTGAACCCTGGTACATTCGTTTGTGACTACTGCTTATGTCATGAAAAGAATGGTCTCTCTATGTTTTGTGAAGAGTCTAAGAAGACTTATCATAAAGAATGCTTCATAGCTGAAGCAAGAAGAAAAACCAAAAATGGTCTTGTCAGCCAGTTGGTTGAGCAAGAATATGAAGAGTATTTCGCTGAGCAAAAGGCGAAAGAAGTTGAAACTCTGTTCCAGGAAACCATGGAACCATCTTCCTCGAAAAAGGAAGAAATCATCGATGAAGAAAAAATCGATGAAGATATTGAACTGGTTGAAATACCAGAAAAGGTAGAACTGGTGAAACCACCAGAAACTGTTCATCTCTTAGAACGACAAAAGGATACTGAAACATGGAATCTACTTGGCCAACCATCTGGCAAGTTTGATTATAAAGTCAGATATGACCCTCCGTCATGGTTCAATGATCCAGACATCAAAGAGATAATTCCTACAGACTGGGATGATACAAAGCCTTCTAGTTTTGATAAATCACCCACTCAGGAAAATGTTCCAGAAGAATGTAAACCATTCATTCCAAAGGAACAAGCTCAGGAAAATGAGCTTCATCAATCGAAAGTCGTCTCTACAAGTAGATACAGCAACTACATAGAGATTGGACTCAAATTCCCTGATTACAGAAAATATCATCTACATGCCTTTGTAGATAATGGATCAGGTTTTACAGTTGCAAAGAGATTTGCAATTCCGGATGAACTCTGGAAGGAAGATAAGAAAAAAATCTGCTACTGGTGTTACGTTTGATGGGAGCCATCTCACCATGAAAAAAGTAGCAAAAAATGTTCAAATCACCATTGGTGGAGGAACATTTATCATCCAGAATGTTTGGCAATCTGAAGGCCAAGGATCTGATTTCTTGTTGGGAAATGATTTTATTCTCCAACAAAGATTCATTCAAGATGAAGAAGCAATAGGCTTCAGAAAAGGGGAACGGGTGTTCTGGGCAGACCGCCTCACACAAGCCAAAACTGTGGTAGGCCCTGGTTTTACTACTCAGTCTCAGAGATCGCAACAGAATAGTGGTGATCTTACCCCCTACAAACCAAAATTCGAACCCATACTCCAAATCAAGCAACAAGAAGAATTACTTGTTGAAGAATCTTCTGAAGAAGAAGAAGAAGAAGAACCAAAATTCGAACCCATACTCCAAATCAAGCAACAAGAAGAATTACTTGTTGAAGAATCTTCTGAAGAAGAAGAAGAAGAAGAAACTAGTGAAGATGAAGAAGCTAGTTTCCTCCATGAGCATAACCTCAAGCACTTTCAGAACAAGCTTGAGTCTCAGCAAATTCCCACTCTTGAAAAAATCAAGAAAATACTAGAGCAAAATGTGGATACAAATCCTCAGAAGTTTTGGGAAAAAGACCCAGTGGTCTGTGAATTGAGATTGCATGACATGAATGCCATCTGTCATGTCAAAGCCATTCCTCAGTACAAAGAGGAAGATCAGAAAGAATTCCGAAGTGATATTGAAGATCTCCTGAAGAAGAGATTAATTCAACCTTCCACTAGCCCTCATCATGCTCCAGCATTCTACGTAAGAAATCATGCAGAAAACCTACGAGGAAAAGCTAGAATGGTTATTGACTACAGAGATGTCAATAAGAAGACTGTCAAAGACGGCTATCAAATTGCTCAAGTAAGAGTACTGATCAACCAGCTCAGAGGAGCTAAAGTCTTTTCGAAATTCAATGCAAAGTCGGGTTTCTGGCAGGTCAAGATGCATCCTGAGAGTATTCCTCTCACTGCATTTGGAACACCACAAGGTCATTACGAGTGGCTGGTAATGCCTTTTGGTCTAAAGCAAGCTCCCTCAATCTTCCAAAGAAAGATGGACAACATCTTCAAGCATGTGGCGGAGTTCTGTGTCGTCTACATAGATGACATCCTGGTGTTCTCCAAAAACAGAGAAGAACATATGAAACACCTCCATGAGGTAGTAAAGCTGATAGTTCAGCATGGAATTATCCTAGGAGAAAAGAAAATCTTCTTTATCCTCGATGAAGTTGATTTCCTAGGAATAAACATCAAGAATGGGGTCATAAAACTCCAACCTCATATCCTTGAGAAGATCTGGAAGTTCCCAGATAGAATTCCTGATGCTAAGAGTCTAGAGAGATTCCTTGGTGTCATAAACTATGGGAGAGATTTCATCCCTAAAATCTCGGGGTTAACAGCGATGTTATCTCCTAAGACAAGTTCCAAAAGAAAATGGAACTTCACAGAAGATGATGAAAAAATCGTAAAGCAGATAAAAAATCTCTGCAAAAACCTCCCTCCTCTTCAACAACCAGAAGAGAATGATGAAATTATCCTCCAGACAGATGCGAGCGATAATTATTGGTCCGATGTGGTTCTGGCGAAGACGCCTGGAACTAACATTGAAAAGATCTGTAAATTTTGTAGTGGCAAGTTCAGCCCTGCAGAACTGAATTATCCCACAGGGGAAAAAGAAATTTTGGCTGTTAAGAAAACGATTTTAAATTCTCTAGCTTTTCTTGGAAAACCCTTTACTGTCCGCACCGATTGTGCTAGAGTAAAGAATTTTAAAAATTTTAAACTTGACAAAGCTGCTGATAGAGGAAGATTAGCCAACTGGCAATTGTTTCTTAACCAATATGATTATAATGTTGAATTAATTGCAGGAAACAAAAATCATCTTCCAGACGCATTGACCAGGGAAATGGCAATGTTCAGCCAAAGAGAAGACGACGAAGGTCGTAATCCCAGAAGCAGAAGAACTGGGAAAGAACATGAGCCTCAAGAAGATCCTATGGAAACCAAAGAAAAGGTTCTTAAAAGGTTTCTGCTAAGTCCTAAAGGACTAGCCTCAACTGATCAATCCTAGGGTAAAGGATTGGCTAGCCCGTCTCAAACGGCAGACGGTAAAGGCTCATCAAGACCGTTGACGGCTGCTGCTTTGCCAAAAAGCAGACCAACTCCAACTGGAGTCATAAATGTTTTCAATTATGAATTAAGAACTTTTGACACTCCTGTGTTCAGAACTGGCAGGAGACTAGCTTATCACCAGAAGGCAATCCTGGATAATCTCTTATTTGCCTTTCAAGAAAGAAGCAGTGGTCTAATGTTCCCGGCACTCTTCGCACTAGCTGAAGAACTATATGAGAATGCCAGACCACAATTTGAAGAAAGTCATATACAGCAGAGTGCTGTAAGAAAAGAAAAAATTCTCTTCCTTGAAAGTCCAGAAAGTGCTAGAGTTCCTGTCATGGCACTTAATGAATCAGACTGGCATGAATTCCATAGCCTGATAGGAAGACATAATCCAGAAGACCTAGTTCCTCCAACTCTCTTTATTGTTTCAGGTCCTTATATTGGAAGATACCTGGTTAATATTCAGAGTGAACATCCTCAAGAACACAAGCTCTGGCTTGTTGAAAATGGTTTTGTCCATAATCTGTGGACTAAAACAAATGATGATCTAAAAGGTTTGCCGCCTATCATTGTCAATACAGTCAAAAATGTAAGAAAAAATGACTGTATGCTTCGACTGAAGTTCAGATCCACTCCTCCAGAATGGATCCAGAAGGCAAACGGTGAAGTTGAATATATTCCTCCTTATCATTATGTAAGAATTATTCAAAGGAAATATCTTCAACCAGCCTATGTAGGGTACAATGGCCAACCAAACTCAAGCATCTCGTGGATGAAGGCCATGACTCTAGAATATATCAAAAAGATCATCTCTGAGGATACCTACAATACCTTCCTGGCAGCAGGAGAGAAAATTATCATCACTGCTTACGATCATCCTGACGTAGTCAGCAGTGACTTATTCCTATCTCTTACCAGAAAGGAGATAGATTCGACACTGGCATGCTTACGATGGGTGGAAAAGCTTGAAACTGACAACCACTATAAGATGTATGTTGATACAGATGTCGAAGACAATGCAACAACAGCAAGGATGGCCCAGGCAGATAACGACTCGTTTGTCCTTGGTCACAATTCAGAAACCGACGAGAACATGTGAAGCAGCAGGTGTAGAAAAACACTAAAAGTTCATTTGGACTTTTCCCAAAAGTGACTTTTGCTTTTCAAAAAGCAGGTGAAAAACATTTCACCTAAAGGAATCTGCTTTTTCCCCGGCCGACCTCCACCAGCAGGAGCACTAAGGAAAGCAGGAAATCACGGAGTCGTTCTGTACATTTTGTTGTTTTGAATTGTAATTTGAGTTCCGCTCCCTATATAAGGAGCTTTAGCTTCTCTTAGAAGGCATTGGAAGTGGGAGACATCAGTCTAATATTCGAAAACTTCCATATCAGTTCATAGATATATCAGTTCTAGATCTAAGAACTTCTAAAAGAAGCAGTAGCAGTCAGTCTGTGGATACAATGTGCTTCTTATTGCAAGTAAGTATTTGTAAATCAGTTATGAGTAGCTAAACAGCTTCTAGCTGTTTGCCCAAGAGTGAGGCTCTGGGTTCTGTATCTGTATTTATGTTTAAATAAATAAATTCAGTTTGTGCCCAGTACCCTGTCACAAAAATATTTTGCTGTTTTTGCATTTATGTTTTGGTAACAGTAGCAGTTAGTAAGCAGTAGCAGTCTTTCTGTTTTGCTATAAAGACTGACCCTTATCATACTAAGGCAGCAGTGATTCCGCCCTAGTAGTAGCCGCTTAGACAGGAAGTCGTTAGGTGAAGTTGTGGCATGTTGAAGGCTAGTCCTTAGGCTGATACTGTGTTTAGTCTGGAAAAGTAAAATATAAGCTGATACTGTGTAAAGAACAAAAAAAGGTAAAAGGAGAATAGTGTGTGTCCTTAATTGTATAAGGGAAAAGGTTGTGGACTTTGTTGTCAAAAAACTTGTTATCTGGTAGTGCTTTGTAGTTAACCCAATTTTTAATTGCACATATATAACAACCTGGCTCTGTTATTGTTGATGCGTATTATGTCAGAAGACTTGCACTAGTTCATCTGTAATGTTGCACGCCAAAAATTCATCGTCTCCGATTCCGGATCCTCCATGGCACACGGTGCCAGATTCAGCCGGTACCGTTGAACATGCTCAAATACTCTCACGTCTTTCAACTTATGGGTTCAGTCAACTATTCATCCGTGATAAACAACTGATGATTGAAGAAATGATGTCTATGAATGAACTTCAAGGTATTGTTATCAAAACACCTGCAGAGGCAGGTGAGAAAGATTTCGGAACTAGAAACTTTACAGAGCTATATGGTAAACTTCCATACTTTTGCAGAGTTGTTTTCTTCTAAAAACTTACAGGAAAGTTCTTCCGCAGAGAGTTGATATTGTGGTTCTGGCAGCTCTGCTCCACAGATCAGCAACGGCTTATCAATAATATGTTTGATGATGTGAACTACTGCCAAGTAGACATCGGAGATTCCGCTGTCGATAGACTACCTGATGAGAGTGAGGCCTTCATAAGACTCGGAACATTTACAGAGCTGCTAGCTACATTTCCTTGGCATTGGGAAGGTTTCAGTCGACTTTGGGAACTTTCTGGCGATGATCAGTCCCGCTATGCTGAATTTTTCTTAGGTTTGTCAACTTTTTGTATCAGAACTCAGTGCTCCGATGATGCTGAAGATCAAGTTGCACTTGTCCTTGAAAAATTCGGATGTGATGTAATTCAGAAACTGCCTTATGAGAGTGAAGAGGATTTTAGAGTCCGAAGGTTTAAAGATAGCTTTACGAAACTACAGTTCAGTTCCCAGCTTTGTATTGTATCCCAACTACTAGAAGAGTTGGAAAAAAACTGAAGAAGAAGACAAAAAGGAAGCTGGAAATAGGGATTTCTGTTCTCGGAACAATATAATATGTTGCAAGTGTTTTGGTAAAGATGCCGAAGAATGGTCTACCCCAAATCAAAAGGATGAGGAAGAATGGGAATGGATTTCTGCTGAAAATTATAGGCGGGATAGTTTCTTGGCCAAGGGAAGAAGGGAAGAACTCTGTCTTCCTCAATTCATCAAGGTGAAATGTCCAGATCTAAGGGGAGGAGGAGGATCAACTACAACAACTACACAAGGAGGAGGCAGCAGGGGACTAGTTCGCAACCACAGGCATGCACTAAGAAACAGGCTTCCTATGGCTGATGATATCAGCGGCTGTCCCAGTGACTCTCCCTTTTAACACTTCTTTTCTTTGGTCATGATCAGTGGTTCACTCCCCCAGAGCTTATCAGTGTAACTTCCATGGGATTCGATCGATTCCCTTTCTATATAATGTTGCAATTTGCGTGCATCTTTATTGTTTTCTAGCTGCACCTACACAGATAATCGTTGTTATAAATGCTCATATAATCATTGTCCAGAGGATTCTTTGTTACATTGCAATTAACAATGCATTTCATCGCAAGATGAGGCTCCTTATCTTGAGCCTTACCTTCTATCCGAGTATCTGATATAACCAATTTACTGATATCTCAATCAAAACAACCATTTGTTAAGCTAATCTGATTGGAAATTCTTGATCCCAAATTGAAAGTCCAAAGGAAAAATAGGGAAGACCAACTCTATGTGGACAAGGGATAAGGACATGAGAAAGTAATGCGAAATTAAGGAAGGTACAAAGAGAGCAAATAAAGCACGAGAAGGAGAAGACTACTATATCAGAGGAATACCAAGTCCACCTAAATCACAGTTTCTGTGTCGAGCCTAATTAAGAATGAGAGGGGAAAATGAAAGAAGAGCTAGACATCGAACTTGATGACAATTTCTATGTCGATCCCATTAAAATGAAGATTGAACACTGAAGAATACGTAAGACCATAACACTGAGTATGTTTTCCTGCAAATAAATAGTGAATGCCAAGGATGGTCCGGAGCTCTTATATTTTACTGCAAAATGATGTCACCAACTAGCTTCAAATTCTAGTTGCCTTTCTCATCACACCACTGGGTGATGCCTAATGTTTGAATCTAAATACAAAATGAGCACATTTTAAGCTAGTTGGTGATATCATTTTGGGTAATGCAAATCAAAAGTATTGCATTGGGTTCGACCATTCACTCATTTAACCATAATGCCAAAAATGTTTATATCAAACCCTTAAACATAATCATAATAACAAATGGTCAACCAATTTCTAATCTATAGGATAATTTTCAAATTGTCAACCACACTGATTTTGGTAGGCTGTTTTATCAGTTTATTCAGAACAGGCAAACAATGCAAAAGGTTCATGAGAAGTATGACAACGTTAAGTAAATTCATAAAGTTTAAAGGAAGATTAGGAAAAAATATATTACACAAGGTGCATAATTTCAAAAAGAGCTTTGTAAAGTTATCCTCATTTTCTCTTCCATCACTTATGCAATGCAACTAAAATAATCATTCACAATTTGATGAAAAACTCATAAAACCATTCACTATCTTGGCTCTGGAGGGGCCATTTGTGTCAAAATAGTTGAGGGTTCCGAAGGAGTAGGTGGCGGTATCCTTCTGTCCATGATTATGGAAAAGCGATTAGATCCAGTACTTTCTATGGATCTCATGTATTCTGATGCATTGTTCTCTATTATCAGAGAATCCTCTAGCTCGCGAACAATGTCAGCCATGCCTGGTCGGTAAGCAGAGAAGGGCTCAATACATGACAATGCTACCTCCACCACCCTCCACATAGCTTCTGCATGGTATGCTCCTTTTATGTTTGGATCCACAATTTCATCAATCTTTGACTCTCTTATATAGGGTTTCGCCTGCATGCAGAAAATGTATTTTTGTTAATTAGTACTTTATGGACTATTACGCTTTTTCAAAATGACATTTGAATCTCCATTGGTGAAGTTTCTTCCAGCAGTTTGTCAATGTTACTTGATGCAGAAGGTCGTTGGTCTTTACATAAAACGTCCAACTCAGAAACTATATGCATCAACATATTGGAGTCATGAAACACAGTAAAACATACCCATTCGACTAAGCTCCACTCGGGACGTGGCCTGTGTATGTTCAGAGGTTCCCGACCAGTAACAATTTCAAGTAGAACCACGCCAAAGCTAAACACATCACTTTTTGCTGATAAATGATGGGTTGTGTAGTACCTGAACAATACATAAAAATATAAAAATTAGGTTATTCTCAAATGTATATGCCAAAGTTAGAAACCATATTATAGTAACCGTCTATTTCTTCAGGCTACCAAAATGATAAAATATGTCAATTACTTTCAAATAACCTAGCAATCAACTCTAATAATCTAAATCGCAAATACTTCATATGACTGATATCACTATATCAGTGTACTTGTAGTCCAACATCTCTATCCCATTTATAATTGTAAGTTAAAATAAGAAACATGGAGATCAAACTTAGGCTAGAGAACCAATCTTACTCTGGATCCAGGTATCCAGCTGTCCCTCTAACTTCCAGAGAAGCACCACTGTCACCTTCTTGAGGAGCATATTTTGAAAAACCAAAGTCTGCCACCTTGGCACACATGCTTTGATCCAGAAGTATATTACTTGATTTCACATCCCTGTGTATAATGCAACGCCCAGCAAAATTGTGCAGATGTGTCAAACCTACAACAGTGAACGCATAACTTCAGGCATTCTGATATTCTAAATGTTTATACAAAAGAAATGGAGGAATCAGAAAAACAAGAAGTAAATGGAATTTTCACATCAGAAATATTCTAAAGCTGGTATGCCTTAAATATTTAAATACCAATATAGGTGGAATTTCAAAACAAGGAACCAAGGTCCTTCAGATTTCGATGTTGCCTTTCTATTTTCTTTAATAGGATTCGCAATTTCCTTCAATCATATGGAAGTTCTATGTATTCATCATCACTAGTCACATTTGAAGATTTAAGGAAACAAGAAGGTCGAATACAATAATTAAATTGAATTCTCATATCATTACCTCGAGCAGCACCAAGGGCAATTGATAGTCTTGTTGGCCAGTCCAGAATTTTCCTTTTTGCTGCTTCCCCTGTTAATATATGGTTTTCAGTTTTGTATTAAAAAAAGAAGTGATTTTCAGTAAACAATTAGTTTTAACAAGCATGAGCAAAATATCATTGACATGAGCAGTACCATATAGGCGATCTTGCAGAGAGCCATTGGACATAAATGGATAAACAAGAATTTCTTGGTCCTTTTCATTACAATAACCAAGAAGAGGCACAAGGTTCTCATGCCGAATAGTTGACAGAAGATTTAGCTGTAAATGACATACAATTGTCAGGCATTGTGAACTAATATCATTATATATGACTATGGCATTAAATAGAATGGAGAGATTAATACGTTATAGTCATTTCTTGATCTGTGAACAAGTAGACATAGTTAGAGATGGGACTTTATAAAGTAATGACTTTCATAAACATGAGTACTTGAGTAATGAGCCACTAGAGTATTACCACCACAAATTGGATGGAACTGTATAAGTGCTATACAAGAGTATGAAATACTATAATCAGGAGTGCTAAAAAATAATTAAATATCCCACCTCATTATCAAACTCCCGAGTCCCTTGGGTTGATGTTGCTGATCGAACCTTCACTGCCACTTCCTGACCATCAGTTAGAGTGCCACTGTAAACAGACCCAAAACCTCCTTCACCTATCAGCGTTTTGTAACTTTGGGTGACAGCCTCTAGGTACTCAAGAGTAAATGTCTCTATTGCTATTGATTTCATCATCAGATCATCCATGCTAGGTAATGAGAAAATTAAATCTGCAATTTCAGGATAACTTTGTTCAGAGTCTGCATATCTTAAAATACAATGTCTTATTGACTTTATAATTTATATACTAAGTTAACTACAACTGTATAAGTCATTTGGAATGGGTGTGTTTATTAAGTCAAAAACCCGAAATGAAATTTATTCCTAGAATCTCAGAATATGTAAGTCGGAATAACAAGAGTAATAAAGTGATTAGTGCACTAACTCTTTGCCATGGGATACGGGTTCTTATCAAATTTTCCTCGAGGCATAAACTTTTGTCTCCACATGAAAAAAAAAATCCCGGCTACAGCTGTTACTAGTAAAGATCCAGATGCAGCAGCAGCACCAATGATGATTCCTCGTTTCGAGAATTTTTGGACACCAGTCACACCACAATTTCCATGGCTGCAGGATAGACAAAGTAATTTCAGATTTTCTGGATACCTTTAGTTATTCTTCAATTTACACAGTTTGTTTCAATGCAGATACAAATAGACACATACTCTGTTGTAAATTTTAAGCCATTGAAGGTTGATGGACTAACTTTGGTAAGCTGAGGATTGCAGCCAAAATTTCTGCAGAGAAAGCAAATGACAGTGAATCTATAACAGCATACAATGGAATTCACATAGTATTTGTCAAACCCATATACTATTAGAGCTTACAGTGTTTCCAAATTTGGTTGTGAGGCAAGAGAATTTGGAAGTGGCCCCGAAAGATTATTATGGCTCAGATCCCTGATGATATGATGGAAAATCACTCAATAAGAAAACAAAACATGCAAAAGAGTCCAACAAACAACAGTATTACCTGACTGCCCTGAATCTTATTTTTGAAGAGAAGTAGAGAAAACGTGTCAAGCTTAAAGAAGAAAACAATAAGCCACTAAGTTTACATCTCTGTTTTGTTGAATTATATAGACGAGCAATCATCTAAATACAGTAATTCTGCTATGAAAAACAAAAAAACAAACACAGCATCCTGACAATTCAACTTACATGGCATTCTAGTAGATAGATATGGTGTGTTTTCATATAAGTATGAATATTGGATAAGTAATAAGTTTTTTTTTTTTTTTTGGTTGATCACATCAACAACTAGTCTTTTGTGAGTCGAACTCACGACCTCCCACTTACAAAGGGGAGACTTATGCCACTAGACCAAATGGTACCAGGCAGTATTCTGCAGTAATAAGATAAATATTCACTATCAACAGATAATGAGGGGTATATCTTCCTAGTTATATGCCCTCCACAGGATGTAAGACAAAGACACTTCCCTCGCCTAAAGCTAATGGTGGATGGAGGGATTAAGCAGTTTAAAAAGCATAATGTCATTGGCTCATGCAACTAGATGCTAGAGAACTTTTACAATGTATAAGTCAGATGTGTAGTTGAAAACATACAAATCCACCAACTGCAAATGCCATTATTCCAAACTTGAGTCTAAAGAGATATTTACACTGAAATCAACATGGAACGTTCAAGAAATTCTGGAATTTGGCCAGTAAACCCATTGTTGCTGAGGTTCCTACAAATCAAAAGCAAAAAACAGTAATGAACCGAGCATTTATAAGGGAAAGTGCAACATTAACTACCCAACAATAAGTGCTTTAAACATACAGGAATTTTAGGTGAGTCAGCTTTGTGATGCTTTTAGGAAATGGTCCTAGAAGTTTGCGTTCTTCATCAGACCCTCTCTGAATACCAGAAGAAAGATCCCTGAAATTGACAATAATGAATTAAGCTAAACATGGGAAATACACACAAGAAACCAAGTTTATATATGAAAGACTATCAATATCCAATAAGGTATCGACTTTTAATGAATGCAACCAATAAAGGTGTAAACTTTGCAACCCAAATCATCACACAACACTGAAACTGCACAATTCAATACAAAAGCCATATCCTCACCTTTAATACACAGAAATTTGAAAAGAAAGGGAAACAAAAAAAACTTACAGTTTGGTAATGACAGTGACACCATTAACAGTTTCACAACCTATACCATTCCAGGGAACAGGAAGACATGGGTCTGCAGTCCACCCTTCCCAAACTTCATTCATCTGATTATTCTCCAGCAACTCACTCCTCGCCTCCAAAATCACTTCCACTATAAATGTGCCATAAGTGAAACAAAATGTTACACCAGTTCAAGAAACAATCAAAGACCCACTAAAATACTGCAAAAACCCACTTGAAAACACTCCATTGCAGTCAAAACCAAACTCACCGTCATCTGTGTTAGTCTCCTGAACCAACTGGTGCACCTGCAAAATCTCATAGGCATTGCAAATGGGTCCATTTTCAGACTCAAACGCCTTAACCAGAGTCAGATTCAGATACCCATTTGCTGTCACATTCAAAGCAAGCTCCCTGTAATTTGACCCATTACCCATAACATCAAATCCTTGCCGTCTCAGCTCACTGTTCAAGTAAACATCAAAAACCCTCTTCCCAGCTTGAACAGTGTGATTGACTTCATAGAAGTACAGGAACAAAAGGTAGTGATTGTTTGTTGAGGACAGGCCATCGTGAAGAATGACCAAGCGGTCTGAAGAAGCTAGAGCTGTTTGGAGCACTTGAATGGGTACTCGAGCATCTGTGACGCCCAGAAAGTTGACATTGGGTTCTTCTGTTATGTGGAAGGTTCCCAGGTCGACAGTTGAGTTTGTTAACCAGATTCTGTCACTCGGGTCAGCTTCGTACCTGAAATAATGAGATTAATTAGCAAGCAGTTTATTCCTTGCCAGCATTGGGGTCTAAATGGGTACAGACCCCGACCCGATCTGTATTGGGCCCTTGGGTTCCAAGCAACAGCTTTTCTTTGATAAGCACTTTTGAATTAGGATTGGTCTACTTCCTACTCTTTGGTCATAAATATTTAGATTTTGTGTAAAATATGAAAGAAATGTGAGTTTGTTTTGACCGTAATGTAATGTTTTTTTAAGTATGTAATTTTTTATAGATAATTTTTCGTATGACTAATTTTAGTAGGTATGACTAATTTATAAAAATCATCAATGTGTTTTTGGAACATGTTTATCATACGATGTCAATATGATGAACATGTTCACATGATAGATTTAGCTACTTTGAAAAATTAGTCATACGAAATATTACCTACTAAAAGAAGGTACTCTAACCAAACTCATTATTATATGCGTACTTCTTACGCTTCTTTTAGTAGGTAATTTTTTGTATGACTAATTTTTAAGAGTAGCTAGGGGGGTGTATTGTATATGGAATTAGTGGAATTTTTAAAGAAATCTATGGAATTTAAAAGTCCGGGTGTATTCAATATAGACTTTTAACAGTCCATGAAAGTCTTGAGGTATTCAATTAGGATTTTTAAAGACTTCATGAATTCCACCAAAATCTAAGGGTATTCAATTAGGACTTTTAAAAATGAATAAAAGTACAGAGGTATTCAAAATATCATTCATACTTATGGAATTAGAAAATCATGGATAATCATGGACTTTGTAGTGTTAACTATACATACCAAACTCCAATAATTTTCCAGCCTCCATACCAAAGATTTCAAAAAGTCTATCAAAGTTTCCTCTTAAAAAAAAAGGTCTATCAAAGTTCTTCTTTGTACGCACGAAGAAGTTTGTTCTTCATCATCTCTCTTTCTTAATTTTTTGTCTTTTCTCTAATCTTTTATAATGTCAACCTTTTTTGATACCCAACATGTTCATTGTAGTTGTTGAATGTGATTTTTTTTTTTTTTTTAATTGTGATACTTCGAATCCTAATAGCAATAAAAATGATTTATGAAACCCTAAAACTCAAATATTGTGGTCTAACCCTAAGACCTTGAACTATACTAAATGTTATTTTATTAATTAATTATTCTCATTAATTTGAATTTATATTATGGTTCAAAAAAAGGTTGAACAATTGAATTTCAATTGATTGATTATAGATCAAGACATTGACCAATATTGCTAGAATATATGTTAATCGGCGAAAACAAAATTGATGAGAATAATTAACCATAAACATCAAGTGATCTATATTGTATATTTATGTTGTTGGGAGATTAGGAATGAGAACAAACTCATTAGACAGGCTAACAATCATTTATTTGAGTCAATATCTATTAGAAGATACTGGAGCATTGAAGAGACAACAAGTTATTATTTTGTTTAGTGTTTGTGTTGCATTTGTTTTATTTTTTTTTGTTTTTGTTTTTGTTTTTTTGTTTTTTTATATTTTGTACATCCTAGGAAATCTGTAGAAGTCATTCATAATAAAGTATATAGATTTTCATGAATCAATAAAAGTTTGTTGCTAAAATCAATGGTTTTAAGAAATCCATAACAGTCTATCAACTTTTTAAAGAGTCTGTGGACTTTTCAAAAAGTCTGTCATTTAAAAAAAGTCTACACAAATCCAAATACAATACACCCCCCTAAATCTAGCATGTGATCTTGTTTATCATATTGACATTGTATGACTAGTACACAAATATTGTTGTCATTTGTATCACATGGTCCTGCAATCTGTTTAAGTGGGGGAAATGGATATGAAACATTTAGATTTTGTTAGAAGAATGTTTGTTATAGGATCCATTATGTACCCCCTACATTAACAAAACTACAGAGAACAAACAGATCCAGTTTAATGTGTCATAATTTTATATGCATATGCCATTGTTCTTTCTGTTTCGTTACTCATCATTCCCAGATGCATTGCCACGTGATCACGTGCCACCAGTATAGAAAAGAGAGCAAGACTACAGAATGAGGGTTCACCCAGACTGTAGAAGATCATTTTTAGTGATTACTTAAGCTACAATCCATCCAAGTCTCTTAAGTTTCTATATTTAGTTCTTTCTAATTAAACCTAAAGAAATCAGATAGAGAAAACATACCTGATGAACTTTGCTGCTCTTATATCATCAAAACTAGTCCTTTTAAGCAGTTCCAGAACACTTGAAGAGAAGTCCTCTAGATAGTAACCCAAGTTCCACAGAGGCCTCAACTGAATCTCTGAAATATAAAGTGCTCCTTCGTCACTTACCAAGCAAAAGTGTGTATAGTCCTTGGTAGCTCTAAAGACTCCCTCAACCGCTATATCATCGGATGTATCTACTACTCCGATTGTGGTCACACCAACGGCAACTGTAAATTTCACTCCCCAGATGCCTCCGAAAATACCCCTTATTAGATAGTCTTCACCCTTTTTTGACGGTAAGGTATAACATCTTTTCTGATTTGGACCAACGTGAAACACCCTTGTTTTATTGTTAAGATAATCAATCGCAATTGGCTTTCTGTCCTCACAACTTGGCCTATTACGAAACTCATTAAAGTCTGTTACCCAACTTATGTTTCTTATATCTGTAAAATTAGATTCTGAGCAGCATGCAATACTCACAAAGCTGCTTGAATTACTGCCTGCATTGTTCAATATTAGCAAAAAATCAAATTAGATCTTATTGTTAAAACGATCATGGTTAACAAGAACATACACCATGTTAGAAAAATCAAATTTCTAACCAAATTTCGAGATCTGAACAGAAAGATGAAAATAGAGTCATGCATGTCTTGCATAATGCTTAGGTGATGTCCAATACATAATATACGGATCTGTCAGATCATGAATAATTGGGTTCTAGCCCCAATTTGTTCAACCAATATGTTTCTACTGATCTAAAATTATATACAAAATTTGAAAACCCTTAAGAATTTCTTTCTTCATGATACTAAATTTTGCTCACAAACTTACCTTCATCTGCAGAAGTCAATGGATTAAAAATGAAGAGGCAAAGTATGAAGAACTCTGTCAGTCTTAAAACCCAAATGTTTAATTGCTTCATCATCCTTTTATCACAATCCAAAGTCGCCCCATTTGATTATCAAGCTCATAATCAATAATCCAACATATCTCGTTTTGCAATTCCACCAACTTGACCAAAATCTTAAACACCGGCTTCGATGTAACAGTTCAAAAAAAGACCTTGATCACTACCAACACCTAAAGTATGTAACAAAGAAATTCTCTAGCTTTGTTTTCAATGGAATATGATCCGAGAGCTGCAGAGACAAAAGGGTATCAAAAGGGTTTTTCAGAATAGGAGAGAGAAGAGATCTGAGAATATGGTTTGACTTCTAAACGTGGAGAAACAGTGCCAGACGATAGAACAAGGAAGAAGATGAATTAGAATAATAATACAGAGTTAATCACAACTATTTTTTAACAAATTATAGTTTTTTGTTAGAGTGGTGGATGAGGTTTTAATAATTAGTATACAATTAACTAAAATGGTTTTTTAAAATTAGAGAGGCAAAGCAACCCTTCGTCTCTCTCCTTGTCTGTTACCATGGACGCAACATCACAAGTTTTCGCAGAAATTAGTTGGCTCCTCGAGCTTAAACTATGGACTACATTAAGCATTTGCATTTAATATTAATGCTAAATCTTTTATATAATGTCACCTGTCACGTCAACACCAAGAAGAATCTGAATGTTAAAAGGTTTCTTTTCAATTTAATTTTGCCAGTAAAATACCCAAGGTTTTAACCTTAGCTGCTTAGCACGAGAGTTATATTCATAACTAATTGTGTTTCCTAGTAGCACATATATGGAACTGCTGTTTTCTAAAAAAAAAATATATATATATATATATATATATATATATATATATATATACAGATCCTATCCAGAGCGAGGCATCACTTTGAAATTTCAGAGCGAGGTTAGAGTTTAGGGTCACTTTTCGGTCGCATATCCACATCTCAACCGTTCAGTTTCTAGGTACTAATGTATAGATCATCTCTACAAAATTTCAGCCAAATTGATGGTCGTTAAGGCATTGATAACTGCCTTAAAGCTAGTACGGTTCAGGTTGGACAGATTCAGTTCATCCATTGGTTTAAGCGAGTTAGAAACCTTAAAGACCATCAATTTCGTTGAAATTTTGCAGAGGTGATCTATACATTAGTACCTAAAAACTGAACGGTTGAGATGTGGATATGTGACCTAAAAGTGACCCTAAACCCTAACCTCGCTCTGGATAGGATCTATATATATATATATATATATATATATATATATATATATATATATATATATATATATATGGAACTGCTGATGATGGGTTTACAAGAGATTCAATAAAAAGAATTTCTACTGTTTTAGGTAGCAAGGATTTGTTATCTTGTTTTTAGGCTCAATAATTAAGCGCATTTGTTAACAGTGAATGTTACCTGTCTTTTGCTTGGCGGCTTGTGTCATTTGATTTTGGTATAAGATAGCATCTTATGTACGTACCTTTTTTTTTTTTTTAGAATAAGAAATCTTTATTAAAATAAACCAAAATTACATAACATGGGAACGATCGGTGATGGACAAGAATTCCCCACTCTCCTCCCTAGAACCTAAACTAGTTATGGGTCCGTCACAAAAAATGACATCCATGAGCCGAAAGGGCCCAACCCCTAACCACCTATACCGCCCAACGTCCCGGGCTACCGAGAATCACGAGAATATTGATACCACCTCATAGACAACCGCTAAAACAACCAACGCCCTCTTCCACACCGTGTCCCAAAACAGCCAGACCACGTGCAAGGATCGTTCGTCAGCACATTGACCATAAGTTAAAACTGACAATAAACCAATTCGTCCCCAAGAAAAACACCAAATCCATGGCACCTCAATTTGACCCAACCCTAGCTCAAAAGAGTAGGGACATGCTAAAAACCAGAAAGACCTAACCAATACCCTAATCAAAACCCTAACCAAAAAAATTACTCTAACCAAAAACATAAAGCTACCCCACCAAACGTCTTCCTTCTCCTCAGATGGCTCGCCGGCAAACCACCACCATAGAACTGTCCCATCGAACTCACAATGCCGGAATATTTCAATCCACAAAGCAAACCACACCGACCACAGCTGTTGTCGATCGGATCTAGACATAAATCCAGATCCTGACGAGTCCACACCGAGACCCAATAAACTCGCCTTGCCTTGCCGCCTGGCTTCGTCTGGCAGCGCGAAAATCCGACACCACCCTTGCACTCTCCACCAATCGACCCATCTCAGAGAAATAGCTAGCACCATACAATCCATGGTATACCGCCGCCACGATCTGGCCTCTGACCACCTTCTCCAAGCCTGCTTTGATTGCCAACCACCCATCCTACACACCTGCGCCGCCGCCCGAGAGGAAAGAAAAGTTGTACATGAGCCGGAAGGGCTAAGCAGAAGACAGAAACGGAGCCCCGAGGCCCCACAATCCCGTCTGGCAACACCCGCCACTCGTCGAAGAGGCCTGAACCCACAGTCGACGCGGGCGCGCCGCCGGACAGGCAGCACCCTCTTCTTTGTGGTTTCCAAAATAAATTTCTTCCCTGTATTCTCGGAGCAGATCGAGAGGTAGGTTATTTTGTGCTTGCAAACTTTATGTCCGTACATTTTGATCATGGATAAATAATGAAATTATCTATTATAAAATAAAAAAAATTCCTCCACCATTTTGTTCTCCCTTTTTAATCCTTAATTACCTTTCTTTTCACCACCAACCTTCTCTGATGACGTCAACCACCTCCATCATGGAGATAATTCGGTGACAACCAACCAAATTATTGTAGGTGTAATTTTTGGTAGGATGCAAGTGAATAATACTAATTACTTTGGTGGTCTTCCACCAAATTAATAATGCACACTACACAATCCCTCCTCTCTCTGCCTTAGGCTGGATTCGGGGTTGAGTCCTTTGGCGAGACAGTTCTGGGCTGGACTCAACACAATCTTAATTTGAGGTTGTTCACTGCACAGTCTAGTGGGGAGGTACACCAAGGGGTCTTTAGGCCCCAAACCAGTCAAGGCAAATGCAGAGAACTAGGGTTGTGTAGGAATAAATTTAGTTATTAGTTTTTTTTTCTTTGCATTTTCCTTTTGGATTTTAGTTTTTTTTTTTTTGCATTTTCTTTTTTGGATTTTAGTTTTTGCATCTTCCTTTGGAATGTTTGTCGAACTGCTGTCAGTTGAGCAATGTATGTAATAGGTGATCTTCTCATCCCCTAGACTGATCTTGTACAATCGTATGATCTTTTGATCACAGGAAATATATCTTCATTTCCCCTCAAAAAATAATGCACACAAATGTTCAGCAAGTACCAACTTGAAATTACGTGGCGTTGATCATATGATACGAAAAGAATTATACCTAACTTGATCACAGGAAATATATCTTCATTTCCCCTCAAAAAATAATGCACACAAATGTTCAGCAAGTACCAACTTGAAATTACGTGGCGTTGATCATATGATACGAAAAGAATTATACCTAAAAACTACCAGCAACATAAAGGAAATTAAATCTCTAAATTTTATTGATAATATTAGGATAACGGAGGATGGATGTGAACATGAGTATCTGTAAATGGATTATTTGGCAAAAAATTAGAGCAAAAACTAATTTTGGTAAAAGTAAATGGGAATTGGTCTACTCATTTCATTTGATAGTCCCTTTATATAGGGAGAGAATTACAATGGAAATATCAATTACAATAATGATAGTAAATGCTAATTGAGCTATAATTGCAATTCTTTAATTCTCTCTTCGTCAATTACTTTGACGAAGGCACATAATGTGTTTTTCCTTTAACACTCCCCCTTATGCCAATTCAAAGATGAAATGGTACATGAATTGTTGCCTCACTAAAAACCTTGCCAAGTAACAATAAAAACCCTGTGGGACAAAAAAATACACCTTGGTCGAAGGAAAAGAGCACAACGCACCTATTACATTTGATGATGACATGTGTGTGTTAGACTCCCCTTGATGTCTACACCTCCCCCTAATTCTTACATTAGTTAAGGGAGATTGGAAAGTCTTCGCATTCCTATGTTTTTCACATGTCTCTCAAATATGGCCTTAGGCAAGGATTTGGTAAACAAATCTGCCACATTCTCCTCAGACCCTACTTGATTCACTTGAATTTTGAGGAGAGCCTATTGTTGCTGATTGTAGAAAAACTTTGGCGATAGGTGTTTTATATTATCACCCTTGATATAACCTAGCTTCATCTGTTCGATGCAAGCTACATTATCTTCATAAATGCAAGTAGGCTCTTCAGTGGTAGAACTCAAACCACTAGTCCCTCGAATATGTGTAATGATAGCTCTTAATCATATACACTCACAAACCGCCTCATGTAGAGCAATGATCTCAAAGTGGTTTGAGGAGCTAGCCACAAATGTTTGCTTGGTTGATCTCCAAGATATCGTCTTGTCACCAATGGTAAATACATAACCAGTTTGGGAACGACCTTTATGTGGGTCAGAGAGGTACCCAGTATCAGCAAAACCAACCAAAACATTATTTGGAGTTTCGGTGTAGTGAGTGGTGCTTTTGCCATCAACATTTCCTTTCGGGATTGCAGTTCCATCTGCAGCACCTCTTGTCTCTATGTAGGGAAAGAACAGTCTCAAGTCAATGGTTCCTTTTAGGTATCGGAAAATGTTCTTGATACTATTCTAGTGATGGTGCATTGGCGCTGAGTTAAATCTAGCTAACAAGTTCACTGAGAATGTAATGTATGGTCGAGTGCATTGGGCTAAGTACAATAATGCCCCTGTTGCACTTAGATAGGGAATTTCAGCTCTCAACACCTCTTCGTCATCTTCCTTTGGACAAAATGGATCTTTCTTTGCATCCAAACTTCGACCGATCATGGGAGTGCTAGAAGGATGCGCTTTGTCCATGTTAAATCACCTGAGCATCTTTTGGACATACGCAGACTGGTGGATTAGTATTCCACAAATTCGGTGTTCTAGTTCAAGGCCTAGATAGAATCAAGTTTTCCCAAGTTCCTTCTGAGTCCAAAATGTCAAATTCAGATCGAGTTGGATCAACCATTTACATAAACAAGAGACAAGATATATAAATTACGCAGTCATAAAGACATCCACTCAAATTATTTTCCAAGGATATGAATTAGATTTCAAGACCAAAATTCATAATGGTCACTTTTTTTTTGATGCTATGTGAAAATGCTTTATCAAGGTAATTATGTATTTATAATGCGCATGAATTTTCATAATCATGACGAAACTCAATTTATATATAGCATACTAAATAAGGAATAACCATAGCATATAAAAATAACAATTATATAGGGCAATAAGTAATAGTAAAACTTGCTAAAACATGCTTTAGAATTCCACATTAAAAACAATTATAGAAGATAGTAATATAAATTATAAGACATGCTCAAATTTCACAAATATGTAACAAAATATACTACACATAATTCTAGCAATGATATATCTTGCGCAAAATAAAATATAAACAATAGCATAATATAAAGGCATGCTTGTGTAATTATATAAGCGTAAATAAAATTCACAAAACATGCTCAAAATTGCATAATAAAAACATAAACAATAACATACTTAAAGCATATGCTTAAACATAATTATTTAAAATTCACAAGGCATGCTGATTCCACAATTTACCGGAGTATGAAATGAAATAAATAAAAGAGAACATACTTGGTTTCGAAAAAACAAAACGATCCTAGTGCACGCACTTGTTGATGCAGTAGTGCATAGCAATGTTTTTGGGCTTGAGCAAAACTGGGCCACTTCCTCTTTTTTTTTTTTTTTTTTTTTTTTTTTTCAGCAGTGGGCCACTTCCTTTTTTTTCTGGTGGGTCTATTGCGTTCTCGCTGGTAGTGTGCAAGCAAAGTGGCTGCGCTAGGCTGGGCGGTGGTGCGTGCAGGTCTGCTAGGCGTGAGACGCTGGGATGCAGTCAGGCAGCGAGGAAGCTGGAGGCGCTAGCGGGTGGGCTGCCCTATAGGTGGGTTGGAGGCCGGTGGTATGCTGCTGTGCTAGTGTGCAGGAGCTGGGCACAAGCAAGGGAAGCGCTGTGGGGTTGACAACATGAAAAAGAAAAAGTTTTTTTTTTTTTTTTTTTGCGAAGCTAGGGTTTTTTTCTTCCTCTCTTTTCTCTTGGCTATTAGCTATGAGCGTGCTGATAACGTGTAAAAATAAATGGGAATTTGTCTACTTATTTCATTTGATAGTCCATTTATATAGGGAAAGAATTATAATGAAAATATCAATTACAATAATAATAGTAAATACTAATTGAGCTATAATCGCAATTCGTTAATTTGTTCTTCGTCAGTTACTTTGACGAAGACATGTAATATGTTTTTCCTTTAACAATTTTTATAAAAAACAATATTAAAAAAAGAAAAGAACAAGAAGTTGATTTTCAGCCCAAAGAATAACTCAAATCAAACACCATGCCTGGGCCTTGACCCAAGACCACTGAAGGTTAGCTCAATGGACAAGGCAAGACCTCGTTAAACCCTGAACCCTATTTCTTAATTTGCAGTGTCAATGTCTCTGGCCTACTAAGAGCAACTCCAACAGATTCCCTATATTTTGATTTTTCTCTACTTTAGGGAAAAATAAGCCTCTTTTGCTCCAACAGATTCTCTATAACTATCTCTATTTTAGGAAAAGTGAGGAGAGAGAAAACCAAATTCCCTATATTTACAGCAAACTCCAAAATTTTAAAGAAGAATATGGAGATTTTATAGATTACTGTAAACTAGAGAATCTGTTGGAGTTGGAGAAGAAAAATAGGCTAAAGGTTTGACTTTTGCTTCTCTATAATACAAAAATTATAGGGAAGCTGTTGGAGTTGCTCTAATAAATTAAAGAAATCAGAAAATGAGTCGGGATTACAACTCAAGCAGATGTTGTAAGTGGTTGGAAGGCTGGGTTTTATAGACCGGAGTGATTGAGATATTGTTCATATAAAACTCATTACTTGGTCAAATCCCAGCTCTAACGTTGTTTGACCTGTCATTTTTCAGTCCACGGTCTTTGGCTAAAAGTTATTTAATTCTGAAGGTTTGAGGAAAAAAAAACTAAATCGTATAGTCTAAAATGGTGATGATAATAATCAGATTCGAATTCAAACTCAAAACGAAGTCGATCTAAGAAAAGGTTCTAACCTGGTACGTGTGTCAGTATACCTAGCATGGCTCAAAATCTGAAATCCCTATTGCATTTGAGTATTTCTTACGTTCATACGTTGTAAACTTTTTAAAATGTTTTCATACTATATTAACAAGTTAATAATACGTACTGAGCGGGAAGGTGTACGTTTGCTCAAACTCCTAGTTTTACTAGGCAATTCAGCACTGTTTGCTAGCTTGACCTAGCAACGTTCTGACAAAAATCACCAAACCTCATGTTTCCGAGCTAGCTCACCAAAGCTCATATATACTTCCGAGCATCCTTCTTCCTCAGATACGTTCACGCTACTTTTACAGTAAATTGATAAGCTGATCATCTATTTGTTGAGCACCGATTTACGCACGGAGATTTGCAACTCACTAGTATATTTTTTAGCATTCTTCTTATACGTTCACATTTTTCACAATAAACCGATAGCTGGACTGATCATGTATATATGTGGAGCACAGATTGCATGGAGATTACGTGTGGAGCACAATAGATTCAGCCAAGTACCAATATGCACAAATTTTCTACTTTCTACCATGTGCATGTTGAGAATATATACATCCCACATGAGAAAAATAGGACATTGTCTATGAGTTTATAAAGGTTTGGGCCACTCCATCCATTGTCAATTGATTTTGGATGTGAACCCCAGATTACTTTATCATGGTATCAGAGCGGGTTACCCAAGTGTGCATGTCTAACGGCCACACAAGCTCCACGTCACCCAAAGTTGTCCACGTGTGTCACACGTGCGGGGACGTGTTGAGAATATATACATCTCACATGAGAAAAAATGGGACCTATGGAGTGGCCAAAACCCTTATAAACTCACATGAGACCTATGCACATGGGATGTGCATGCCTTTGGCCCCTCACTACTTGATCACATCTAAACGGAACGAGATATGTGTCAAGAAGTGTTTCTCGAAAATTTATTCAACTCCACCTACGACATTGCATTTAAGCATAAAGAATTATTTTTTGAACTTTAGGATCTGATCGTTTGTTAAATATCACAAATAGTCTGGAAATTTTTAAGGTTGATTCAAAAAATTGTGGATAACAACGTCTGCAAGGTCTCTCCCTAGATGTGACGATACAAAAGTAACAAAACTCCAAGCAACTATATATATATTATGTTGGCGAAGAAAGATCCAACATTAAAAAAGTGACCTATATTTGCACGGATGTGTAAAGACTGCACGGAGGAATTCTTTCGACACCTGATGAACCTACTTTCGGAAGTTTATATGATTTGGATATCCAAATGGCTTGGTGGATATGGTAATTGCTGAATCATCTTGCATGTATTTGAATCTCTTTTTTTTTATTAATTTTTTTTTTTTGTCTTGGATGATCGACTTGATTTTGACTCATATAAAGCTTGACTAGGAACTAACATTAAGTGCAATTACCGACCTGCAAGTTGTGAAAATATTCATATTTACTTCAATCGTTTATAGTGAGAGCTGCGATTCAAATTTTCATATGTTTCGACTTTTCATCTATAGGTTTTGGGGGTATCGTTCGTGATCATGAGGGTGTATTCGTGTATGCTTTTGCCTCACGGGTAAGAATTCCGAGCGCCCTTGACGCGTCCTTGTGCTCCTTGAAGCGGTTCATGTTGCTAGGTTGAAAGAGTGGCACTACCGGCCTATGGATTGAAACGGACTCAGCAATATATGGTTGTGCGTTATTTTGCCCCTCCAGACTCCAGGTTGCAGACTAGGTGGTTGAATGGTCCGGTGCTTACGTTAGTTAAGTCTTCGGTGACTCATATTTACCGGAAAGGAAATGGCTCTGCTGATGTTTTGGCTAAGTGTGTTGTAAAAAATACGGGACGGAATTCCTGTAAAATTAAAACATAAAATAATATGATAATATTTTGGGAAAATAAAAATAATGATATAGATAAGAAAATAAAATAAAGTAAGAAAATAATATAATGTATAGATTTTGATATAGGAAAACTTATCGAGTCGAGACGTGCAAGTGCACTGTACTAAGAGAAGATTCGTCTCCTATTACACAAGGTTGAATGACGAACTTCCCCCAACATACAACAACTCTTTGAGCTCCGTCATGCAGCTAATTAAGAAACCCCAGCCCATTGAACCTTAATCACTTTTGCACTCAAAACGGTGTATATTTAAAATAGATATATGTATGATATGGTAGAGGACTTTAGATAGCTAGGGTGTTGTGCTAGAGTGGTTGCATGATGGTGGAGTGCCTTTTCTTCTCACGATATCCCTCATATTTATCCGACCATCTTGACATTTCATATCCGACAATATGTCCAACCACACATGCCTTCCAACCATATGCCTTCCAACTCTAGCCATGTACCATTGTATAGGCCACACGCCCACACTTACCATGACTATCAATAACCTCATTAACCATATAGCAGTCAAATAATAATCATATATTTAAAACATGAAGCAGTAAACCATAAATAGAGAAATAAACACAAAATGAAAATAACTTCTGAAATAAATAATGAAATAAATAAAAAACATTTTAATTTTAAATTATAAAATTTCCAACAAATTGTGGTGCTTCACACGAGGGTACTCATGTATGAAATTCATTACCTCAGTTCTTAGTCTCTGCCTATGGCCATAATTATGTGTACGCAATGGCCAACCTAGCTATAGATTCACATATATTTTGGTGAAAATTAGGTCTGAAATATTTTTTTCTGGATGTGGATTTTTTTTAAATGATCCAACAAAAAGAGAAAATTATACAGTCTCCCTTAGCGGAGCAATCTCAAACTTTTGCTCAAAAATTTACTTAGCCAAAATCTCCCGTTTTACCATCTTCAAGTCAAACAAAATTTTCAAACCAGCAAAAACCTTTTAAAAGCCCGTATTTTATCAAACCTGAAACCAAAACCATTCTGGTTATTGATCCAGAAATTTATGATACTGAGCCCTACCAAATTCTCAGAAAACTCCTTCTAGGAAAAAACCAAAGCATCATAAAAAATATTCAAAATATTATAAAAAAACATAAATCAAACCCAGAAAGAAAAGTCACATCTATACCTTATACAAGCTCTAAACCTTATAAAAAAATACAAAAGAAAATTTGTCAAGAAAGACACAGGTCAAAACTCAAAACTTCCTATTTGCTACAAATGTGGCAAAGCAGGACACTATACAAAAAAGATTGTCGAGTCAAACAAAAAATTAATGCTTTAAATCTTGATGAAGAAACAAAAATTAAACTTCTCAAAATTATGCTTGACTCAGAATCAGATAGCTCAGACTATGACGATTCTGATTCAGAAGAAACTTTACAAATAGATGAAATTGACTTCTCAGAAACTTCAAGTTCTGATGAAGAAGAAACAGAATGTAAAATCTCAAAAGAAGGTATAAAAATTTGTAATTGCAAAAACAAATTAAAGATTCAAATGATTTCCCGAAAAACAAAAAATGAGTTTTTAGAAATAGCTGCAAAAATGGAAGACACAGAACTTCAAGCTCAATTTCTTACTATCTTCATAGATTTAATTAAAGAAGATATAGGAAAAGAAAATCAGTCAAATAACCTATATAACATAAAAGATATTTTTCAAAGATTCGATAAAAGACAAAAATCTGAAGTAACAATTTCATATTTACAACAAGAAATAAACCAAGTTAAGAAAGAAATAATTCTCTTAAAAACAGAAATTACAGAACTCAAGAGTAAACCTACAAATGAAGAACCACCCAAACTAGAAGGAAAAGGAGAAAACAGCCAAAACGATCAAAATATTCAAGAAAATGTGATTAATGAACAATTTATTGGATATATTACTAGAGTAACCTACCAAAAATGGAAAACATTAATAACTCTTGCAATTTCAGATTTGCCTTGATTGATACAGGAGCAGATATGAACTGTATTCAACAAGGAATAATCCCCACCAAATATTGCGAAAAATCAAAAGAAAAACTAACTGGAGCAGGTGGATCAAAATTAAAAATACGCTACAAATTACCAAAAGTTCATGTATGTGTGGATAATGTCTGCATACAAATATTTCTTACAATTGTCGATAACCTAGACACTGAATTAATTCTAGGAACTCCTTTTATCAGTTTAATCCATCCATTTTTAACAACTAATGAAGGCTTAGAAACAACAATCTTAGGTCAAACAATTCGTTTTCCTTTTATTGAAAAGGCAAAAACTAGAAACTTCAACCTAATTCGAAATGCTGCAATTACTAAAAAGATCAATTTAATTCAAAACAAACAAAATCATATAAATTATCTCAAACAAGACTTACAAGTTAAAAGAATTGAACATTTACTTCAACAGCCTTATCTACAAAATAGAATTAAAGAATTTAAAGAAAAATTAGAAAAAGAAGTAAGCTCAAACATCCCAAATGCTTTTTGGAATAGAAAAACCCACATGGTTGAATTACCATCAGGGGCGGACCTATTCATAGGCCCGAAGGGGTCCGGACCCCCCCCCCCCCCCCCCCAAAGAATTTATGGTATACTTCAATTTTAGTTACTTGTTTACCTTATTAATATTAAAAATAGGCTTAATTTAAGTATTACACCCCCCAAAAACTTTTATAACCAATCAATTTGAATAATTAATCAATTATATTAAGAAACATAATTATTAAATTGATTGGTCTTTATGTCTAAATAAGTAAAGTAATTGATTTGTTTTATTTGAAAAATAGAAAGTAATTAATTTAACAAGAAAACGTAAAGTAATTGATGAATAAGTTATTACTTTCTTCACATGAACATTTGTAATCTTTATATGAGTTTAGGAGATGTATAAAACAGAATCTTGCTTGATTTGAAGATGAACATCTTCTATAAGGGAAATATACAAAACATTAATTTTTTGCAAAATTTTAATATTATATACTATATATGTCTGGACCCCCCCTGATGTGAAATCCTGGTTCCGCCCTTGATTACCATACAAAAAGGATTTTGACGAAAAGAAAATACCTACAAAGGCAAGACCAATTCAAATGAACAATGAATTATTTGAATATTGCAAGAAAGAAATTCAAGACATTTTAGGCAAAAGGTTGATAAGACCTAGCAAATCTCCGTGGAGTTGTTCAGCTTTTTATGTTCAGAAGGCTTCTGAACTAGAAAGAGGAGCTCCAAGACTTGTAATTAATTACAAACCTTTAAACAAAGTCCTTCAATGGATTAGATACCTAATTCCAAACAAAAGAGATCTACTAAAAAGATTAGTTCAAGCAAATGTTTTCTCAAAATTTGATATGAAATCTGGCTTTTGGCAAATTCAGATTGCTGAAAAAGATAAATACAAAACATCATTTAATGTTCCTTTCGGACATTATGAATGGAATGTCATGCCATTTGGACTCAAAAATGCGCCTTCAGAATTTCAAAATATGATGAATGGCATCTTCAATCCTTATTCAAAATTTTCAATTTTTTACATAGATGATGTTTTAATCTTTTCAGAAAATATTGATCAGCATTGGAAACATCTCTACAAATTCTTTCAAGTCATTAAAACCAATGGATTAGTTTTGTCTGCACCAAAGATCAAATTATTTCAAACTGAGATTAGATTTTTAGGACACAATATCAAACAAGGTACTATTGTTCCAATCTCAGGAGCAATAGAGTTTGCTGATAAATTTCCTGATGAAATTAAAGACAAAACTCAATTCAAAGATTCTTAGGATATCTTAATTATATCTCTGACTTCTATGAAAAACTAATAGTTGTGTGCAAACCTCTCTATCAAAGATTAAAGAAAACCCCTCCAGCATGGACAGATGCCCATACTCAAATAGTTAGAGAAGTCAAAACTTATATCAAAACCCTACCATGTCTAGGACTACCAGACCCAGAGTCCTTTAAGATAGTCGAGACAGATGTGTCTGTCATTGGATGTTGATTCCAATCATCGAATGTTAAGATTTGGCGAATTTGGATTTTTAAATGAGTAATTTGGCCACTTTCTTTGTCTTGGTTATGGGTTATTGTAATTGAGTTTGTATCAACCAAGATAAATTCATAAAATCTTTGGCCTTTGTTTGGATCAAATCCTGGTGGCAGTTCTTTGGTGCAACCGAAATTATTTTGCCTCCACAAATGAAAAGCTTGTTCAAATTTTTTCAAGAAAATTGTGAACTCTCTATCATCAAACCCTTTGATGCAATTTTTACTTTTTATGTCTTTCAAAATATTGCATGGATCCTCTTGTGGGATATAATTGTATCTCCACCAAATCAAGATGAAGCAATGACCTGCATTATTTAATCATGTCTTTATATTTACAATTAAAATTAGATATTGCTGAATATCAATTTCTACTTCGAATAATAATAATAATAATAACAACAACAACAACAACAACAACAATGACAAACTCCAAACTCCAAACACACTATGGGTGTGGAACTGTGGATAATTACGTGGTAAGTTATTCCACAGAATGTAGAGAAAACTGCTGCACATATTTTGTTTTTTATTTTTGATTTTTTTTTTGTTAAATTTCTTTTGTTTTTCTTTTATTTGTGAATTGACCATTTTGTTTTTCTTGGCCGCTAGAGCAGCTTGTGCTTCGGCCGTGCAATTTCAGCAACAAACTCCAAACACACTATGGGTGTGGAACTGTGGATAATTACGTGGTAAGTTATTCCACAGAATGTAGAGAAAACTGCAGCACATATTTTGTTTTTTATTTTTGATTTTTTTTTGTTAAATTTCTTTTTTTCTTTCTTTTATTTGTGAATTGACCATTTTGTTTTTCTTGGCCGCTAGAGCAGCTTGTGCTTCGGCCGTGCAATTTCAACTTGCTCCTATCAGTTTTGAAGGGGATTATCTGCAGGTCATCCAAGCTATAATGGCTAGAGAGGAGGACACATCTATTTGGGGTCAGATAATTGATGACTCTGTGTTCTATTTAAACCAGCTACCTGGCTCTTCATTCTCCCATGTTTATAGGGAGTCCAATTCTGCAGCAGATAAGCTTGCTAGACTAGCTCTTTTTTGTCAAGTTAATGTTTCCTGGTCTGGCTCTATTCCTACAGAGGTCAGGGGGTTTGTTGCCTCACATTGTATGCTCTAATTACTCTTAGCTAATAAAGTTTGACGTCTTTCTTAAAAAAAAAAAAAAAAATTCAGTTCAAATTTTTTTAATATTTGAGGGATATTTTGATAAAATTTTTCTGTTTTGGCTAACAAACTCTCTTCTCTTATAGTATAGATAAGCTTTTCAAAAAAAAAAAAATTAATAGTATAGATAATAATAATAATAAAAAAGATGAAGAAGAGAGATTCACCCAAAGTAAATCCGATTTCCATTAGTTTAGAGTCTTTTGTGTTAGAGAAAGGAAGAAAATCTTTTAAGAAAACAGCATCAGGAAGAGTATAACATTAATGGATTTGTCTTAATTGTCTCCAAAAGTAAACTGGATATTTGTGATTATGACAAAATATTGAAGTTACATACTGAGATTTAATTGTGATTTATTTGACAAAATATTGAAATAATTCTTTAGTGTCAATCACGGATTACGTTACAAGTTTCTGGCCTGTTTAGGATTTGTAGTCGATTAAGCTTTAATGTCTTAGGACCTTCCTAATAAGATTCACCTCTCACATCTCTATATATATACTGCACTCTCTCGACATCATTTCAACACAAACCAAAAGAAGTAAACAAGTGAATTATAAGATGGCCAAGATGACTAGGTTTACAATTGCATCCTTTTTTCTTATGCTGATGCTCTTGCTGAGCACAGGTTTGTTTCACTAATCGTTCTTGCATTGAATCATATTTTCTTTATCTTGTCTGTAACCCAAGTTAATGGCCTTAGTTAGGGTTTGTTCAAGTAGCATAATACTATGAGTATAATCACGTGTTTATTACTGTTATATTTGGAGAACTAATATAGTTTCGTTTTTTTTTCCTTTGTTGGACAGCAAGTGCTCAAGGGTCAAGGTGTTGCGCCAATCATCCCAAGCTTGGAAGTTGTGTGCCTGGCACAGATGACAACCCAGAGAAAAATGGAAAGTGCTGGGTGTATTGCATTGAAGAGTGTAAAGGAGGAATCTGCAAAAACGTAGGCTCTCATCATGAGTGTCATTGCATGTGTTAGATAATCTTCGTTGGGATCTACTATTTTGCAATATGTTTTTTTTAGGGTGCGCTATTGCTACCCTACCATTTTCTTTGTTCATCCTACTTGCTCGTTACACATCGCACAATGAATGAAGATATTAAACTCATAGATCAAAGTTAATGTCAAAAGCAACAAGCTGCACCAAAACTTTAAGTCATCATGGAGTCTAAAAAATAGAGCAAGCAAGAAAATATAGAGCAAAACGTAACTTGTTATAAAGTAGAAAGAATATGAAGAGAGAATAGTTGGGAGGAAATAGAAGTGTTCTCATTCAGTCTCATTAATTAGCCTCCTTTATATAGAGCTAGGTTTTTCTTTAAAGTACATAACTAATAAGTATTTACATGGACATCCACATAGATAATAATATTTACAACACCTTACATTTTAATTTCAATTATTCATTTTACTTATCTAACCCATTTCTCTTTCCAAGAATATCCTTATGACATATCCAATTGAAAAAAAATGTTTTTAACGAAAATCTCTCATTTAATTTATACCCATAGTTAGTAAAAAACCGGACATGTATAGTATGCGAAAAATACGTACGTGTATTATTCGGACATTTTATCAAATAGTTCGTTGAAAAGTTCGGCAAAATATTTTTAATTAATAAAATAATTAAAAATTTTAATTAAAAATATTAATTTATATTCATTTTTGTTCAATAATATATGTAAAATACGAAGAAGAAAAAAAAGTAAAAATCGTGTATAGTACATGTATAATACTTTTAGCTTCAAAATACGGGAAATTTAACGAGTCCCTTTCAAAAATATGAAGTACTGAAGTATTTTTGAAAAAAACGTAAGTACGTGTTTTATTCGCGTATAATACGAAAAATTACTAACTACGTTTATACCAATAAAAAAACTAAAACATATTAAAATTTCCTAATAAAATCATAATCTATTTCAAAAAATTAAATCATAATCTAATTTACCTTCATTTTTTTTAATTTTTTTTTCAATTTCAGTGTTCTCTATTTCAATCCATGTAAAAATATTAGTACGTTTCTTCAAAAAAAAAAAAAAAGATTATAAGTCTAGAACTATGAGCAATGAAGATGAGATTGATTTTTTTTTTGTGTTTTAAATTTTTACTTTCAGTGTTCACAAATGGTATTACAAAGATTTTGATAAAGTTAACACTAATGATTTTGTGAATTGAATTTTGATAAAGTTAACACTAATGGTTTTGTGAATTGAATAACGAATTAACGATGATGAGGCAACAAAAAGACAAAAAAAAAATTAATAAATTCAAATTTGGGTGGAGAAGATAAAGATTAATGTTATCCAATGAGAAATTAAGTAATTTTTGTATTTAATTAATTACTTATGTATTTATTTTTCCTCACATATTTGGATTTTAGAAAATTAGTATACTTATTAGTCATTTTGCACTTGGGTAATACAGTCTTTCAATAATTCAAATATTTGCATGGTGAACTAAGAAAATGGTAGGGTGGCAATAGCCGCGCCCAAATTTATTTTCTCGCTCTCTCTCTGTTACTCTCGATCGATAAATTGGTTCTTCAATAAATTTCCTCCCTTCATGAGGATTTAAGTTTTTTTTTTCTTTTTTTGATCGGATAACTCATGTATTTATAATTAATATTTTTTTTTCATATTTACTTTTTTGGTGGTAATTTCTAATGTGAAATAATCTCCGACAAATTTCTATTATACATCTGAAATACAAAAAATTCTTTTACCCACCCCAGTGGGTGGTCACCTGATGACGTGGCAACAAATCATGCACGTTGAGGCGACTAACCAATATGAATCCTTGGATGAGCCGTTAGTCAACAAAGACGAAGACCGTCAATCTTGGAAATAGAGTTGGCCAAAAAGTTGTTTGTCGACATGGTAAAATTTCAAAGATGGGTAAAACTAGAACTGCGGTTGATGTTTGATGTCAACGACGGGCAATCCATACAAGAGGGCTGATCGATGTTGGATTGGATCTCGGGCGAGGTTTGGTGGTCGTAGGAGGTTGATATCTAGATTTCTTAGGCCAAGATTGGAGCGGGGTTGGACAGCGCAGTCGATAGAAGGTATTGGCTCGATCGAGGACGGCGGGATAATTTCTGGCGAGTGGAAGCAATACCAGCCTTACAACCTCGTGCAATCTACAAGATTCACCTTTAAAGTTCTCAATCTGTTAATTTGTTTATATGGTATGGCTTGGATAGATTGAATATGGAGACAAAGGCAACAATCGCCTATTGGATGCTTTTGTTGTCAAATCAAGATCTACAATTTCAACTTCTTTGGAATCCTCTGTGTTTTTCGATTTATGCAACATTAGTCACTTCAGGTTGAAGTATGTCAAGATTGATGAAACAAATATCATCCTTTGCGATCTCTGCAACACTTTTGGGTTCAGTAACTGGTCAATTCCTATATTCCCCATCTTGACTAATTGCAATCGTACAATTACCATTCAAAAAATTCAAGATCAAAATCTGTACATTGCCTGTAAAATTATCAAAAAAAAAAAAAAAAAACCTGCTCTCATACTTTCAGTTCATTTTCTTTTAGACTTTTAGTTCATTTTCATTAGTTTATTATCTAGAACCTATATTTTTTTTTTAGGCATATACTTTTATTTTTTTGATAAATTTAGGCACATACAATTGAGAGATTTACAATTTAACAATTTTAACTAAAATGCATGTCCTTTTGAAACCTTGAAGGCTTGAACAATTGAACTCCAAACTGCGATTAGATAACAAATATTAGTTATTTAAAAAAAAAAAATATTAGAAAGATGAAAACTTCCTTGGATAAGAGAAGAAGGTGCACTCTATTATCAATGGTAGATTGTGTTTAAACAAGTTTCTTATGTCAGTTATGTGGCTTCATGTTACTCCCGGTATCCGATTCCCTTTTACTGTGTCTAAGTAAATTACTATACGTTTTACCGTCCTTGGTTTCAGTTTCTACCATTTAGGGGAGAGTTTCTACCATTTAGGGGAGGGGGTGCTAGAAGTTGACTTTTTTTTAGTTAACAATTTGAGAAAATTTTCTTCACGAAAGTTGTAGGGGACGTTAAACAGAGTTCGTGGACATGTGGTACACTTAAATCGGAGTTCGTATGTGAAAGTTATAGCTTAAAATGCGAAAGTTACTGTGGTAGGTTTCCGGAAACGGAGTTCGTATGTGAAAGTTATAAGTTAAAATGTGAAAGTTACTGTGGTAGGTTTCCATTTCCGGAAACCTACCCTGATTTTTCTCTCTCTTCTTCTCCCTCTCCCCCGCGTCGGCCTATGTTTTTCTTTCTTCAATTTCTTCGCCATTCGGCGACCAATCGACGCAACACTGGCTGGGCTAGGACCGCCTCCTCCTCCTCCACACGATTGTGGTCGTGAGTCACCGTAGTTTGGCCGGAGGAGAACAAATCAAAGCTTAGAAGTTACTGCTACATATTGTCCTCTTCGCCGATTTCTTCCAATTCCGGCAACCACTGGCTAAGAAATCAACGTTGATCGAAAACCCATTCCTTGCTGATGAATCTCTCCAAGTTTCACGATCCAATTTGAGGTGTGGAAGGAGAATTGACGATTTGAAGTTTTCACTGTTCATTTTGGTGTTCTTCAGATTTTGCTCCGATTCCTGCAATTTCAGGTATAATTAGGCTTAGGTGCAGTTGAGAAAAATATTTAGACTGTTGAGATGTGCTTGTTGGTGAAATTTGGTGTCCTATGGTGGAGTTGCAGGCTGCGCCCACCCGCCGCCATTGTGGGCGGTGCGTGGTGGAACGTGGGGCGGAGTTTTGGTTTCGGTTTTTAGCTAATTAAATGGTATTTGAGTTGTAGAAGCTGTAATTGTGATTTTGGTGTAGTTTGGATGGTGTAGTTGGTCGATCAACAACTGACTCGTGCCGTTGGTAAGCAATCTCCGCCACACCGTACCTTTGATCAGATTGTCCCAGGCTGACTGGTTTGCTGTTTTTTGTAGAAACTCCGCCAGGTAACAAAGGGAGCCGCGACGCCTTTGCCAAAGCCATGGACCATGCTGAGATCGAAAACTCTTTGGAGACCATGTACGCTTCCCGGCTGGCAGCTCAGCAGTCGGTTGTAAACCCGGAAACGCTGGCGCTAAGCCCGTCCGAGGTTCTTGTGGTGCTATCCATGCCGCACCACTCCCATCTTGGTGGTGACTACCTGCCTGTCGTTCAGGCGGGGACTGGTGCGGTTAGTGAGGCAGTGCTGCTGAAAGAGAGGGCGCCTGCCACCCGGCGCGGGGTACACAAGGAGAAAACAGTGTTGTCGGCGGAGACCGTCACCATTGAGGGGTTGGAGCCGCCGCTGAGTGGATTGAGGCCTGCTCCTGCTGGAAGCACACGGGTACTTCAGCGAAAATGCAGTCAAAATGACTCTAGCGGGGAAGAGGAGGATGACGTGGAGATCACTGGGGCCCGCCAGCAGAAGAGGGCACGACAGGCTCTGCCCAAGGCTCCTGCGGACGTGGCGAGAGAGGTGCCCGCGAGCGACCTAGACTCCTTTGCCGCGTACGCCGAGTTCTTAAATGACGGTGAGCGGGAGTTTCTTTACCACCTCTGCGAGCGGCTTGGGTTCGGCGGCATGGAGGGGATTGTACGCTCAACCGCCGTTGACCAATCGCCCTTCAGCACGGCGTTTGGGCATCTCTCTGTTGGACTTCACGAGATGTTTCTGGCTGCGTCGAAATAGCCTCGGGTCGAGCGGGAGCTCAGGGAGGAGGTGACGGGTCTTCAGAGGGAGCTGGGGGAGGCCTAGGACAGGTTCGCAGACGTGGAGCGGCGCCTGACAAAGGCCGACTGTGATGCAGCGGATGCCCGTGGCAAGTTGGCCGTTGCCATTGAGCGGGACCCGGAGCGGAACAATCAAGTCTCCAAGCTGGAGCAAGATATGTCCCTGCTGCAAGATCGGGTGGCCGCCAAGGATAAGAAGGTTGAGATCCTTCAGCGGGAGTTGATAAGCTCATAAATGTACATGATTTTGTGTTGATTTCTTCATGTTTTCTTAGCTAGTTTTCTATCTATTTGAGTCATTTACTTTATTTTTATGTTTTGTAGGTGTTATGGAGCAAAGTAGAAGAAAGGAAGCTAAATCAGTAAATCTGCCTGTGCAGATCAGTCAACTTCGACATGAAACTGAGAGCAGCTCAGAACGAACTAGAGGGTGATCTTTATATTGATGGAAAGCCTTGGATGTCTAGTTTCCGAATCTTTTTACGGCTCGTTAATATCATTTTTCCACAAGAAGTTATGGCCGATTTAGTACAGCAAGGTCGGGCAGTCCGGGAATCTGACACTTTGACGGAAATCCATGATTTGAGGCCCGAATTCCTTTTAGAAGTCCACCGACGAGTATTAACTGAATATCTTTGTTTATTAGAGATATATGACATATTTTTTATGGGGGAAAATTATTAGTAATCTTAGAGGAGAAGCTACTTGAATCCTAATAGGAAAAGAAGTGAAAATCTGCTGACCTAAGCAAAAAAAAAAGGGGACGTCTACTCAAGACGTAGGTTCTGCCGCACAAGAAAAGAGGGAGAACGACATCTTCTTCATCTTCTAGCCGTGATCTGACCTCCTTCATTCATCTCTATTTTTCTTTTCAATTCTCTTGATGTATGCTTTCAACAAATTCATGACTATGTCTAGCTAAATACTTTTGTAGCTAGGGGCGATTTCAAAGCCCCAAACATGTTCAATTCATATTGATGACAATTCAGTTTTTGGTTTTCTATATTATCAATTGAGTGTTTGTTTCACTGTGTCTACAAGATGAATCTTTGCTTGTTTGTTTAGGTGCGCAACTAAATGAATAGGTTAGGGTTCTAATGCTAGGAGTAACACTAGATTCGTATATGTCGTGTGTTGATTCCAATTGAGTAGCAAAATGTTTTCTTGAATTACATGTGACTCAAGCCCTAGGTTTAGCAAGACTACCAACGTACTTGTGACCCTAGATTTATCCAAACCCTTTTCTTGCTTAATGATTTTGATATGTTAAACTTAGCGAGCTTGTGTCTAGGTTGCATAATCGGAAATAGATTAAGTGGTGAGCTTGTATTCACTTAACGAGGAACTAAGAAAGGGCAATGGGTTAATTCGAGCTTGTGAGTTAACTTCGGGTAAATTCAATTGAGATTTAGGATTCCATAACTGAGCTTTGATATGATTGAGTGTGTTTGGTGGTGGAGAATGACTTCTTAGCTTTGTTTCTATCAATAGTTTAAAGCTATAAAATCTGTTTCTGCTTTGTTATCTTACTGTGTTCAGTTTTACGTGAATTATTTCATATATCAAATCAACCCCGATTGTTCTGAAATTTTGTATTCGTGTTAATAAATGTGTCTTTAGTGTCTTGTAAAATTTATAGAAAATTCTAACGAGTCTAGGTTAGTTAATTAATTTATTTTCGTTAACTGTTCAGTAGCATGGTTTAGAGTAGTTTGTGACATTTGTTTAGCAGTTTAGGAACAATCTTCAGCGGGTAATGACCCTTGCTTGATCACTATATTAACAACGATGATATTTGAGTGCAAGGTTTAAGTTGTGCATCTTTTAGACGTACCAATTTTTGGCGCCGTGTCGCCGGGGATTGTTTTCCTTAATTGCTAATCTGTTTTGTTTTTTTTTTGTGTTTTTCAATTTTGTAATATACTAACTCAGTTTTTGTTTTGTTTTGTTTGCGGACTGCAATACCAAGGTTATTTCAAGCAAGCTACTATAATGTGGGAGGATCCCAACTCAGGCATTTACAATAATGGTTGGACTAATGCTAACTCTTCATGGAATCCGGAAGCGTTCAACTCATGGCAACCTTATCAAGTCCCTATGTATGATCCTTCATACCAAGAGCAAGCACCAGTCCTCTTGGTTGATCCAATGAAGCCCTCCCTTGAGGCAATTGTACAAGCAGTTGCGAAAAGTGCAGAAGAATCATCAAGGAATATGGACAAAGCGGTGGAAAATATTGAGCAACATATCCAGCAAATTATTAATTCTTTGAACCAAGAAACAGAGGAGCGGGAAATACAATGTTGGGTTCAAGAGTCATATCATGAGGTGTTGACGAGTGAGAAAGAAGATTGGGCAGAAGCTAATGAGCCTTTGGAGGCCAAGGTACTTATGGAGTGCCCTCCTACACCTACTAAAACTTTAGGGAAGTCCCTTGAAGTCACGGCCTTACCTCAACCTCATAATGTATTCCATGAGTCAATTTTGGATGAGGATGAGGATACAGATGTGGATGAGCTCTATGAAAAGACACTTAAGATTGGGACGTGTGAGGATTATGTGCTACACTATACAACCGAGCTTGAAGCATATGAAGATAGTGGTATTGAAGAGTCCTTGACAGATGAGGAATTTTACATTAAAGAAAGTAAGGTTCAACTTCATGCGAATGAGTACCAAGTGTCGGAAGCAGTCATCATTGTTCATAAAGATCAAGAATACAAGGATGACATGGAGGATTGCTTAGAAGAGGAGTCCAGCAAATCTCCTATAGACGGGTCTCTAATTCTATCACATGCCCGACCACCTGACCATTCCTTGCCACATCCGAGCTTTACATTTGTTCCCTCCATACAAGAAACTCTTGAGTTTGTTGATCATGTGGAGATGGTGATAGGTGAATATCCCAATTCTGATAAGAAGATTCTTTTGGTCGTGCTTGTGGGACATAAGAAGAGAATGAGACAATGGAAGAAGAGAAAGAAAACGAGAAAGTTGAAATCCTATCTTTCCATTGTTACCAAGGAGCACAAGTTGCTTACAAGGGATCACCTAGCATCTTTGAAAAAGGTCAAGCATCTCATGGAACTAAGACCAAAACCTCCTGATTACTCTTAAAGAATTGGCCCGGCTGTCAGGCTGAGGACGTTAAACCAAGCGCTTCTTGGGAGGCAACCCAATGAATGAAGGAGGAAGATTGCGGTATTTTTGTAAGGGATGTTTTCTTTATTCCTTTTCTTCTCTTTCTTTGCTTCTTGTTTTGTTCGGTTTTATGTTTTTGTGTCTGTGTGCAGGTCTCATAGTTGAGAAAGATTTAGAGGAGTCACTTTTTATCAAACCAGTTTTTCTGACGCCCAGATTTCAGTCCACTTTGAACAGATGTCGTTCACAGCTCCTTTGAAACCAACAGACGTACTATATATGGATCAAAAGCCCCAGGTGTCTATTTTCTAATGGCTTTGGCAGATCCAAATTTCAAGTTTCACAGCGTCTGCAGTTTCCAGTTGAGTACAGGAGGGTCGGAACAGAGAAGCAGAAAACTGGGCATCAGAGCCACATAAAGTGCAAAACAGGGGATACTTCCCGGGGTCCAAATGAGACAAACCTTATATGGATTTGAAGCCCCGGATGTCTACTTCATTCTTACCAAAGGGTTTCTGAATGTGACCCCTGTAACTTCCGATATTCAGGTTTGAATGGATGAAGGTCATTCTGTCAGCATTTTGCCAGTTTTCTGTAATTTTTTTTGCTAACTTTGCAGGTCTCTAGTTCCTACATCCCTTGGAGTTGGAATGCGTGCCACATATGTATGGAAAGCTCTGACTATGAACATTCATCTCCAAGTGGAACCTTTGGATTCCGGTTCTTACTGGATGAGCTATGAACCTCGGAAGTAGGGCTGCTGCAAGGTTTTAGCTGAAATCAGTTTTTGAAAAGTGATGTTTCCTATTGACTTTGAGCATTATTGGAGTATCTTTGGAGCGCATTTGGCATAGAGCTTGCCCTAGACTTATAGCCTTGAGGTTGATATCCAAAGATCATTAGCATTGGGAGGTCTACAAGAGGGAGCATTCTCTACTCTTCTTAACTATTTTGTCTTTGTTGTGTTTTCTCTTTCCTTCTATACTTAACTATATCATTGCATGATTATATCTAGATCAAACATTGAGGACAATGCTTAGTTTAAGTGTGGGGGAAGGAATTTGAAACTTTTTGTTATTTTCAATCAAAAAAAAAAAAAACAAATGAAAAAAGAATTAAAATAAAAAAAAAGAGTCTAGTTTTAGGTTTTATGTTTCAATGAGTCTTAGGAGTCTTCCAACTCTATGATGAGCATGAACTTTCGGATTTATATTTTTGTCACAAAAGGATTGCAGGCATGTGTTAGATTCTTGATTTCAAATAATTGTTAATAGATTTTGATGATTATTGTGCTTGATTTATATACATTGATGGTTGGATTAATGTAACACTTGAGAATTGATGGATGCATGCTATGACATGTTAAACTTGATTTAAACCCTTGTGAGCTTTTGAGCCTGTATATGTGCTATTTCTTTTCTGAGTGCTTAGTGTAGAATCATCTTATTTTCTTGACGAGGATTTTGCATGATCTCATCTCTTATTCATCTTGGTTGAGACTCGGATTCGACTTGCATATTTTATAAGGACAAATGCTAGAACTTGCCCCAAAGCCTCTTGAAGCGTATGGTTGAATTGCATGATGGATGGGAAGGGATAAAGGCACTAGAATCACCACCATAGCCAAACTAACCTGTGTCCCTTTTATGCACACAAGATGTGCAATCCCCTAGTTAACCCCCTTGAGCCTACATTAAGCCTTTTGTTTCATCACCACAAATTTCTTAACCCTAAGCTTAGTATAGATGTATCATTACCCTATCCTAAGGAATTAGTGGAGCAAATATTTTTAGAGATATATGTATGTTCAAGGTACTTTTGTAAGCAAGTGTGGGGGTAAGACTTGTCCATAAAAAAAATATATATATATATATGTATGCCGAAAAGAAAAAAAAAATACGGCAAAAGTGAAAAAAGAAAAGAAAAAGTGTGTATGGATTTTAGTCCCCCCTTTGTGAATAAGGAGTTTATTTTGAGTTGAAGGCCTGTTCAAGAAAATTTGGCCTTTGTCCTATTTCACAAGTGTTAGAAGAAAGATTTAGAATGAAGCAAAGGCCTAAGAAGATGACATCTGGCCCAGGAAAAGAAAAAATTGCTTGCTTCATGTGTTCGAAGATTGATCACCTTGAGGAGTTTAAAGATTTTGTTATCTCTTACATTCTTCTAGTGCTCCACTAGGTTCTTTAGGATCTTTGTTATTCCCTATCCTTTCTTTCTTCTAACCTTAACCCTTGGCCCCATTACAACCCTGAATAAAGACCTTGTTGATCTTTGAAGTTGTACATTCGATTTGTGGAGAGTTGTGCAGAGGGATGAGCATATGGTGTCACTGGCCTTCATCCGAGTTTTGGCATTCCAATCATGGGATCATAATAAAAAAAAATATATCAGAAAAAGCTTTCTTTCTTGTTATCATATGTGAGCTATTTGTTTGCCTTATTACATCATTCCTCTCACATATAACTTGAGTGAAAACTTATGCTTATGCATCAAGTCAGAAAATCATGAGAGAAAAGAAATTGAGAGCATCCTTGTGAGAAATTAAGTTGACGCGTGTTTGACCCATGAATAAGTCGGTTCTCCTTTGTTGCACTAGTTTGATTGTTCATGTATTATAAATTTAGCACTATGGTTATCAAAATAAATTAGCTCTTAAGTGAAATTGTGAATTCTGATATGTGACTGCTTGAATTTTGTTGATCATACTAGTGAGCATTATAAGTTCTCTGAGATGTTTGGAAGACATTAGGTCCGTGTCTTTTGTTATAGCAGTTAGTTTATTTTGTTTTGCTCGAGGACTAGCAAAAGATAAGGAGTTTGCCGCTAGACTGGCCAAGGTTAAACGGTTGGAGGGTGAAGTCACTCACCTGAAGGCTGAGGAAAGTCGTGCTGCGGCCGCCGCTGTGGAGTCATTCAAGCAGTAGGCGAAATATAAGAAGGCGCTGACTGAGGCTGCGAAGGCCCGTGCCCTTGCCAATGTGGAGATGCTGAAGCAGAAAGGAGCCATTGACTGGGCGAAGGCGTCCATGCAGGTCGTGCGGCCAGCTAAGGATGCTCCGCCGGCAAAGGGTACGGCCCCCGCTCAGGTTGATGGTGCCTGCTCGGGTAGTGGGGAAAGTGGCGCATACCTGGCGGATGACTCCCTGCGGACTCCTCCTCCTACCCAGTCGGAGGTGTCCCGTGTTGGGTTCTTGGCGGCCCATACCCAGGCGGATGGTACAATAGAGACTCCAAGTCCCACTGCCTGCGGGTCTGACCAAACAAGCCGCCTACATCCTCCGCCGCATGCCGAAGGTGGAGATGCTGAAGGCAGCCGAGCCAACCCAGCCAACCCTTGAAAAATGAAGTTCTCTCTTTTTTTGTAGCCACTGAGGCGAAATTGTTTGATGTAATGAACTCTTTTGGGTGGGGAGTCCCAGCCCTATATATATGAAATTTCAGAATTTGGTGTTTGTCATGATGTATGTACCGCTAGAGTTTTGACTAAGTTTTGCTTTTGCCAATCAATGAAACATTAAAGGAATTAAGATTGGTCCAAGTGCACAATGTAGCGGACGTGGTCCGCTGACTGGCGTTGCCAATTTCCCCTAGTGCTAGACTTGGTAACAATGGTTTGAATAATTCCTCGTTTCATTGATAGCTGACTGATCAGAGTTTACAAAAGCGGGGTCGTACCTGTTGGGTAGCTTCCCTTAGCTAAATATTGAACAAAAATTTAGCTAAGTCAAGATGCTCTTGGGTAGCGGCATGACTATTTGTAGTAATACCGAAGGTGTTTGGTATTCCAAGGGTGGGTCGTTGTGACACCATCCTTGTCCATTAAATAGAAGGTGCCTGGGCTAACGACTTCTACAATTTTGTATGGACCTTCCCAAGTTGGGCTGAGTTTTGTTGGCGGTGGAATGACTTCCTTCATTACCCAGTCCCCCAGTTGGAGGTTGCGGGCTTTGACCCTGGCGTTGTAGAAACGCGATACCCGCTGCTTGTTTTGCAGGTTGTGCAGATGGGCCTTGTGTCGTTTTTCCTCAAGGAGGTCCTTGTCAAGGTTGACGCCGTCGCTGTTGGTCTCCGGGCAGTAGCCTTCGACCCTAGCGGTTGGTTGAGTTACCTCGATAGGCAGGACGACCTCAGTTCCGAACATCATACAAAAGGGAGTTTCACCAGTGGCGGAAGTTGGGGTCGTTCTGATGGCCCATAGAACTTCCGGGAGTTTCTCCGCCCACAAACCCTTGGCTTTGTCTAGTTTCTTTTTTAGCAGCTTCTTGAGTATCTTGTTTGCTGCTTCGACCTGGCCGTTGGTTTGAGGGTGAGCGACAGATGCAAAACGCATCTTGGTACCCAGGTTGGCGGTGAAAGAGATGAGTTCCTTGTTATTGAATTGTGTGCCGTTGTCTGTGATGATTGTATGCGGGACACCGTAGCGGCAGTAGATGTTCTTCCAGAGGAAGTGAATTACCTTGGCGGTAGTTATTGCCGTCAAGGGCTCCGCCTCTATCCATTTGCTGTTGTAGTCGATAGCAACAATTATGTATTTGAACTGGCCTTTGGCGGTTTGGAATTTTCCCATCAGGTCCAGGCCCCACGTTGAGTGAATCCATGGACCGATGATGACCGACAGTGGTTCCACCGGTGCATGTGGGAGATCAGCGTACTGTTGACATTTGTGACAAGATCTTGATACCCGTCGGGCGTCATCACCGAGTGTAGGCCAAAAGTATCCTTGTAGCATTGTGCGATTGGCCAAGGATCTGGCGCCCGAGTGGTTTCCACATTCTCCACCGTGTATCGTTGTTAGCACGACCTTTCCCTCCTCTAAGGTTAGACAGTGGAGGTTGGGGTGAGTGAATCCCTGGCGGTAAAGTTTGCCGTTCTGGATGTTGTAGCGGGTTGCTCTTCGTTTGAGCTGTCGCGCCTTGACTTTGTCCTTTGGCAATGTCCCGTTGCGCTTGTACTCAATAATCTCATCCATCCAGGTAGGACTAACCTCAATGTTGAAGATCTCTGCCAGGGTTTTTGTGATACTTGGCCTGTCGAGATACTCTACTCTTGTGTCCACTGGACTTTGATGTGGCTGAGCTGTTGCCAGTCTTGCCAGTGAATTAGCTTTGGCGTTCTTTTCCCTGGGGATCTATGTGAGGGTGTGAAATTTGAATTTTTTGAGCAATGTCTTGACATACCCCAAGTATGCCCCTAACTGTTGGTCCTTGGCCTGGAAGCTGTCGTTGACCTGGTTGACTACCAGTTGAGAGTCGCTGAATATGTTGACACTGTCGGCCCCCGAGTTGATGGCGAGGAGTAGGCCGGCGATGAGTGCTTCATAATCCGCCATGTTGTTGGAAGCCATGAAGTTGAATTTCAACGCGTATTCCGCATTTAGCCCCCCAGGTCCTGTTAAGATGATTCCGGCGCCGCTGGCCTTGGCGCAAGAGGAGCCGTCCACATGCAGGTTCCAGTCTGACTGTCGGGGAGACGGTTCTTCAGATATTACCATCTCTGTTCCTGCTTCTGCCTCGATATTGGATTCGAGCTGACGCTCGGTGAGTTCAGCGATGAAATCTGCCACCGCCTGGCCCTTCATGGTGGTTCTTGGTTTGTAATCTATGTCAAACTCGCTGAGCTCAATGGCCCACTTGCTGAGGCCCCCCGAATGTTCAGGGTTCTGCATTACTTGCCTCAGCGGTTGATTGGTTAACACATGGATTGTGTGGGCTTGGAAGTATTGGTGAAGGCGTCTGGCGGCAACGATGAGTGCGAGAGCAAGTTGTTCTAAGGGAGGATATCTTGTTTCCGCTCCGTTCATGCCTCTACCGGCATAGAACACTGGGAGCTCATCCTGGTTCTCCCACTGGATTATTGCGCAACTCACCGCTGATTGTGATACAGCTAGGTATATGTATAGTGTTTCTCCTTGCAGAGGAATGGAAAGGAGTGGAACTCCCGTCAGGTATTCTTTCAAGCCTTGGAACGCCGCCTTGCACTCTGGGTTCCAGTTGATGACTTTCTTGTGAGTCGTTTTAAGGACTTTGAAAAATGGGGCGCATCTGTCAATGAGTCTGGAGATGAATCGAGACAGGGCAGTTAGCTTGCCTTGGAGGCTTTGGACGTGCACCTTCCATTCTGGGTCCTTCAAGTCGAGGATGGCCTGCACCTTGTCAGGGTTAGCCTCGATGCCTCGTTCACTGACGATATAACCCAGAAATTTGCTGGCGGTGATGCCAAAGAAATATTTTTCTGGGTTGAGGCGCATACCATAGGCCAAGAGGATGGTTACTATGATTTTGAGGTTTATCACATGTCCGTTGGCTTTTACGCTCTTGACTAACATGTCATCAACGTAGACCTCGATTATCTTGCCCAGATGTTCCGCGAACATGGCGTTCATTAGTCGTTGATGGGTTGCGCCTGCGTTCTTCAGACCGAAAGGCATAACATTGTAGCAATATAGGCCTTTGTCGGTGGTGAAGGTGGTGCACTCCTGGTCGCCGGGATGCATCTTGATCTGATTATAGCCTGAGAAAGCGTCCATCATGCTGAGGAGCTCATGTCCGGTGGTTGCATCAACCAGTTGATCAATGCGGGGTAGTGGAAAACTATCCTTTGGGCATGCCTTGTTAAGATTTTTGAAGTCGACACACATCCGCCACTTGCCGCTAGGCTTTTTTACCATAACCAGGTTGGAAATCCACTAGGGATAGATGACTTAGCGGATGAATCCAATGCCCTGGAGCTTGGCAACTTCTTCTCCTATTGCACGGTATTTCTCTTCGTCGAAGGCTCTCCGCTTTTGTTTGATAGGATAGAAGGATGGTTTGATGCTCAACTTGTGTGTGATGATTTCAGGGGACATACCTGGCATGTCTGCATATGACCAGGCAAAGACCGCAGCGTTGTCACGTAGGAACCGAGTGAGTTCCGCCGCCACCTCTAGGTCTAATTGAGCGCCTATGCGGACTGTCCGCTCAGGGTGCTTGTTAAAGATGCTGAAGACCTTTAATGACGTTTCTGGATTGACCAGCTCCTTCTTTACATACTTCTTCTCGTCATCCCTAGGATCCTCAAAGATATTTGGTGGCGGTGCCCGACTGCCCACCGCTAGGATCTCATGGCGGCTGGTTGACTGTGCTATAGTAGTTGAATAACATTCTCGTGCCAACTGCTGACTTCCCTTGACACAGCCTGTGCCGTTGGGTGTGGGGAACTTCATGAGCAGCATGTATCCGGCGATGATGCACTTGAGCTTGTTGAGTGCTGGCCGACCAATGATGGCGTTATATGAGCTGAAACAATCGACAATTATGAACTCTGTATGTATCTCCGCCATACATGGACTAGCGCCGATAACTAGCCGCATATAGTCAGAACCCAGCGATTGCGTGACTTCACTGGAGAAGCTAAGCAGTGGCTCATGGTCTTGGAGTAGTTTTCTATTCCGCTTGAGGTCGTTGTAACAGCCGCTGAATATGACATTGACAGCGGACCCGCTATCCACCAGGATTCTTCCCACTGACCATTTGCGGAGAATGGCGTCGATTAAGAATGGATCGTCATGGCGCCGATGTACTCCACGTTCCTCCTCCTCTGAGAAGGTAATGGGCTCCCAAACAGAGTTTGGGAGTTTGGCTGATCTTTCGTAGCGGATGTTGCAGACTTCCTTTGGGTGATTAGCTCGTACATAACGCTTTCTTGCCCTGTGAGACATGTTGGTGATTGGAGCGCCGCCGTCGATGGTGTTGATGCCGCCCAAGGGCTCAATGTTGGCGATCACAGGTGGCGGTTGGCGCACTTCGAACTGCTCCATCTTGCCATCACGGTACAAGGTCTCAATGGCCGTTTTGAGAGCGTTGCAGTTGTTGGTATTGTGACCGCTGTACTCGTGGTATTTGCACCACCTGCCGGTGTTTCTTGGTTTGCCCGCTTTTGGGTACTTTCCTGGGGGTGGTGGTGGGATCTGATCCTTGCACTGATTGTATATTTCCTCATATGAGGCTGTGAGGACTGTAAATACTGCATACCGCTGAGAGGGCTCCGTTTGTTTGTTGCGGTTGTCCCCATGGGATGGGTGGTTTCCCTTGTAGTGTTGGTCCTTCTGCCGCTTGTTCTGGTAATGGCCCTGTTGCCACTCCCTCTTCTTGTCAGTTGGCGGTGCGACGGGAGTTTTGCTAGCAGTCGCCTGATGACTGGAGGAGGGTTGTGTTGATTTTGTTGGTGTTGCTGGTGGTGGTGGGGTTTCTCTATATGTGATGAATTCTGCTTGGGCATGAATAACCGCTTCACTCATGAGGTGGTCGTATACCACATTTGGATGATTGTAGTTGAGATGATAAAGGAGTGGCCCCTTGAGGAGTCCCGGCCTGAAAGCCGCCGAAGCCATTGTTTTATCAAGATTGCGGCATTAAGATGCTGCCGCCCGCCACCTTATGACGAATGCGGTTAGTGTTTCTTCCGTACCCTACTTAACGTTGAACAGCTGGCTTGTATTGTAGTGTCCGGCGGATAGTAGGATGAACCGAGCAAGAAAAGCGTGTGATAACGCCTGGAATGAGTCAATGGATCCCAGCGGGCACTTGAAGAACCAGTTCATTGCCTCATTGTCCAGCGTTTCGCTGAACAAGTGGCACAGGGTGGAGTCATCGAATCCCTTGTTGTTGGTGACCTTCTTGAAGGTGTCCATATGGACGAAGGGATCAGTCTTACCGCTGTAATGTGACATTTTTGGAGTCTTTGCGTACGCCGGTCTGACAGCCTGCAGAATCGCAGCGGTGAATGGTCCTGGCCTGGACGCGAAAAGCGGATTTGAAATTGGCGATGGGGCGCCTAATTTCGCCCGGACTAACCTTTGTTACAACTGTTGCATCCTTTCCAGTATGTGAGCGGTTGCGTCGCCAGCAGGGCCTGGCCGAGCATTCCGCTGGACTGATCCTCGCCTGGGGGCAGGTGGGTTTCCCTCGGTTCTTACCCTAGCCCTCGAGCGGTGGGTGTGCAGCGATGATTCTGCCTCCTGCTCCAACATTAGCTGGGGCACGGGGGGTGGTCCCATTCCCAATAGCTCTGGTGGGTTCAGCGGGACCTGCATATGCACGACTGGTGCTGGTACCAATGCACCAATACTAGGCCGGCTGTGCCTGGTGCTTCGTGATTATTCGCTCCGTGCCTGGTTGGCGGTTGCCTCCAGCGTTCTTTTTAGCTCCTCAAAACGTGACGCCAGCGTGGCCACCTGCTTTTGGGCCTCGGCCTTCTCTTTGCGCTCTTGTTCGTGCTCTCTATTTGCCTTGTGAAGATCCGCCAGTGCCAACTCATATAGAGAGGTGAGGTCTTGGCCTTGTGGGCGGCTGCTACCTGGGTTTGTCTCATCGCCGGGGTTTACCGGGGTGCTGAATAGTGCGCGATTGATGTTTATCGCCGGGTTGGTGGGTTGGGGAATGGCTGACTGGTTTGCCTGCTCTTCAGCGTTTCCCCCGCTATCGTTAGTCATGGTGATTGTGGTGGGATGACCTTTTGTTCAAGGATTCCCACAGACGGCGCCAATGTTAATGCTAAAAGTCCGGCGGTAGCCGATCTTTTGTTTAACGCGGGTCCGGTGGGCGGACCGCTACTCTGAGGATTGATGTATAGCCTTTGCTAGCTGTCACACGACAAACAAGGCGTCAGAGGGAGACCGCGTTGGGCGGTCTTCACTTCTTCGATGCCTAAGTTAGTCAATGCATATGGGCGGCACAACAATAGGTGAGTAGTAAATGCGTAATTAATGAGGAGAGAGGAGAGAACCTTTTATAGGTGAGGAGAAGATTGATCTTCTTCTTATCTTCGATGTCGGACTGATGTGCTTCGATTCCTAGCGTCTTGAGCTTCTGATGCTATCTTGGCGCGGCGCGTCAGCAGTGATCTAGGGGCGATCCAGGGCTCAGGCGGTAGCCCGCCTCGCAGTGTTTCCGTAGGTCACTCCTTTGGTGGGAGTCTGTACCTCTGGCTGTATAATGAGCGTGGCTCATTATAGCTAATTATGCTTGCAAATTCACATGTAAGTACACTTACTTTGTGTTTGTGAGTGGTAGTAGAGGTGATTTATTCTCTTCCTCACGTGAGTGGTAGTTGAGGTTATTAGTTCTTCTCCTTACAAAATCTGTGTGTGAGTGGGAGTCGAGGGTAGAGCCTAAGGGGCTCCTTTACCCGTATGGTGATATTCCTTCCCCATATTATTTATCTATTTGTTTAGCCAATGGGGCGGGATTATTTTCTTTCTCACTCTCTTTTTGAAGTTAAGAAAATAAATTTCTCCGTCACGATCTTGTCCCCTTTCTCTAGATGTAAGAACTCATACTTCATCCTGTCATGAATAGCTGTGCCATAATACCGCCTATTAAAATGTTCCTTAAACTGTTCCCAAGTCATCGGACCAACATTTCCTAGCTCCCTGCAAGTCATATACCACCAATCATAAGCCACACCATCGAGAAAGTCTACTACTAATCCCACTTTTCGGTCATCTGGGCACTTAATCTAAGTAAAGACCCTCTCCATTTTGTTCAGCCAATTCTGAGCATCCATTGCATCAGGAGCATGGGAGAAACTATATGCTCCATGTCTCCTCGCTCGCTCCATGGTAAAATCAGTTTTGGAGCCAGGGAGCGATGTAGTCAACTGCTGGAAAATATGTCCTAAGGCGTTCGCTAGTCCTTCAGGAGCATTCCCATCTCCTGAAGCGGGAGGAGTCTCCCTGCGGTTTCGGCGTCTAGGAGGCATAGCACCTGAATAAGAGAAGGATAACAAATCTCAAGGATTAGGACATTAACCTATCTACTTTACATACATAATGAACACACTAGCACTGAAGAGTATATGATAGGGATCCGCCGCGGTCGGGCCATCACTCGGGACGTACTAGGCGCCACTAAGCATATAAAGTAGTAGGAAAGGAAGGAGAGTCTACAGAACCTAACAACCTAATACTCTGATACCAAATTGACAAGACCCGCCCCGAACTTCACCCTGAAATCCGAGGTGGCCCTGTGGGGCCTACCTTAGGAAATACTCTACCAAAAATTTGGCAGAGTCACCCCTAAAATGGACTATCCAAAAACCTGTAAAAACACATTCACACTTCTAACAAATCAACCATAATCTCATGGAGCAACCCTACTCCCAAAAACCCAACAACTCCATAACTTACAACTAAAATCCGAACAATACAATATAACCCAAACTTTATAATATTTGTGCCACACGTCATCAGAGCAATCTAAAGGAGAAAAAGAATTCATAATACAAGTAGGTTCAAAGATTAACCTACAATATGAAAACAACTACAGCAGATGTTATGCCTCGAATCCTACTATACCGAGCCAGCTACTCTGCAGACTGGGCAAAAGAAACCGAAGGGCCCAAGGGAAAGTACATAAAAACGTTAGCGTGAGTGGACAAAAATAAATAATTTAAAAAAAAAAAAGAAAAAAAAAAGGTCTATACTTTCCCACATTTATTTCTTTAAAAACCCGGTGCATGCAACAATTAAGGAAAACAAACCAACAGAAGTTCAGCTCAAGAAAACTGACTAGCCCCGCTAGTCACAAACAACCAAATAAAAAGATTGAAACTCCGATACTCAAGAAAATAAGACCAGCCCCGCTGGTTAACCGGAAATCAGACTAGCCCCGCTAGTCAAGTAGTAGTAGAGTATGGGGAATAAGTTATCACCATACAAGGAAGGGAGCCTCCCAGGCTCGGGTCGGAGTGTCCCACACTCTTGAGCTTCCCATGCTCTGCTCAACTCACCCCCAAACACATAGTAAGCGGGAAGGAGTACTAATATGCAAGCTAGCAATAAATATGACGACCCAGGTATGGTGGGTTAAAATCATACAAAAATAAAAAATCAGTAAGGCTTCCCCAATATCTCATAAGAAAAGAGATATATTCCAATGACGTGGCCCCGCACGCCAAAACATTCTTGAAAAATATAAACAATTAGGGGAGAAATAATAAATAAATTATAATCTCCGTAAAACGAAACAAAACCAATTCCAAAATCATCATCAAGGCATTCCCAATGCCAAAACCGAAAGTCGATAATTAAATAAGAAATATAACTCCATCAAAATTTCATTTCAAAAATCTTCTAAAAATCTCAAATCGACAAATAGAAATATAAATAATTCCAGAAATCACCTCGGAAAATACTTCAATTTGAAATTCCAATCGATATGGTAATGAATACTCAAATCCAATTAATATGCTCGATAACTTAAAACAATAATTTCAATCACTAACCCATTTCCCAAATCAAAATCAAGATAAATCAATATCAATTTCCTGAAAGTAAATTATAATAATATGATAATTAATTAAATGAGTACTTATTCCTAGAAAAACAATTGCATGCATCATTATTTAGAAAATAAAAGTCCACTCAAAGTATACGGCTAATGTGGTATCCAAGCGTAAGGAACCTCGTCGAGTGATGAGTCAGTACCTCGTCCTGTACACAATTATATTCCGTAAACAACAATTTGATAAATAACTACGATTCAAAACAAATCCCGAAAACCCCACGTAATCTAACATCTCCATTTCTTTCCGGATTCAAGCCAAACTTCACCATTAATATCCATCAGTCGATTAAAGTATTCCAGATAGAAACAAGGGAAATCCGGAGGTCGGATTCCCACAAATCGACAATCGAAACTCCCAAACTTCGGAAATTCATAATCCATGTCAAACTTCTCCCTAAATTCACCAAAATCACATATTCAACCTCTACAACAATTATAGAATTTAATTAGCTAAAAATTAAAAAAAAACTGCCCTATGCACCGCCGCTGCTGCCACCGCCACCAGCTCCAATAGGCACCAAACTTTGGTAGTAGCACCTACTAAACAGACCCAACAACTTTCTCAACTGTGACAAAGTCAGAAAATGAGTAGAAGTACCTCAACAATTAAGAAGAAGGGTGAACCCGATTCGTGAATAGTAACCTAGAATTTCAAGCCTTCGATTCTTCCTTCTCGGGTCAAATCGCTGTAAACTATTCGGAAGCATCATCTACGTCCCAAGGCGCTTCCAAAGAACCTGACTTGATCATCTAGGGTGGCCGGAATCGAAAGAAACTGGCGTTGACTCAAACTGCTACAGTGAATTTTCAAGGCTCGATGTGTCATTTTCCGGCCAAGCTGCCGTGAGACACCACCGCCAGCACCGAGAGGAGGAGAAGACGAGTCCAACGGTGCTAGCCTTGCGCCACCAGGTGGCCGAAAGAGAGGGAACGCCGGTGTTGCAAAGAGCGCCGAGGAGAGAGAGAGAACGCGGGAGGAAGGAGAGAGAGGAGAAGAAATGAAAACTTACCAGCCACAGTAACTTATTCAAATTTATACCATCTACCATGAACAGTAATTTCCTTTTTCCGCTTATAACTTTAGCATACAAACTCCGATTTTTACGTACCACATATGCACGCGCTCGGTTTAACGTACTCTATGACTTTTATGAAGAGCATTTTCTCAAATTTTGACTCGACCAAAAAGTCAACTTAAACAGTCAACTTTTAGGGCCACTAAAAGTATCGAAACAAAGTAAAAAGTGAAAGTAATTGTCATTTACCATCCAAATGACTAGTAAACAGGTAAATTGAGATACTAGACGTTACAGGGAAACTAGGGTCCTTCCGGTTTCAAAGCTATCGAGGTAAAATTTGACAATTTGGCCTATAATTTGACTTTGGTATAGTTATGAAAGTTGTAATTGGAGTTGAGATGAAGAACTTTTGTGTTGGAAGTTATGTCAAATTTTGACTTTGGGCAGGCGGCGACGTCGCCACTGTGGTGGTATTTTCCAGCTGCTTCCGACCACCTCTGGGGCAGTTTCTGCTCCTCATTGTGATCTACTCGTCAATACGAGCATTTTGATGTACAATACATAATTTTTGGAGATCATTTGATTTAGTTTTGGAATTTTACGCTTTCGATCGATTTTCGATTGTTCGGTTTGTGATCCGTGAGGATCGGGCCGTCCAATCGACTTGTAGTTTTTATATAATGATCGTAGGACTGTCCCGATGACTTTGTGTGGTCACGGGTGAAGATCCGACCGCTGGATCTTTGTATAAGTGCGTTTTATGAATTGTGCGCTAAGTTGAGATCACATATGATTAGGTGTTTGACTGGATTTTTTTGGGCAAACATTTGTTGATTGGTGATCTTGGCTGTTAGAGAAGACGCAACAGGATTTATAGATGAGTAAATCTCACGTGGTTCATTTACGAACCGAGTTATTTAATTGTCGGAATTGATTGATAATTGTAAATCGTTTTCAAAAATAAAGATTTGTTTGAAATAATATGAACTCGATCTACTACAGTTCATAGGGCTACGGCTCACTGGTAAGAAAATGAATTTAAGTATAAAATGAATTTCTTGATTTTTTTACATATGAACTATAGTTAGTATTAGTGGTCATTCCTGCGTGAATGTCTATGTGTGTGTGTATAAATATATATATATATATATATATATATATATATATACACACACACACATATACATATATATATATATATTTATGTGGAATATATATATATATATATATATATATATATGGATGGCGTGATATTGTGATGTGCGTATGAACTGTGAATTATTCAGAATGTGGTTTTGTGCGTTTACTCTTTGTGGAAATACGTTATATCATGGGATTGTTGATTTGTCGTGTTGAATGAGAAATTGAGTTGGGGTAACATTTTGAGTCATGTGGGATTCTTTGTAAATATTTTCTGATCTACGGATCTAGTGTCACAGTGGTGACAGTTTCTGATCTACAGATCTGGTGTCACAATGGTGACTGAGGCAAGTATATCGGGAACTTCGCCTTTGGTCGGGTGAGTGGTTATGATCAGTTAGAGCTCTAGTCTATCTGCCATTGTACTGCATGGGGTTGACGCATGGGGTTACTTAAGGCCCATGAGTACACGTGTTTTTGAAAGAGAGTTTCGGGTGGTTGCTTTCTTTTGTTGTCCAAGAGGGACATGAGTTTCATATTATGTTGTGAGTTGGATTAATATGATTTTATCACTTAGTGATTTATTGGGAGTTGATGGGTGATCGTCTACTTTAGTCAAAGTTGATGGGTGATCATCGATTATCGACTTTAGTTTGGAGTTGATGGGTGATCATTGACTTTAGTGTGAGTTGTTTGACTTCTTCATCAATTGTCCTTTCCATTCTAATTGTCGATTTTAAGTGTAATTTCCTGAACTAAACTATATGCAAGGATTACTATGGTTTTGGTTTGTATACTTTTGGTGATTTCCTGAACTAAGTTATATGCAGTGATTACTGCTTTTTTATTTGTTTGTTTAATGTAATCTCCTGAACTAAGTTATATGCAGGGATTACTGCCTTTTGAGTTGTTTGTTTTAATGTAATTTCCTAAACTAAACTATATGCAGGACTTGCTATGATTTGAATTGTGTGATTTTAGGTGATCTCCTGAACTAATTCTCTATGCAGGGATTACTAATTTTTACCAAGTGTGATTGTATGTTTGGTTGTGTTTTGTGGAGTTTAAAAATAAATTTTTTTATTGACAGAGCAATAGAGATTTCATTTAATCCCAAAGCCAGAACGGTACATACAAATAAACCCTATATGCTTGTACCCTAAATCAGTGGTCAAGCAGGTAAGGGAATATGGGTACCATCCACTAGTACAATGATGCTCATTTGAATTTACGAGCCTACACAACTACAAATCTTAGCGTACACTCAGAAAACCTATTTCGAATCTCCCTTTGTCAATGCACTCAATTGTGATACTCCAGGAGACTCATTAACTTGGTGTAAGAAGAAACCATAGCAATATAGACTAAAGCCCACTAATAAAGCAAGCCTACACTGGGCCAAAACCCACTACTTTCCCCAAACAAACTAGGGAGTTATTGGAATTTAAAAAGAAACCTTAAAAAACCCTAAAGCCCAACATAAAACTAAAAAACAAAGGTTAAAGCCAAAAAGCAGCCCCAAGAGATTGGGCTCAGCTCAAAGCCCAGTAGCAAAAAGATGACCCGAGCCCACCACACCATCCCAATCTCCAGCCGTCGACCATGCTACCCTAATCAAACAACGTCGTGATCTTCTTCACGAAATTGCACAGAAACTAATTAGCCACGCCGCCACCACGATCCGCAAAAATCCATCGTAGCCACGCTGCCCTAACGATCCTCCCAGGGCACTAGAGCCTCGCCGCCACACCAATCTACCACAAAACCGCCATAGCCACGTCGTCACAGGCTCTGGAAATCCCCTACAGAAGATGCGCACCGCCACAGATCCTGGAAGCACTCGTCGCCCACCAACCTGCCTAAGCAGACCAAAACCGGACTCCACCGTCACCCATTCCACTCAAAGCCTTGAACGTCACCCCACCCATGAGACTACCCAGGCGATAGCTTTCAATCCCTGCCCGGCAGCCACCTAAGACCGGCATGGTGAAAACCAACGCATATCTCAGGCACCGCCGGACGAGAAGGAAGTCGCAAAAAACTTAGACGCAGAGTCCGAGTTTTTTGGAGGAGAAAAACCCTTTTGATTAACAATGTTCATGTTATAAATAAAAATAAAATAAAATTGTGTTTTAGGGAAACGATATTTGACAGAGAATTGTTGTGTGTTCTCATTGATAAAGGGGGCCTATTTATATAGAGGATTACAATGCATAGAATCTGAATTGTACAAGGAAAGGTAATCATACAATGAATGGATATCTCTAAGATATTCTCCGAGATTCTCTCTAATTAAAACCCTATTACCACTAGGTCAAGTAACCTAGAGTTTGGGCCAGACACACAAATAGGGATTTACTTGAACACTCCCCCTTGTATCACCCAAACGTGGTGGTCCTCTCGTTGCCTCATTAAAAACCTTGCCGAGTAACAAAAACCCAATGAGACAAAAATAACCTCGGTCGAAGGGGAAAAAGAGCACAGCACACCCTTCACGTTTTGAGACCATACATGTAGACACCTCCCCCTGACGACTACGGTCATTGGAGTTTGGATAACTTCCGCAAACGATGCTACCAACATGTTTCTTGAAAGTGGAATTTAGGCAATGACTTAGTGAGCAAGTCTGCCATACTGTCCTCAGATCGAACCTAGTTCACTTTGATCTTGAGGAGAGTTTGTTATTGCTGGTTATACTAGGTGTGGTCGCTTTTGATGTAGCCTTGCTTCAAAACAAGTAGCATTATCCTATATGCTTGTAGGCTCAACTGTGGTAGACTTCAAACCACAATTATTCGAACATACGTAACTATGGATCCAATCCATATACATTCACGAATCACTTCGTGAGGAGCAATAATCTCTGCATTGTTCGAAAATATAGCAACTAGGGTCTATTTCTGTAGACCTCCAAGATATCACGGTCTTTACCCATGGTGAACACTTAACCAGTTCGGGAATAACCTTTGTATGGGTCAGAGAGATACCCAATATCAGCAAAACCTTCCAAAACATATGTAGTTTTGGGATGGGGATGTTGGATGCAGGCCAGTGTTGGCGGCGATCCTGGTGTGTGATAGGTCCGAATCCATCATCTCTTTATAGGGATAGAACAAGCCCATATCAATCGTACATCTCAAGTACCGAAAGATATCTTTTACACCAATCCAATGGCGTCGCGTTGGCGCAAAGCTATATCTAGCTAACAAGTTCATTGCAAATGAGATGTCAGGTCTTGTGCATTTAGCTAAGTACAATAATGCGCCTATTGTACTTAAGTAAGGCACTTTTGCCTCTAGCACATCTTCGTCATCATCCTTTGAACGAAGAAAATCCTTTTCAGGATCAAGACTACAGATGATCATGGGGGTGCTTGAAGGTTTGACCTTGTCAAAATGCGTAAGCATCTATCAACACGATGCTCAAGTTCCAAACAGAGACATATTGTGTTCTCCCAAAATTCTTCATCTCAAACTCAGATTTTAAGTGTTCAGCGGTTTCCCTTAACTCTTTAAGGGCTTCTAATGAAGATCATGTCTAACATGAATCGCGATAGAATCCGAAACTTGTTATGGAAACGCGTGGGCATATCCCTTCCCAATCAAGTAGTCATCTTAGTGAGCGTTTCAAACTTATTGCAAACGCGCTCCGTGGTCTAGAGCCACTTAACTTGGGTAAATGAAGTTCACCATGAACCTTCATGTATATTCCTTATCTAGATCCCCATAGAGATACGTAGTGATCACATTTGTATGTTGCATGATCACTTATTCAGAAACTACCAAACTGACAAGGTAGTAGAGTGCAATGACATCCATTATGAGAGAATATGTCTCATCGTAGTCGATTCCAGGGCGTTTTATGAGAAGCCTTGCTCCATAAGGCTAGATTACCATATATTTTTCTCACTACGCTTTCTAACGAAGACTCATTAGTCAATAGGTTTTATGTTAGGAGGTGTTGGCATCATTGGCTCAAAAACCCTCCTCTTCGTTAGAGAATCCAACTTAACCTGGATCGCATCTTTCCATTTAAGCCAAATTTCTCTACGTTGGCATTCATTCATCAACGGAGTGTGGTTCGATATTATCGGACTCAACAAACTCATGCGCAACAAAATGCACGACTACACCATCAATATGATGGAGTTTCTATCCCACGTCTCATGTATACTAGTATAATTTTCATAGAGCTCTATATTCTCATGAATAGGTTCTGACGTTGAGGCATCCCCCAACGGTAACCTTAATCCGGAAGATACTTATGAGACGGATTTTGAGTGTCGATGATCAAAGGATTTAAATGTGCCAAAGTATCCTTCGAACCCGGGGGCCTCCCACGCATCCTAGCTAGGGCCATGGCCTAAAACGCCAGAGTGCCACTCTTTTTGGTGTTGGCGCCATGCCTATCTCCGTGTAGGGTGGCGCTATGTCCTTCCTTGCAGGATTGTTTGCAGCATATTTGTGTGATCTCGTCACTTTAACGGGGATCGAGATGAGACATAGTGGGGACAAACTACGACAATTCCTGTCATTCCTGTTGAACGTTCGTGTTCTTATCTCCCCCTAATGACGGGAAGACTGTCTCATTAAAGTGACATCCGCAAATTTAGCGGTAATGAGATCGCCATGCAAGGGCATTAAGTGGCAAACGATTGTTGGAGTCTCAAATCCAACTGAGTTGCCCATTCGTCTGTAAGGACCTATTATAGAGCGATGTGGTGGCGTAATGGGCACATAAATGGCTCACTCAAATGTGCGTAAGTGCAAAATACTTGTACCTAGTCACTAGCTGTAACGCAGATATACATTGAATGGCGGCAGGTCGTAGATGAATTAGCATAGCTGCATGCGATATTGCATCACCCCAAGCGGATATAAGGAGATTGGTGTGCATTACAAACGTCCGGACTACCATCGTAGTCATTTCCGCGAGACCATTTGGGTGTGTTCATGGGAATATGATGTCCAACATCAGTCCCAATGCAATAACCATCGAAAGTATTCGATGTAAACTCTCTAGCAATGTCAAATCCAATGGATTGAATAGGATGATCCGAGGAGTGAGCCAGTTGTCATATGGTATGTGCTAGGAGTGTAGCATAAGCAGCATTACAAGTGGACAATGGTACAACACGTGACCAGCGTGTTTGCGTGTCAACCAACATCATGAGATATTTAAACGTCCGCAAGTTGGTTGAACTAGTCCACAGAATCCCTATTGATTCTATGTAAGAACAGAATGAGTATTGTCATATCCTTTGCATAGGACGGTCTCAGTCCTAATTCCCTAAGGAACGGGCGTTGTAAATCGAGCGATAGGCCTTAGAAGCAACCAATGAAGATTGTGGTTGGGCCTGAGCGTCTGAAACTCTATTTGAAGCCAGTTGGTGATTGCAACATCACCTGGGGCACCATCACCATGATGTGCGCCATCCATGTCATTTTTGGATAGGGATTGTGCCAGCCCTAGGTTGGTGGTGGACGGAGGCGGAGACCTAGGCAACAGCGTCGGTCACACATAATCCATGAATCAACTTTTGATTCATGCTTCATTTCACTCGAAAGAAAAGATGTCCATGTGAAGTCTTTAGTAGAGGGATCATCATATCATGGCTAGGATGACTTATCCTATCGTGACAAATCCAATATGTGTCTAAATCTAAGAGATCTTCTCTTATAACTTTATTGGATTAATAGCTCGAATAGTGACATAGAGTCCACTAGAGAGACACATAAAATTCTCTAAAAGGCGCATTTGTTCGCAATCGTTAGAGATATCTCAAAGGAACTCATTTATGTTCTCTACATATGTTTTCGCATGGAATCTGTTGGCTATTCATATGTGCAATTTGCCCAAGGAGCGTAGAGAGTTTCTGTGACAGTAATTAAGGTGCCATTTGGCAAGTGGAACTTGGGCTATTCCATGCCCTTGAATTAATATTGATGACTCAGCCATCGTAGTCACAAAGTAATATGCTCAGAAATAAAATGGAGTCATAATGAAAAGAACTCGAAATTTTATTCATAAGCCAACGGAGTTACATCATTATCTCTTTGACCAAAGAAAATCTAATCCAAAATGCTAGCTAATGCAAAACAATGGTAGTCGTCTAACTTCTTTCGGTAATTCCAAAATAAATGTGACCAGGTGAGTAGAGAGATGTCGGTGGAGCAAAGCTCGCTTAAGTACCGCTAATCTCAGAAAGCTCGCTTAAGTACCAGTAATCTCAGAACCTTCCTAGACATCACACTCACTTTGGGTGAGCCTAGTTTGAAGAGAAACTAAAGCATTGGCATTTACTACAAAAATATATGACAATTGCCTATTACATATCTTGGAAAACTAAAGACTTAAACAGAATTGGCGATCTATTGATCCCAGCCAGATTTGTAGTCTTCAACCCTTCACTCTAGATCATCTTTTTGATCTTCTTGTTCCACATAGTGAGCTTCTCTTGCTTCACAATATGCTTTGTAGGCGGTGACTAGTTCTTCACGAGCTCTACAAATGTGTGCCCAATGATCAAACACTCCACATCGAGAACATATATCTCTTTGCTCAAACTCCATTGATTGAGGCGCTTTGAAAGCATCATTTAGATGTCTTTTAGTGTTGATAGCGCCACCAACATGGCCAGAGGCGTTGCCTCTCTCTCTCTTTCCACGTTGACCTCTTCGGTTCCGTGTTCACCTATTTTGGCGGTTACCTTCCCAAGTAGAGCGATTATATAGACCAGAACGCCCAAATGTATCCCTAAGATTAGGGTTTCACTCTTGGCGCCCTCTCTTTGGGGCGCGACTATAATTGGATTCTGAAATATACTCTGTTCCCACGGATCACGAATTATAGTTCTTCACAAGGATGTTGTCATGTTTTTCAGCGACATTCATAGCTCCAATGAGCTCATGAAACCTTGTGATCCATCTTGTAGTAACATTGATTTGATAGTTCTTAGCAACCATCAATGCAGAGACGGGCAAGGTAGAGAGAGTCTTCTCAATCAAGATCGCATTTATGATCTCTTTACCATAAAATTCCTTTAAGGATTTAATGCGAAGTGCTTCCGAGTTGTAGTCAAGAACTGACTTGAAATCAGAGAAGCGGAGGCTATGCCATCTCACTTCTAGGTCAGGAAGCAAGGAGTCACAGGCGTTGCCAAATCTTTCTTCGAGTGAGACCTATAGCCTTATGGGGTCTTCTTCATTCATACACTCGTACTGGAGTGAATCATCCATATGACGAGTCATTAGGATGATGGCATTCGCCTTATTTGCCTCTAAGGCTACTCTATTTGCTTCCAAAGCTTGAGCTTGCTCAACAGTTAGTACGTCCTAACTAGGCTCGAGAATCATATCCAGAATTCCATCGGGCTTGAGATGCTGGCAGACATCACGAACCCACCTATGATACCCAGAGCCAGTTGTTCCCAATGGAGCAAAGTCCAATTTGTTCAGGTTACTCATCCTGAAAGAGAACAAGAAAAAAGGGTTAGTTTCGGAGCGTAAAAGGGTACCACGAAAACATATAAAATTCCTGAGCGTAATCGTTTCCAAGAAATTAGGAATTTCTTAGCGTAATCGCTTCCAAGAGGTATTGGATTAGATCAAAACAATGACGTAAGTGGTCGATCATAAATTCTCTACAAACTCTAAGTTTGGAGATCTCAACAAGCTCTAACCTTGGAGTGAGCACAAACTCCCACAATTCGGCTTAATTTGGTCTCCCCTATGATGAAGAAAGGGGGGTAGAAGAAGGGAGGTTGCAAGTCCCCGAAAAACAAGAGAAATTGAATTAAAAAAACTCTAAAAAAAGGGGAACGTTTAGTAAAAAAATACCTCGAAATAGGTCGTCGGAAAATTTGACCGGAAAAGTCACCGGAAGTTGGCCTGAACGTGTCGTCAGCGGCGGTTGACCGGCGATGTTGACCGGATGCTGATGTGGCAGATATGCTGACATAGCTGCTGACTGTGGTGTGGGGTCCGCTGCTGACATGGTGTGGGATCAGCTACTGACGTGGCTGCGTTAGTGGGTCGCGGCTTGGGTCGGCTTGGGGTGCGGCTTGGGCTTCTCCTTCCTCCTTTTTTTTTTTTTTTTTTTTTTTTCTTTTGCCGGTTTTTCTGACCGAATTTCAATCTACCAGTTCAGCTAGTTTTGTGAGATTTCTTCATGTTCCTGAATCGTCAGATTGAGATGTATCTTCTGACAAAATTTGGTTGAAATGGGATGTCCGGAAAATGGTGAACTGATGGAATATTTTTTGCGGGTTGTATCGAGCTTCCGGTGGCCAGTTCGGTAGGTTTCCGGCAGGTTCTTGGGGTGGCGCCGTCGGGTCTGGACTCCTGGGATTGAGTGCTTCAAGGTGTGAGATAGAGGTAGAAAAGGCTTCAAGGTTTTGTATTCGGATTCAAGGTTTTTAGCTTCTTGAATCAAAGTTTGGCTATTTGTTTCTGGGTTAGGGCTTCGTGCTGATAACGTGTTTTAGGGAAACGATATTTGAGAGAGAATTGCTGTGTGTTCTCATTGATAATAGGGGTCTCTTTATATAGAGAATTACAATGCATAGAATCTGAATTGTACAAGGAAAGGTATCATACAATGAATGGATATCTCTAAGATATTCTCCAAGATTCTCTCTAATTAAAACTCTATTACCACTAGGTCAAGTAACCTAGATTTGGGCCAAACACACAAATAAGGATTTACTTGAACAAATTGCATGACACCTAAAATAACAACGATGCGGCTTAAACCTAAACAGCCCAACATAGTTACTACGTGGCTTCACCAATGTGCCAGCCAATGAGAAATTCCTTTGGAATTTTAACGTAATCTTAGATCTACTGCCTTTGTGCTTTCCAGTTTCCACCGATCCGATTGTTGCCAGAAATTTGGTCAAAGATATCCTTCTGCACCTCACTCTCATCTACTTCATTTCCTATACATCAACGAATTTATTCTCATCCGATTACCTTCTTGATCTTGTTGATTTCAGGATCAAAGATAATCCATCCAAAATCAAAAATGGGTTCGACAAAGAAACAAACTCGTCCTCCAACTGTCTTCAATAACTGCCGGCAACTAAGAATCACCGACTGAGAAAAATTGGATGGATTCGAATTTAAGCATTGTATAGCACGTGCAAGGCTTGTAATTGGAGTAAAATAGTTTTACTGAGCTCGACTTGTTTTTAGTCTTCCTCAATAATGATTAACGGAGACCAAATCCTAACAGTGCGTGTACTACATGCACTGTTAAAGACCCCCGGTGAGCACCCACTTAGGTGGGTGGAACTGTGGAAGAAGTTCCGTCTGAAATATAGTAGACATAGTGAGCCAACAATTTTTCTGAGACTTTCACGTTGAACAAATACATATTCTTATCCCTGGTTAATTCTGTTTCGACGCAATAATAATATAATATGAACATAATTGAAATTGTTTAGTAAATTGAAGATTACACCAAGTTTGGAAGGGGAAAAAAAATCAACGTTTAAAAACACTAAATTTGGAGAATATCAACTTTTTTTGTTTTTTTTTTCTTTAAAGAATTAAAGATAAATATGTAAATGTTTAGAATTTACCCTTGGCCACAACGACGCAGCATTGGTTCTGTTATCTCATCTACATTTGTCGACTGAACTTGACTAGTCATCCTCTTCTTCAGTTCTTCTTCTCTACTCCTCCGAATACAGTTCTGTCACCATGAACAGTCTGTTGGGACTTGAGCTTTCCACTTCCACAAACCCACCACTCCATCTTCTTCAACACTTCAACCTCCTCTGACTTCTTCCCAACATTCAATGAAATCCTTTCCCCAACTACCCTTATCCCTCCCATATCCTCTGCCCCTCTCACTTCCAACCACAAAAGAAACACAAGAGCAACTCAATGCTTCAAAACCCGTGCTGCCCACTCAAGCCCCACAATCAGTGAGTAGTTTGAAAATTTTCTGTGTTCAGTTTCTTATCTTACTTTGGTTGTTTAAAAAAATTAGAGGAACTTCAGGCCCTCTTATAATTGGGGATTAAGATGATTTTATATATTCGATTGTATAGCTCTGAGGATCTTCTGGCCCTCGTAATTGTATAAACTCTAAAGAGCTTCATGTCACAATTTTCCAATTTACATATCATGACCCTAGAAGAAGCTTAGGTCCCCATATGATCAGGGATCAAGCAACATGCGATTTTGATCATTGTATAATTCTGAGGAACTTTTGGCCTTCCTCAATTGTATAAGCTTTGAGAAACTTCATGTTGCAATTTTATCATTATGCAACTCTTGAGAAACTTCAGGCCCTCGGTAATTAGATTAAGAGACTTCGGGTCTCAATAAGTTTTTATTATAAAAATTCAAACCACATGTAAATATGGATTAATTATATTCAAGTAAGAAGAGAAAATCAAACTCCAAAACTTAAACGTAAGAAAAAACTGAAAAAACACATACCCTGATTTCATTTTACAATGAGGTATTGGGTTCTATCCATTGTGCCATGAGAGCTTCTGACAGAGGCACTTTTTCATTTAAGAGTCTTCTAAAATAGTAAGAACATCCGATCTTTGCTCCTGTGTTAGAGAAGTAGGGAACTCAACGACAAAACGTTACTTTCATATTTCCTCTCTTCCCTTCTTCCTTAGAGATTGACCTACCTTGGTCTGGAATGGTCTTACCGTAGCCGGGGTATATGATATCTGCAGTGTTAATGTCATATTTTCTCCACCCAAAAGAGGAATTGAGATTGTGCAACCACTAAGGGCTATGGCCATATAAAAGCTATGATTCCTTCTATATGTAGAACTGAACTCATGCATGCCATAATTATCCAATACGAAAGGAAGCAAAAAAATAGAGATTTTATTTCATATTGAATGGCCCAGTAAGAAAAATAGAGAACGAAATAGGCAAAAGAAAACTGAAGCATCCTTATGTAACCAATTAATATGAGTTAGAGACATTATGGAGGTCAACAAACAGAATCCTAATGGTATCAAACATCCCAAGTCCTAACCGTGATCATTAACCAGTGCGAAAGAAAGAAAGATAATGATCATGTGGGTAACAAAAACAAAAAAATCCGTTCTGCCGATTATAGCAATAGAACAATCAACATCATCTGAATTAAAAATAAGCAAAAGAAACTCATAGATCAAGAACACCAATGAAAAAACAACAAATTGCACTGTATGACTTTTAGTCGTTTAGATCATCATTGAGTTTAGAAACAAAGAAAAAAAATGAGCAAAGCGTGCTGATAACGTGTTAGAAAATAGAGAGAAGATAGAGAGAATATTTGGGAGGAAGTAGAAGTATATCATTCAGTCTCATTAACCTCCTTTATATAGAGGTAGAGTTTACATCAAAGTACATAACTAATGAGTATTTACATACACATCCACATAGATAATAATATTTACAACAATACTATTATTAAGAGAACCCACTTTGTGCGAATTTACGTAAATATCCTTAGACTATAGGTTAATTAAAATATTTTTTAATATATGAGAGGTGTTATGGTAAATAGCAAAATATAAATATAAATAAATATTTAGAAAGAAAAAAAAAGGAAAATTGATCCCACTGATCCCACTTTTTACAGATATAACTTCCCACATCTTACAGTTGTAACTCTCTACTTACTTTTTTTTCCTCCAAAAAATAAAAATAAGAATAAAACTGTTTAACACATGCGTCAATAAAGATTAGTTTCTATGATACATCTGAAATATAGTGGACATAATGAGCCAACAAATATTCTGAAACTTTCACGTTGAACAAATACAAATTCTTATCCCTGATCAATTCTGTTTCCACGCAATAATATGAACATAATTGAAATTGTTTAGTAAATTGAAGTAATACAAATTAACACTTCAATGATAAAATTACACCAAGTTTGGAAGGGGGAAAAATTAAAACACTAAATTTGGAGAATATCAACTTTTTTTGTTTTTTGTTTTCTTTAAAGAATTAAAGATAAATATGTAAATGTTTAGAAATTGTCATAAACCTTGGCCGCAACGACGCCGCATTGGTTCTGTTATCTCGTTTATCTACATTTGTCGACTGAACTTGACTAGTCATCCTCTTCTTCAGTTCTTCTCTGCTCCTCCGAATACAGCTCTGTCGCCATGAACAATCTGTTGGGACTTGAGCTTTCCACTTCCACAACCCACCACTCCATCCTCTTCAACACTTCAACCTCCTTTGACTTCTTCCCAACATTCAATGAAATCCTTTCCCCAACTACCCTTATCCCTCCCATATCCTCTGCCCCTCTCACTTCCAACCACAAAAGAAACACAAGAGCAACTCAATGCTTCAAAACCCATGCTGCCCACTCAAGCCCCACAATCAGTGAGTAGTTTTATCATCTTTGTTTAACTGTTTCAGAACTTTATGTGTTCAGTTTCTTATCTTACTTTGGTTGTTTAAGAAAATGTTGAAACATGAGAACAAACTAAGGACAAGACTCATAATTGTAATTTGCTTGTTTAACTTTGAGTTGTCATAAGTAATTGTCAAGTGTAATAGAAAATATGTGTTTATCTTTTGTGGGTTTTGTGTCAAAAGGAAATTTAAGAGGTTGATTGATGTTCAGGTCCTCATGTTCAAGTGGAGGAGCAAGTAGAGGTTGAAGTTGCTGAAGGGTATACCATCACTCAATTTTGTGATAAGATAATTGATATTTTCTTGAATGAGAAGCCTAGGGTAAAGGAATGGAGGAGGTATCTGGTGTTTAGGGAGGAGTGGAAGAAATATAGAGATTGCTTTTATAATAGGTGTAGGAATCGGGCCGATGCGGAGAGTGATGTAACTATGAAGGAGAAATTGGTTTCTATGGGAAGAAAGGTGAAGAAGGTATGTAAATGTTCTGTCTTTTCTGTTGGTTCTATGTTTATTTGATTCTTTGTTTTGTTTCTCAATTATGTTGGGAATTGATAGATGAGCAAATTTGGAAGCTATTCCTTTTGTTATATTGGAATGATTTGATTGAATGGCCATTCTAGTTTTGCAGCTCCAAAATAATCAAGTTAATGAGATTAAAAAAACAGAAAAAGACTGCATTTTTTAGATGTGAGTAATGAGTCATGTAAATAGATGCTAGTTTGAGTTTACAGCTCTTTTCGATCTGGTTTTGTTTGATGAGGAGTGGGCATTGCAGATTGATGATGAAATGGAAAGACATAGTGAACTTCTCAAGGAGATACAGGATAACCCAACCGACGTCAATGCAATAGTTGCACGGAAGCGTAAAGACTTCACAGAGGAATTCTTTCGACACCTCAACCTACTTTCCGAAGTTTATGATGGTTTGGAAGATCGTGATGGTAATTGCCGAATCATCTTGAATGCTTATATTTGGATTCTTTTTGTGAACTGATTGAGATGACTGGCTTTTGACTCACTTTAAGTGGTATCACAAGCACCTTTGGAGGGAAAGTCACCCTCTTGACTTTAGCTGTAATTCATACTTTCATCTATGTTGTAGCTGTTAAACTTATCTTATATGATCGTCTCTCTTTTTTTTCAAGCAGCAATGGCTCGGCTTGGGGCTAGATGCTTGTCTGCTGTCAGTGCTTATGATAACACATTAGAATATGTGGACACATTAGATACAGCCCAGGCCAAATTCGATGATATCCTAAGTTCACCTTCAATCGATGTAGCTTGTGAGAAAATTAAAAGCCTTGCCAAGGCAAAGGAACTGGATTCTTCATTGGTATTATTGATAAACAGTGCGTGGGCTTCAGCAAAGGAGTCCACAACGATGAAAAATGAGGTATGATCAGCAATCTTGTATCAAGCAGCTTATGTCGCGTTTTGGGAAATCACTGCATCAGAAAATGCAGGGAAGGATACCTTAACAGTTATTCGTAGAGTCACTAAACTATGTTTTGAAATGAAAAAAAATCAAGCAAAGCATTTATTCTACTTTTCTGAGGTAACAACGAGTGCAATTGTTGAAGCTGTTATAGAGGCTGTAGTTAGATTCTTTTGAAAGGTGTCGTCTTCTAAGAATGGCCAGAAGCTCTTCACAAAAAAGAACATTATATTGATAGCTATCAATATTAGAATGGCTCAAGAGGGTTCCTTTTGCATAGTAGCCTTTGAAGAAAGGAAAATAATAGTGTCCAAGACATGTTTAGATGCATGTGTTTAGTTAGTCACAATTACCACAAGTCTTATTTTTCCTATTGTTGCTCTCTTGAACTTCAAGAAACCCTGACTTCAATGACCCAAGTTTCCCTTCAAAGAAGTCTTTATTGTAGTACTATGCATCCCTTGACGTGCTTGCATGCTTGATCTTCCTGTACCCTGAAGATTTTCATTTGAGTGCAGGTCAAAGAAATAATGTATCGTTTGTACAAAGCCACAAAAAGCAGTCTTCGGAGCATTGTACCGAAAGAAATAAAGCTGCTCAAACATTTGCTGAACATAACAGATCCTGAAGAGCGATTCTCAGCACTGGCAACAGCTTTCTGCCCTGGTGATGATAATGAAGCCAAGGACCCCAAAGCTGTGTACAGGTAAGAGTGCCCGTTGCTTCTTCAGGTCTTAACTAATATTATGATTTCAGCAATGTACAAAATCAGTTACACTTTTGCAATTTAACATTTTTTTTTTTTTTTTGTGGCTGAGCAGTACTCCCAAAGAGCTTCACAAGTGGATTAAGATCATGCTCGATGCATACCATCTAAACGCAGAAGAAACTGACCTTAGGGAAGCCAGGCAGATGACTCAGCCTGTGGTTATACAAAGGCTGTTCATCCTCAAGGAAACTATTGAAGAGGAATATTTGGAAAAGAGCACATCTCCGGAGTCTCAAACAGAGGAAACTAAATCAGAGGAGTTGTGAAGTACCGCCCATATTTATTAACAGATTTATCTCCCGGTGTCACTTCATGTTGGTGCAGAATATGGATCCTAGTTTTGCAATTAACCTGAGTTGTGAACTGTGGCATCATGCCTCTTTCAGCTTCTAATATTGACTATATCAACATAGAATGATAATTGGAGGAAGTAGAAGTACCATTAGTGCCATTTTTGTAATGAGGGCACATGTACTTTTTGGTTGCATTTGTCTCAACTCTTAAGGGAGATGTTGTTGATGGCTAGAATTACTTAATTCCTGGCTGAATTATGTAATTTTATTTTTAAATATATCTTCACAAATATATATTGTAAAGCAGCAGACAGGGATCATTCCTAATTACTTGAAACTTCAAAATTACTCATACCCTATACAAAAGCTTAGCAATTGATAATCTGTTGTCATAAAAAAAAATTGATAATCTGTTATTTCTCACATATTGAGATGATTTTTTTGTTACCACTAATTCCTAGGGTTTTTAGCTCTATGGACTCTGTGTATGCTAATAACATGAGTGTGAAGTTGGGTTTTTTTTAAAAAAAAAAAAAAGAAAAAAAAAAAAAGATTATTATGTTTTCTAATAAACAAAAAGAAATATACAAATCTGATATGTCATGTGGCATGAGGTAATTGGTTAGTTGGGAATATTTTTTTTTTCTAAATAACTAAAATATCCCTAATGATGGCTGCAATTTACATGTCATGGTCCCTTTTGACCATCTCTACCCTCTCTATCAGCCTTTCCGGTCTGATTGATTCTTCTTCTTCTGAAGTTTTCTTATCGGTTTAATTGAGCCATCATTCTAGCTGCAGGAGTCAGGTAATTTAATCTAACAATCATATCTCTTCATTTTTCATTCTTCTCCTTCCTCTTTAATTTCTAGGTTCCCTTTCTTTTAGCTTCTCAATTTTCTTCAGTTGAAGTACTTTTTTGTTTCTTTTCTTTGTATTCTGATTGTGTAATTTCTATTGATTTTCATGCCTTTTCTCTCTCATTTCTGATGTGTTGAAAATGGTGATATGTTCTTGAAAGTAATCCAATAGTACAAGTTAAATATATCTTTGCAAGCTTGACATTAAGGATAAGAATTATCTATGGCACTGCTGCAAATTCAAGCTTTGCAATATATAATTGATTCATAGCTAAAACCATTAAGGATTGGGAATGTAGGGATTGATTGTGATGTTAAGAAATTGTGGAGAATCCCTTGCAAGGGTTCATGTTTGTATTCTTCAACTGAATCTTTTGAATAACTACTGTTTTATTGCTAGGAGGATTTGGGGATTTAGCCTCTACTCTCTGAAGCTTGACTTTCTCTCTGCATCCCTCATCCAGTCAGCCTCCTTCATTGAATTCGCTACCACCATTGAGCCAAGAAACGTTATTCTTGAATCTTGACACGAGTATGAAATGTCAGCTAAAAGCCTGAAAGTGTAGAGTAATTGGAGATAAGAGTCGGATAGTCTTTAGAGGTTCAGGGTTCTGCTAAAGTAATAGACAACGATGGCTGATGAGGATAGAAACCTAGTGGAAATTTTGGAGGAGCATACCGAGATTGACATTGCGAAATATATCAATTATGTAAGTGCCCCAGAGGCAGGTGCTATTGCAACGTTTTCTGGTACCACGCGCGACACCTTTGATGGAAAAGCAGTCTTGGAGTTGAGATATGAAGCATATGTTCCCATGGCAATACGATGCATGAAATCCATTTGTTCATCTGCTAGATCCTCCTGGAATCTTGTCTCCATTGCAGTTGCCCACCGCCTTGGCCCAGTTCCTGTTGGTAAAACGAGTGTTTTCATTGCAGTCTCATCTGTTCATCGAGTTGATTCATTAGATGCTTGTAAGTTTATAATTGATGAGATAAAGGCGTCAGTTCCAATATGGAAGAAGGAGGTATATACTAATGGAGAGGTTTGGAAGGAGAACTCAGAGTTCTTGGAGAGGAGGTTGGATCTCGGCAAAAAAGAAGGCATATGTAATGAGAGAGACTTTGAAGCACAAAGACATATTAGGAAGAGCTGCTGTGGTGCTAAGGTAAAGGTTGTAGAAGAAGGAGATTCTGTAATTAGCAAACATGAAGCTCACCAAGATTTGTAAGAAAACATTACCCTTTCTTGGAAAAGAGATAACAGTTCATCATCAATAGACCTATTGAAGAGGAATATTTGGAATAAAGCGTGATCAAAAGTCTCAAATGGAGGATTCTAAAATCAGAAGAGTTGTGAAGTTCCCCCAATATTCATTAAATCCTTTTTCCTTGTTGTATAAGAATCTTAATGTTGCAATGAAGCTGAGTTGTAGACTCTGGTTTCGTGCATATTTCAACTTCTTGAATGCGACGCTTGGAGCAAGCATAAGAAATTTTTACTTGACATTCTTTATTCAGGGCAGATGTGTGAATGCACTTCTTTCCTTATACTCAAGTAACCCCCAATTTAAGTTCTGTTAAGTGCACACCTCATGTATTTCGAGTATTATCCGCAGAACTCATGCTTTTGGAGCCTTGAAAAGAAGGAAAAACGCTTTCTGTTTGTCTACTTCTGATAAAAGTTAGAAGATGAGGAGCTCATATTTGTTTGGTTGCACCTATTTTGGTTTACTCCTCATGGCTTGCGAGTCATGAAGAAGTTGTATTGCACATATTGTTCTTGTACTCCCACTTTTGCTTATACCTTGTACTACACCAAGGCACCTCAGATAGTTTAGTACAAGGCAATGGGACAAACGACAAGGGGGTCATGAATAGATGTCTTTCATCATTTGCTTGTGTGTTGCTATTGTTTGCTATATATTAGGGATGGGATAAGGTTAAGCCATCGCTAACCACCGTGTCTTTTTAGGTCATTCAATTTGGCACTTGAAAAAAGATGGCGAGAATGCATAATTGAGCTGGCCCATGGATGATGGTAGAGGAAGTGTGCGTGTAAGTTACACTAACAAGTGAAATGACATTAATGTACTAAATTCTTATCTAAAAATAAAAACGTGAATAAGTTATATATAAATTTAAATCATTAAAAATCATTTAAGTATCTATGGATACAACTCATTACGTACACACATTAGTGACTAATCGGAGAATAATTCTCGGAATTCACAATCACTTATTTCTAATTAGCACATATGTTGCTATATCACTTCACACCCAAACCAAATAGACAAATTGGAGAGCCAACTATGCTTATGATATACCAACACATCTGAAACATTATCCAAAATCGGCTTCAAACAATGACGCGCAACAACAGTAAATTCATAATACATCGAAGTTGATATATATTAATATATTGATGCATTAATACAGCGAAGACACCTATAATAAAAAGCCGAAGAAAGAGTAAAAAAGTGGCAGGCGAATAACTGCAAAGGGTACTAGAGTCATTGAAAGGAAACTCGTACGTAGGAGGAACCAGGAAGAGTCGTACTTTGTACATTGTCAAGATCCCACGCTATAAATATCTGACTGAAACTCGTAAGAAAGCAGAAGCTTCAATCAGTCTCGGACCCCACGTTAACCGTCGTCGGAACTATTTTCAGGTGCGACTTCAACTTTCCGGCGAGTCTTTCATACTTTAAAATTTCTGATCAGTTCTGGTAATTAGAAGCATTCCCGTGCATGTATCGTTGTTTTGACTTTTCAAATTTTTCGTTTGAACTATGAACAAGTCGGTAAACTCTGATTCTGAATTCCAAGAATTGGCCTTTCAGCTTTTTTTGGTTGCTGGAATGAGTTTGAGTTAGCTATTGGGAAATTTTTGCATTGAAACTTTCTCTGTTTATGTTTGAAAGATTGAGGCTTTTTGATTCTTTGTTTCTCTTATTGGTGGCTCAATTTTTCTGTTGAATAGATTGAAATGAGAAGCAGATATTGTTTTCAAGCTTGTTTATGTGAATATGAAATATGGTTGATTCTGTGTTATATGCTCTTGATGATCAAGAATTTTTAAAATACTATTGTACTATCAAATTGGGGAAAAAGGAAAAATCTAGAATTATGGAATTGATGGAATTGGGGTTCCCTTTTTGTTAGATAAAGATGGAGATGGAGATGGAGATGAAGGGACAGGAGCTTGAGTGGACCAAAGCGCAGAGCATTGGAATAAGCGTAGACCTTGTGGCTGCAGCAAAAAAGCAGCTTCAGTTTCTTGCTGCTGTTGATAGGAATCGGTATCTGTACGAAGGGCCGGCTCTTAACAGGGCTATCTATAGGTACAGCATCTGTATCATGTTGATTTGATTGTTTTGAACTTCGTAGTTTTGGTACAGTTTATTTGTTTTGGGTGCACTGGAAACTTGGGCAGTACCAAATCACATCTTTCGGGTTTTTGTCTCTTGAAGTTTCGGGCTTCCTGTTTTTTTTATTTGCATTGTAAGCTAGGTGTGGTTATGTTTTCAATTTAAGTTTCCTGGTGGCTACTTGATCTTTATATATCAATGTTGAAAATGCTAATTTCAGGTACAACGCTTGTTGGCTTCCATTGCTTGCCAAACATTCAGACTCCCAGGTTTCTGAGGGACCTTTGGTTGTACCTCTTGATTGTGAATGGATTTGGCATTGTCACAGGCTAAATCCGGTAGGATTATCCGAATTGTTTTTTCTTTTATTCCTGGTTATCTTTATTGGATTATGTGTTGAGTTGCTGAGCTTTGTGGCTTCAGGTTCGATACAAGACTGACTGTGAAGAACTTTATGGAAAGATTCTTGACAACTCGAATGTTGTTTCCTCTGTTGAAGGTTCTTGTAAAAGTAAAACTGAAGAAATTTGGAATAGTCTGTATCCAGCAGAACCCTACAACTTCAACTTACAAAAGGCATTGTCCGAGGATATATCTGAAAGGATTTCCAAACTTGACAAATGCACCAAATATGATCTGGTTTCAGCCGTTAAAAGACAATCTCCTTTCTTTTACCAGGTAATATGAGCTTGCACCTAATATACTGGGGAGTTCAATGATCAGACCTACCACAATGATTCTCTCTTCTAATTCTCCTTTGGTTTCTGTGTTTTTTTTTTTTTGGCTCATCTTCATTCTGTGTTTCGACAGGTATCTCCACCCCATATGAACCATGATCTGTTTCTTGAAGAAGCTGTGTCTAGATATAAAGGGTTTCTTCATTTAATCAAGAGCAATAATGAGAAGTCTCTACGACGTTTCTGCGTTCCGACATATGATATTGATCTTATCTGGCATACTCACCAATTGCATCCTGTATCCTATTGTAAAGATCTGCATGAACTACTTGGAAAAGTATTGGAGCATGATGACATGGATTCGGACAGAACTAAAGGGAAGAAGCTGGATACTGGGTTCTCTGTAACCACCAAGCAATGGGAAGATGCATTTGGTACCAGGTATTGGAGAGCAGGGGCAATGTATAGAGGCAGGGCTCCATCTCCTCTCACAACCACTCCTTATCAGTCTAACTTCACTAGCAAGGATGTAATTGCATGTCCTGATCATCAGAAAGTAATTGAGCTTCCAGAGGTGAAAGCTGTGGAGGTAATATCATCACTTATGTGTTTTCTTCTCCCTTTTATATCTCTCAAAATTGAAAATTTTTATGTTGGTGATTAAAAGAATGTGTTTAACTCATAGTTCATCACCTTAAACGTTGTCTTCGTGAAAGGCACACCAGGATTTTTGAGGTGTCCTTCCTGAATTCTGTCTTAAAATGTATATAATAACAAGAATACTTCATTATTTCAGTGGATAGAGTCATAATGCACATAAAGACTGAAACTTTAGTTATCAATGAAAATTGAGAATTGAGGTAGTTTAATCAACTTGTAGTGTTTGTAGAAATATATGAGCACCAGACTAGCTTTCGTTTCCGCAATATGTTTTACTGGTCATAGTTATAGCTTCTAGTCCTTTTAATATTTATTCTCATTGATAATTAAATAGGGACACAGGCTGCCTCCTGCTGTCCTGCCTAAGATGTTTCTCTATTTGTTTTTTAGGTCCTTTTGGAGTTTCTGGAAGTTAGGAACTTACCAGAAGGACACAAAGGGCTTCTCTTTGCCTCATTCAGTAAGACAACAAAGGATATATTTTTCAATGCTAAGCGGCGACTCAGCATTTTTTCTGAGTTTGAAGAGAAACAGGTTGCTTCTTTCCAGTGTGAACCTACTGGAGAGCTGCTTTTTGAACTCATGTCCCATTCACCTTTATATATACCAATGAAAAGGGCATATAAAACATTAGGTTCTGCTTCGTTCTCTCTTCAAGACTGTCTAGTCCCACCCTCTAAATTATATGCAGAAAAATGGTTAGAGATGGTGCCAAGCTCTAAAGTTGGGAACTTAAAACCAATCTACATGCGGTTCGCTATGTCTTTTACTATTCCAACCATAGCACAACACACACTTCATGTGGTTCGTTCTCGACCGTTTTCAAAAAGTTCTTGCTTTTTCCCCTTTGCTGGGAAGAATCAAGATGCCAAGAATTGGACACAAGTGATTGATGAAACTGGAACAGAGGTCCTCCGCCTGCAAATGAGGTATCCTCTTACCTGGTTAATACAACTATTGTGAACAATTGCAAGTTCCCACAAGAGATGTGTAAATTGAGACTTAACATGCCACAGTGCTATGGAACTATGTCCAGAATGATTTATGCTTCTTATGTTGATGTTTTTCCATATGTATTCTGAAGTTGGGTCAGCTTGGATTGTATTTACAGGGATACTGAAAAGGAAAAGGTAAAGGGAATCAGCGTTCCAAGGAAAGAGGTGGTTGGAATTACCAAGTCTGGCAAAATATGTACTCTTGCAGAATTTGTGGGGACTGGTTGGTCTTTGATAGATTCACACTGGTCCCTTCATCGCGAGAAAAATTCCGAGGGATACCTCTTTTTGCTAAAGGGAAAAAAGATGGTAAGCATCCATGCACTTCAAATGTTTGAGCATAAGTTTTCCCCACCTTTCATACATCAATTTACTTTCTTTCTTTTTTTTTCACTGCCTCTTCAACCAAACATAACTTCATACCATGTCTTACCACATGCTGGGAGGGCAGAATTAAATTCTTGATATGTGTACATATAACTTTGTGGTAATTAGTGTAATATATTATGTAAATGCGTTTGTTTCACCTACCTGAACCATGCTTACATTTCAAAAGGCTTGACAGTTTGCAGGGGAAATCACTTTAGTTGTTGTTTAAAGAAAAACAATCCTTCATGGATTTTGCAATTACTTGATTGAGTGAGTCCCTTTGTTAATAGTATACACATTTGTGTTTTAAGTTGCTGTAGCATCAAAGCAGTATGTTTTTTGTTGGGTAAGATTTGATGGGCTGCAGCAGTGGTAGTGTGCATCCTATAGACATGTACTTATCAGAGATCATAAATTATGTCCCTTAAATATATCTTCATGGTACAGGTCAAATTCTTCCCAGGCAGAAAGCTGGATTATGAACATAAGCATTATGAGGAAAATACAACTGAAGATAAAACTGAACAACACTTCATGACCTTAGTTGAATTCTCTGCTGAAGATCCTTATGGCAAAGCAGTGGCATTGCTTGACCTAAAATCTGGGTGCATCAAGGTACCATGCATTGTCTTCACTTATGTTGTTGCATCTCTGTAAAGTCTTCATTTTATTTTATATCATCTGAAAAATGAACAGGTAAAGGAAGAATCCATAACAGTTCCTGGGGTCATAGTGGCTTTTATACTGTCGGATAAGCTAAAGAAGGAAAGATATGACGGGTTTGCTGTTAACCCCGCGGAGATGGGTAGTGTCAAGGAAGAAATTAAAGCGAACCCTGAGGAAGGCAAAGGCACCAACTTGAGCTCTTCTGGAGCAAGTGTAGTTAACCTTAAATCTGAGGTGGTTGAAGGAAATGTAGTGACGTCTCAAAAAGGTGGAGGCTGTGGTGGAGCATGTGGCAGTGGATGTGGAAATGCAACAAGGAGTGCCGGCGCTGGTGGATGTGGAAGTGGTTGTGGTGGAGGATGTGGAAACATGGAGAAGAGTAGCGCTTGCGGCAGTGGATGTGGTGGAGGATGTGGAAACTTGGTGAAGAGTGGCGGCTGTGGTGGTGGCTGTGGAGGTGGCTGTGGTGGTGGCTGTGGAGGTGGTTGTGGAAACATACTGAAGAGTGGTGGCTGTGGTGGCTGTGGCGGCGGCTGTGGGAACATACTGAAGAGTGGTGGCTGCGGTGGGTGTGGTGGTAGCGGTGGTTGTGGTAGTGGGTGCGGAGGCATATTCAAGGGTAATGGTTATCATGAAAATACATCTGGTAACTCATGTGCCGAAGACCACCCAAAGGCAGTAGTTGTTTAACATCTGTGCACAGTGCACCTCAGTATGGTCTTAAAGCCCCAATACTTCTATGCAAAGTGGTCTCTCCCCCTGAAAGGAAGGGCTAGGTAAGTAATAGGGCGTGTCCTCCTGAAAGGTGAGATCCATAGTCACATAGAACTTCCCAGAGGGAGAGTGTCCCTAAAATAAAAACTATGCACCAAGTACAGCTTTCATCTGTTGTATTGTGTTATGGATTTAGTTGTCTCTCTCGCTCGATGTAATTATTGCAGAGACATTCCAATTCATGTACAGAGTGGTTTATGTGTTGTGGAATAAGTTCATCTTAATTGCATTTCCTGGGAAATAGATTGAGTTGAACACCAAGAAGCTCCAAGAGCCCTATATCAATTGAAATCGTGTTTGTTCGCATCTTGGATGTTTGTTGGTGTTGTAACTTACAAGTTTCCGCTTATTGCTTTTGTCCCCTTGAAAATGCCAGCCTGAGTATGGCACTCAATTTTTGGTAATTGGGACTTATTGGAATAATCAGAAAAAATTCATTAAGTAGTGATCACTGTCCTGATAGTGAAAATTCAATGGTCTTCCGGAGTATTAAAACTCTGGAGAATACATTACGAAGTCATTGCAGTGTGTCACATCCAGTAATGAGTTAATCCAACGGTTCTGGGCTCGGAGTGTCAATCGTCTGGACGGTAATATGGACCATTCAAGATCACTCTCAGTAATAATACCGTCCATTAGAATCAGGCAGCATAACTAGTTTCAGTAGTCAGCAGTTATAGCCTGGCGATAGGCTCATGAGCTGTTATGGGCACGTCTCTATTAACATGTAAACCAGTTTCAATAGAGCGATGTTCCAAGTTCACCAGATGGATTCTTATTTGAATGTATTTCTATTTGTCAGGGGAGGAATGGATTTTAAAGTGTGAAATTTGGGTGTAAGATATGATGAGGCATTAGTAGAGTGATAACTCAGTTCATCCCACACTGTCACAATCAAAGTTACACAAATCCATCATCGAAAAGGATTCGTTTATAAACAAATCTTCAAAAAAGTACTGTGAAAACCTAAATTCGTCATATGAACGGTAAAATCGAATGTGCACCATGATTAAGAGGTTAGCATGTTTACATATAATTGAAGAGTACATTAACTAGCTAGTCGAAACAAGAATTAAGGAAACAAGAGACACAAAGCTAGGCCATAAAAAAACTAAAAAGAAAAACATTCAAATTGGAAAGACATGGGCGCGCAACTCGATCTTGAATATGATATCCTCTTGCTTTGTACGAGCAATTTGTTGATGACAATCACAAGTGCAAACAAGTATCTACAAACTGTTTACTTTGCTCTGATTCAGTACAACCTGAAATGGCACTTGAGCTTGTACCAGAGAAAAAATTGCTATTATTCCCATCCAAACGGTTTGAATCTTCAAGCATATACGAGGGCTGGTAGTAGTTTTGCACTTCATTCTTCCTTTTCTCAACTGATTCGATCCCTTCCCTTATTTTTTTCTCTAGCTCATTCAGCTCTCTCAAACTCATGCCATCCAACTCCGTACCCGTCAATCTCGAGCAGTCCAAGTTTAGGGCTCTAATTTCTTCCTGCAGTAGCCCTATTGCACTCAAACTATCGGATGATGAACTCGGCTCATGTTGGCTCTTATTTTCTGGAGACTCGATCAAAAAGCCGGCGGCACGCTCCTTGTTGTATCTTGAAAGAATGTGCTCCATGCTGGTGCTTGAGAACTCGTACATCCTTTTGGTGTTGGAGAAAACTATGACCGCAATCTCTGCGCCACATCTAAGTGAAAAATCTTCTGCCTTGTTGAACAACCCCTTGCGGCGTTTGGAGAAGGTGACTTGCCTGCTACTCAGATGTTCGATCTTCTCGATCTTAGTTCTTCTTGGACCTGACATGGCCATCTTTCTTGATCAGACTTGTGGAGAGGAAAAAATTAGGGTTCTCTAGGCTTTGTTGGTACTGATCGATTTTGGGTTTTTTTGCCTAAAATAAAACTACTATGTATATATAGCGATTAGTTTTTTTGCCAAAATTAGGAAACAGTATCATAATTGGAAATGGAAACTACAATGTTATTTATTATACATACTTGATTCGAGAATATTTTTTTAATTGTTTCCGAGAATTCTGGTTTGATTAACCAATAAGAAAGTTATTGCTTGGGGAGTCCTATCACGACCCAAAATCTAATTACCATGAGTGAAAAATAAGCAACTTACTTGGAGTCTTGGATAGTTAGTCATTAATTAATTTCTACTTAAATTTTGTTTTGCACCACTTGTCGAATTTAAGGGATATTTCCTCTACTTAAACTCTACTAAAATATCGTGGTTTGTTTACCAAAATACCAAGATGAAATTTTTTCCTGAGGAAAGAAAAAGATATCATGGCATACCCGGTCTTATCTCCTAAACCTAATCTTATATAGATATAGATTAATACATTGAATACCTTTCCTAATCCATGGCGTATCTCCTAAACCCAATCTTATATAGATGTGTTCAATTCATCTCAAAAAAAAAAAAATATAGATGTGTTCAAAATAAACCATAATTGTATTTCAGTTTATTTTGATCAAAAATCCGAGAATAAATTGTTTGATATTGCTTCACGTCCGTTAACTTGAAAACCTAAACTACATCAACGCCAGTACGCCACCACTTCCTAAACCGTAAACCGCAAGTCGCAAACACAACCTCCACCATATCGTTCTTCAGCGAAAGTTGAGAGTGTCTTTCAATGGCGGGAAAGCACATACCGGAAGATATTATGGTGGACGTACATCCTCTCCAGGTTACCTGTCAAGTCCCTGTGCCGATTCCGCTGTGTTTCAAAACGCTGGCGTTCAATAGTGTCTGATCCACAGTTCTCCAAGTTCCAGTTTAAAGTAGCTTCTGAGCAGAAAACTCTGAGCCGCAGACTCCTCCTCCTCTACCGCAACGCCTTTGAAATTGAATCCTTAGACTTGGAGACGCCATGGTATGGAGACAATCATTCTCTTAGAAAGCTTACCGGTCCATTCGAGTATCGGGAATGGTTCGGTTCTGTCGATGTATTAGGCTCTTGCAATGGTTTGGTGGGTGTGGCACTCGTTATAGTCTTACTTGTCTTTACATCTGGAACCCATCAACTGGATTCAGACATAAACTACCCGATCCAGGATTTAATTCCAATGAAAACAGGTGTATAAGCTACAGTGGTTTTGGCTATTTGCCGGCCACTGACGACTACAAAGTTCTGGTGGTCGCAGCCACTTTTAATGCTTATTTTTCTCCGGGTGAGGAGGCGGCGGTGGAGGTCATGAAGATCTTTTCAACAAGAGCTGGCGTTTGGAAAAGTATTGAATCACCTTTTTTTAAGACCTTCCGCCCCTATTTTACTTCTGCCGCTCTTTCGGGGGAGACACTTCATTGGGTATGCAACCCTCGTCCGCGAAACAATCTTTGGCAAGGACCAGTTATCTATGCTTTTGATTTGATGAAGGAGGAGCTCAGGGAAATACCGCAGCCTACTTTGTACCAAAATGATAATACAATTTATCTTGAAGGTGTAGGTTCCTGTGGAGGATATATGCCTGTATGGGTTTCGTTATAGGTACGCTGCCTGTGATCCTATTAAGTTATGGGTCATGAAAGACTATGGGGTGAGTGACTCTTGGACTAAGCTCTTTAACTTAAAATTTTCGAATCAGCTTGAACCTGAGTACGAGATGCTTCTCTTCCCATTCTTGGCTACCGAAACTATATGGTACAGTTGTGGCGAAGTGGACTTTGCAGGACTTCAGGATGGAAATTATAAGGATTGAACATGAAGAGGAGCCACTTGTTACAGACAGGCTTCAGAGAAGGAATGATATTCATTGCATGATTATATATGAAAAGAGTCTACTTCGGGTTCCTGATTATCATGCGGTGGAAGAATACAAGGTGAAAGAAACTGAAAACCCAACAAAGCTGAAATCAATAGGAATAATTGCAAGCTCCCTTGCTCTGTTCAAGTACGTCTGGTTAATTATCATCATTTTCACTCTAGCTTATTTTGAATTCTTTTAGGTCCTTATTTACCTTATTTCAAGTTTTCAACAGATGCAATAATTTCAAATCTTAAGATTTAGTATTATAAGGTTAATTGTTTGTATAAGCCATTACAATCTATAGTTCTCAAAGTTTTTTTTTTTTTTTTTAGTTGATTGGAAGAAGAATAAGTAGACATATGGATTGACTTGCTCCTTGCACATACTTATTTCAAATTTGTTTTAAATGTATTGCATCTAGTGATTTCAAATACTTTCTATCTAATTTTTTGTACTCTCTTGAACAAACTAGCTAGCCGTCTTGTTGTCTAACATAAATCTCTATATATGAAATTGTTCGTTCCAAACTAGCCGTTATTTGCTTATATTCTACCATATAATTAAGGTTACTCAATTTTCATATATGCCTTTGAAACAAAACTATATGTACATTTAGATGCCTCTATACTGTGTTATTGCTAGCTCCACACTTAACCTATTATTTGCATTTGTTGAAATAATCTATTTTCATTGATCAACTTGATCGAGGCCTGAATTGATTTCTACGTGGTTAATTAATCAAAGTAGATACAGTCCTGAACTCTAAACACTAGCGAAATAGAACCGCAAGTGCGCGAGACCGCAACCGCAACCAGCACCATATTGAAAGGAAAAACAATTAATTTCAAGCAGGGGAGGGAGGGAGGGAGAGTTGTTGCTCTGCTGACACCGAGTGCAGTTGTGGAGAGATGAGAAAAAATGAAGACTAGAAAAGGAAAATTGGGGGTGTATATGTATAATTACTCAAATGGTTAATAATTTGTGATCCGCTGTGTACGTAGCACTCATGAACTTGTCCTAGACCTGATCAGTTAATGGCTTGAAAATATAAGTTTGATCGAAAAGATCACCCAATTTCACGGACAGTTAATCAAAAAGTCACAAACAATTCCTCTCTACTATGAGCAGTACTGCTCAAGAGTTATACAATGATATGGACTAATATGAGGTGATTTGAATATTATTTGTGAACTTTCCCAATTCAAATTAAAGAGAAAATCAGCATTGCTCTTGAAAGTTCTGTAGTCAACACCACCGTTTGGCTCCCCGATCTCTTTGTCACCTTTTGCTTCAAAATTCAAAACGTGGGCCAAGTTTCCTCACTGATTGCAAATGCCAGTCCAAAAACAAAGTAAAGAGACTGATTTTGAACTTGTGTACCTTCTTCATGTTCATCTTGAAAATAAGCACAAAATCAACACGAAAAATCTAAATCGAAGATATAGCACATTAAAGTACAACAATGGAAACGAGTATGTAGATCGGTCTTGTACATGAAAACTACAGAATCAATAACAAGCAAGATCTCGCATTACATAATTAAATAGGAGGAGTCGAATTAATCCAAGCATATGTGTGCAGGGATATATCTATCGATATATCATAGATAATGATGATTCAGATGATGAAGAGGACGGAGGGGTCGCAGCAACACTCGTCAACAAGGCAGCAGCAACACAAAGCTGCAAGGCTGATCGACAACACATCGATCCGAACAAGCACAGACACAGATAGAGATCAGCCATTTTGTAGCCAAAATTATCCAAACGATATAAACCTGAAAACCCAATACTTCCTGCGATTTTCTATAGAGAAAGCTATAACTATATGACATACTGAAAAATTAAAGTATGGTACTTAATTTACTTACCATCCCTCTAGGAAACCTGGTTCTCTCCTGGGTGGTGGAGCATAAGCATACTGTGGAGGTGCCATTACTGGAGGGCCTTGATAATAACCTACAAGATTAATTACCCCGAAAAATAGTAAATAATAAAATTATCAGAAATTAAACAAGAAGATCTATAAGCTGGTTAATTGTACCTCCCCTTCACCTAAAATCCACATGGAAATTAAGGGAAAAAAAAAAAAAAAAAAAAAACCTCTTAAATCCAGAAAGTATACAAGTCTCTGTTACTGAAAAATAAAACAACCCACCTTCCCAAACTCACAGAAACTTACAGAAAACAAATTAATTAGTAAAAACTATCCAGAAACAGAAAGGAAATCTCAGATTTTTGAAGTTCAAAGAGCAAGAAGTTAATCAAGGAGGTACAAGAAGTGTTTAGAATATAATTATAGGACCTAGCAGAGGTTTAGGATAATACCTTGGCCTTGAGCAGGGTAGGGATAACCGTATTTTGGGTCGCTCATCTTCAGCTAACTAAGGACACAGACTCAATCTGAACTCTAAAGCTTTGATAACGGTGTGTATGTGGAAGAGGAAATCCAGATTTCTATGGCTTTTATACTAATAATAAGCTAGCTAGAAAGTTCTGGTTGATTTCAAATTCCATAAACAGCATGCATGACTTTTCAATTCACTTTTATCACCCCTCTGCCCCCACCCAGCATTCATCTCTATCACCCTTTTTCTAGTGTTCCCACACTATGGAATTATTATTTGGGCACTCGGATTTTCATCTTTCTACCTAATCATCTAAGTTTTAACTAGTGAAATTAGATTAGCTGGATGTAACCTTTTCATCTAATTAGGAACATCACGTCAATGATACCAGACAAAGAAAGATTTATTGGTAACAAATGAATGGAGTGGATAACATAGGGAAGGCTGGGAGAAATTCCTCTTAGATTATTGAATAATTCAACAGTACACAATTAGTCTTCAAATGAGACTTACGTCACTAGAGCAAACAATATTAGGTCATATTTAGGTCATATCTACTTGTTCAGTGGTATGTGGGGTTTGCTTGTACTAAAGCATAAACTACTAAAAAAAGGAAAGGAAAAAAATAAAAATAAAAGCTTTCACATCTTGACATCTTGTTGTGGTTGTGGAGAAATATCGAAATTGTGTGGCTTCAACGAGCGTGTGGAAAATTGCAGAATTGTGGAGAAGCTGCTAAAAGATGCGTAGACATTCATCCAATTACCAACAATTTACTTATTTATGCCAGAGAGAAACACACAGTGGGGTGCCCAAATCAAAATATTGCGGTGTTTATCTATCAGCTAACCATCATATGGAGTTGGAGAAAATAAAATACCTTAATCCTAGAATCTAAAAAATTGTTAAAGGAAGTAGTAATGTTCTAATATTCCTACATGGTGTGAAATGAATATCATATATTCCGATGGTATTATAGGGCAGGCTTTATTCGATTAGCGGAACAATATGGAGGAAATATTTTAAACTCGGAACATGTGATGTGAAATATAGCTCAGCTTAAAGGAGTCGTTTATTCCATTGGAAAACCCGAGTTGTTGGTTTAGGCATGTCAATTGCTTATAATGGTCGAAAGGGGAAGAATAATCAGGTCGCTTTCGGTCACGCGTATTCATCAAAACTGCGAACTGCTTTTAAGAGAATTGATTCCATCTCAATGTGGAGTCATCGGTAAAGAAAATGGTTAATCTATCTCATCCAAGGGTACCAAGTCTCGACCAACAGCAAAATCACGATAATTGAACCAAGGACAAGATGACATAGCCAATGAAGTGGTTAGTATGCTGCCAATGGAGTAGTTTAACAATGACCAAAGCAACGGGCTCGGGTGGTTCAGGAACTTGGGGAAAAGAGAGAACAACCTTTCTTAGATTACGTGGGCTGTGATGTGAGCAAATGCATCTCTATATGCCTACTCCATTGCAAGAACAAGACATGACTTATTTTCAACATTAAACACGCGCAGGAAAATTTTCGGTACGACTACGCCTTATTAATCACATGTATGTGCTGATATCGTAGAAGCTTTTCTCAACTCAAACATAAGAAAGGACTTCGAAGCAATGGATGAGTATATGACAGCAAAATAGCCAGAATTATCTCCTCAGTGTCTACATATCACAACTGTCCGTTGTTCTAGGTAGGGTAATAAACAGGCAATCCAAAATTCATTTAACTAGTAGTAAACCATGTTTCTCCTAATACACAGCACAGCAGGCATAACCAGAAGCCAAATGCAAAACAGAATCATGCCCCGGCATTCCTACGCCCAACACGAGCAACAAAACCTTGTTTGATCTGAGCAACTGATCGTCCAGAACCACACTGCAATATAGAATAAGAAAATATGTATTAAAGTAGAAACTAAGATAGACAGTCTTACAGTCATATTCTAAAAGAATGAAAAACTACACAGGGTGCTCAAGAAGGCAAGGATCCCTTCCGCACTAAGCAAAGAGAAAACTTTTCCACAAGGAGGCCTCAGAAATATCTAGATTACTCCATCATGAGCAAGAATCGGACAATGTAGGCAAATCTTCAAATCATCACAGGCCTCCTCAAACTAGAGATTATCAGCAGTGTAGTAATTTTATGTGCTTTGTCGTTGTACAACTACATCTCTATAAATCACTGACACCAAGCCTGCTTGCGGTGTACATATGCAGAAAACGACCAGTCTTTGGTATATAATCTAAACTAACTATGATTACATCTACTACAATTAGTGAACTGCCACCAAAACTAGAAAATGCCAACATTATGATTGTTACCTTCTCGCATCTGAGAAAATACAGGCGATTCTCCTTTGACAGTATAGTGTCAGGGCTTTTGCACCCAAGGCAAATCACATATTCATCTGACAAAAAAGAAGTGCCATAAGAAAAAATGATAGAATAGTGAAAAGTAATACAACAAAGAATAATACACAAGGACAGACATAATTAACTACCAAGCCCGAACAACCAATTAGGCAGCATGCAAAACATAATCCACACAGATCATTCCAAAGTAGCTACTGCAATAAATATAAAACCAAACCAAAAATGAGGTACTTACTGACATATCGCCGCAGAATCCCTTCAAAATTCTTAGGGGCGAACCTTCCCTTGACAACTAACCTCTGTTGTCCATCAAGTGATCCACTTGTCCCCAGTTCGGCCAACAAGAAATTCTGGACATGCTCTGGTTGCCTATGCATCCTGTAATTTTAAGGTAAATCAACAGAAGACAGGTTATAGGTCAACAAAGCAGTTGGTCCTTTTAGCAAGTAGATGAAATTAGAATAGCTTCAGAAAATAAATTTAGGAATATGGTAAATAAAATTTTGTATTACTGCAATCAGGAATCACTCAGGCCATGGTGATCTACACAGACCATTATGATTATTAGATACCCACATATACTCAAAACTTATAGGATGCCTTCACATAGTAGCGATTTTAAGGATTTTTATTACAAAAACGCATTCCACTAGGTAATGATGCAAAGCCAAAAAGCATACAAAGCTTTGATGAAACACAGATACCAGGATATCTAAAACCAACTTGATAATGCCATACTATTTGAACAGCACGCAATTACAAAAGTTCCTAAAGTAAAAAAACGAATAAAAACCGAAAAACTCTAATGAAACATTGAACAAACGGATTAAAAGCATGCTTAAACTACAAAAAGATCCTTACTCAAAGATGACTCCGAACAACAATCATCAGACAGATATACAGAACAAACTAATTTAAATAAAGAAACACATTAAGTAAAACCTACGTCTTGCACAGATCCATGAAATTCACAAAGACAGTTTTCTTTGTGCCCTCACGTAGAACTTGTGGAGGCCTCATAACTGTCCTACGCCTGTCTCCAGCTAGCTCCGGATTATTCTCCCTAAGAATGTTATACACCCTTCCAAGAAGCTGCAGATATTGCATCAAAGAAAAAAAAATTATAAATAAATCTACCATATAATATAAAGTAAGTGTATACTCATGGTACAGTGTAAAACTGTAGTTAAATGAGACAATTTACACACCTCCTCATATTCATAATCACGATCACTACCCTCCCAAGGATTGGAGGCCTCCAGTAAAATTCCTTCTCCTTCTTCATCCTCACCCGGGTGCTCTGAAAGGCCAAACATAAAAGAGCATAATTAATTGGTTGAAAGACAATGTGGTCGCATACATCTTATAAGCCCAAGCAATGTCTTACCATCCAAATCCTCCGGTACATCGCCAGGCTCCTCATTCAAAATACTGGTCTCAATCTATAATCACATCAACCAACCATCAAAAGTCAATTTCTAGGTAAAAGTTTTTGCATGTAGACAGTAGAAAAGCATATAAACTTACTGGCTTCTTCTTCTTCTTTTTCAGACCAGAAAATGCACTGTCCTGCCCATCAGAAACTGCATTGACAAAGATAAGCCCCCCGCAAAAATTACATACCACACTTGGGAAATGCAAACACCAAACAGTAATCAATGGTTTTTAAACTAGATCACCTGCCAGGCTTTCCGTTTTCTCAGCCAACTTGTCCACAGAATCATCAGCTGGATCCTCAATTACAACCTTCTTCTTCTTCTTCTTTTTACTAGGATCAAAAGGGGCAATCTGCACAAAGAGACACAATCCTTAGGTCTAGTCAAGAGACCCGAGACACCACACCTTCACATCTGTTTATCTAACAGACTACCAACAGCCTAATTCCAGCCAAACATAACAAAAGGTCTAGTCATGATGTGCAATTGTAACACAGAAATATAAAAGAATCTCGAACTTACGTCTGCCAGCGCCACCTCCTCCTTCACATCATTCTGATCATCTGCCATGATTGCTGCTGCAAAACAAGCGAAACTAAATCAACCTATCACGCACCGAAACCTACACAAATCAAACAAATAAACCAAACAAGGGCTATTAACTTACAGACCCTCGTTCTATGAACTCATTACCTTACAAGCTGGATTGCTTAACAGAATCAAAGATATTAATACACATACAGATGTTTAATTTCGCCTACAGGTTATGCAAAGTCATATTTTCCGGGAGGGAGGGTTTATATTCCGGTGAATCGGAAACTGTACGTAAATATGATTCACATTCACAGACCTAATTTGACTACCGCAGGCAGTCCTCTATAAATCAGAGCCCTAATTTCAACAAAATCCCCAATTTTACTGAATCAAATCGACAACGAATCGGTTTGATTAAGAGGAACTAGATTCAGAATCAGAGAGCGAGCGAGAGAGAAAGAGTACCTGGTGTAGTCGGAAACGGAGAAGACGAAGTCTAGTGGTGAAGCTGAGAGAAGAAGACTGACTGGTTTCGACTAGGTCGAGCTGTGAACAACGATAACGTTTAACGAATGAGAAGCAAAACCTAATGTATACTTGCAAAAATACTCGACAACAGTTTTCTGGGGTGGGCTAAAGCTCACACAGCCCAGCCCAATAGTTCTTTTCCATATTTGTTTTTTTTTTTTTTTTAATTCCAACTTGCCTGTGTTACTGATCAAATCTTGTCATTATACTCAGTATCATTTGGTCTAGCGGTATAGTCTCATTTTCGTAAGTGGGAGGTTATGAGTTCGACTCACGAAAGATTAGTTATAGCATTTGAGTTGTTTATCTAATCCAAAAAAAAAATATCTTGTCATTGTCATTGATGTCAAATTCAGTCAAATTGCCCTTAAAATTTGCACATGAATACCCGCACCCCACTAGGCTAAAGAAAGAAACCGAAGGAGTGATCCACGTGTGACTTAACATGTGATTTCTCTCATGATTAACGAATATTTGAAAAACATCAAGAATGATATGAAATTTGATTCGATTAATGCGCGAGGGTTAAAAGTGTGTTTTTACTTGGCAACAAATAGTCGGATGCGTGGACAATCTTGGTTTTCTCTAATGAAATTCGCATTTTTGCCAGAATGAACTAAACTTGCTAGTTTTTTGGCTGGCTGATTTTGTTTTAGTATTGGTTGGACAAAGTTGCAAGCAATCCAAATTTCCACAGTTTCATTTAGTTCATTCTCATCAAAGAACCAACAATGATTTCCTCACATTAGAATTAAGACCTAGAATGAATGAATACCATGTCCATATTCAAATGATCCAGAATCATATTTCTTTTTTACTGATGTATTTGCGTATCAGTACTTAAATGAACTTCAGAACAACATCAATTTGTTTCAACTGAAACAAAATGCTTTACATCTCCAACCAATAACATATGATCACCCAATGCCAGTATCCTTTCGCCGTAATCATTTGCAAAGCTAAGATGAGTACAAGGATCTACCAAAATGCTGGTTGATGTAGATTTATATGAGACAGTATGCACTTGATTAAATCCAACCAGCTGTTGTTTTGGAGCACCTTTCATAATTTCTGGCACTCGAGAGTACAATATCACAGTATGGCTTCCATCCATGTCTCCTACATTCATCACATTGATTTCGACAGAAAATCTCAAGGAGTCACAAGATGTCACTTCATCTATGCGTAAATAATCAACTATATCTCCTGTTTGGTGTAGTATGTTTTTGATTGAATCAACCTTGAAAGTTGTTGGTATGCTTAATTTGGTTGGTGCTGACACGATATTGTAAGTGAAATTTGTGTAGCTCAAGCCATGTCCAAATCCATACACCCTATTCCCAGTGTAAAACCGGTAGGTTCTTCCTGGATAACCGCGAGAAGGATCAGCTCTCATATTCATATCATTCATTGGGATGTTGGTGAATGACTCAAAATACCAAGTCATAGGCAGCCTTCCACCTGTTTATAATCATATAAAGTGATCATATTAAACTTCAGCTTTAAAAATTTGAAACTGAAGGTATGCATGTTTTTGACTGGCTAACAGAGATGTAATTAACTCTGATTAGCATTATAGAAAACAGAACTCATAGCATTTAGAATGTGGACTCTTTCCATATCATGTTAAATTTCTCTTCATAATGAAAAATATAAACACCATAACAGTAATCCATGTTGTCAAATACATACTTGGATTAACGTCTCCAAAGATGATTTCTGATAGCGCCCTCCCACCAGTTTCACCAGGGTACCCAATCCAAAGAATGCTAGCAATTCGAGGGTCTTTTTCGGCGAATGATACATCAAGTGGTCCACCACCAGCAAGAACTAGAATCACTGGGTTTTTACTTGCAGCAGCTACTGAAGATACAAGGGCCATCTGCTTACCAGGTAGGAGAAGACTAACTCGGTCGTGATCTTCTCTTTCTTGTGATGCATCAAGACCAACAACTATAACAGAAAAATCAGCTTTTTTGGCAGCACGAATTGCTTCCTTGAACCCAGAATCAGAAACACATGGTACATCAAGGCAACCAGTTGTGTAAGATGTTCTTTTTCTGTACTCCTGAAGACCCTCAAAAGGAGTCTTTGGGTTGCAAGGAATCCCTATACAATCAACAAACCTTTAGTTTAAATGTTTAACAGCCCTCAATAAACCCTGTGATTACTATTGAGGTCAGTACTTCAAATTTAATGTAACATTGGGTTAAACATGGAAAATATGTGAACAATTCCTAAATGCTCGCTTAAATTGATCAAATTGGCAACAGAATTGATAAGAACATATCATTTTTACATGCAATGACTCTACCAAGTATTAACAGCTTCAAAAAATCCAGTAACTGCAAGACTATAATATAACCTTAGAAACTTTATATGAAACTGCATACTAAAGCATACCTATGTAACCCCCGCCCAGCAAACTTGCATTGTTCGCCAATGGACCAATAACAGCCAACGAAAAATCAACACCCTTTTTCAGGGGCAGGAACTTCTCATCATTTTTAAGAAGCACGATTCCCTGCCTTGCTGCTTCGAGTGCCAAATTTTTGTGCTCTGATGTACACACGTCTTGAGGTCCCAACCTTCCGAATTGCCCTTTTATGGGATCTCCATTAAACAGCCCAAGACGGAGTTGAACAGAGAAAAGATTAAGAAGAGCCCTATCTATGTCTTCCTCTTGCACCTTTCCTTGTTTGATTGTAGAAAGAGTATTTCGAACCAAGAATGTACCACAATCAATATCCGTTCCTACAGATAACTGATCCAATTATAACTTCGTACACAAATTCACAACATTTATCACATAGACATTGCAAGAAAATTTTAATATGTTGCTAAAAAAAAAAAAAAATCATAAGCACCTGCTTTAAGAACATCAGCAACTGCATCCTCAGCAGTTTTTGTATAATTCTGATATTCAAAAACTGTGGCCACAGCATCACAGTCTGAGGTGATATACCTGTTTTTAACCCACCAAGTGGCATACATTATGCATAAGTCTTGTCAATCTATCAAAAAATTGAAAAATAGTCAACTATAGATAAGAGAAGAGCATAAAGAACTGTTACCCTTTGAAGCGCCATTTGTCTCGAGCTTTCTCCAACAAATCCTTGTCTGCGCATGCTGGAACCCCATTTACTGCATTGTAAGAACACATCAAGCAGCTAGCTTTGCCTTGCTGTATGCAGCTACGAAAAGGCGGCTGATATGTGTCCTCCAAATCTTGTTCTGAAACCTATTGAAACATGAATAAAGATCCTATAACATAATGGCTAACATTCTATATGCGAATATTAAAAATTGACAAGCAATGGCTAGGAAAGAAGCTACCAAAGCATACTGAAAAATCCAAATATTGGCAACATTCAACATATAATCAACATATAACCATTGAAAAATAGAAGTTAGAGGAAGACATACCACTGCATTGAAGCTATATCTACTATACTTTCCCCACATCTCCAAATCATAAGCAGTGAAATGCTTGCAACAAGCTGAAAGCATTAACCCATCACTCTCTTCCAACACTCTTTTCCCTCCAAACCCGTTTCCAATACCACTCCCACCTCCCCAATTCCCACCTTGAAATCCCTTCACAAACTCAACAGCATAAGCAGAAGCAACCATGGGGTCCTCCCCAGGGGTCTCTTGGCCTCTCCCCCATCTTGGGTCCCTAAAGATATTAATATTGGGTGCCCAAAATGTCAACCCAGCTTGGCCAAAGTTGTACATAGCTCTAGCCTCAACAGCAATGGCAGAGCCAATCAAGTTCCACAGAGTCCTATTGAAAGCAGATGCAGTCACAATCACTTGTGGGAAGCTTGTGGCTGAAGGGATGGTGCCATTGAAGGAGACACCAGGGCCATTTGTGGCAATTCCATGGAGTGACTCAGACCACCACTCATAGGGTGGGATTCCAAGTCTGGGAATTCCAGAGGCAGTGTTGGAGAGCTGTTGGATTTTCTCATCAAGGGTGAGGAGGGAAATTAGGGACTGGGCTCTGGTGGTGGTGGAGAGGGAGGTGTTGCAAAAAGGGTACAGGGTGTTATGGTGGGGTCGGTTGCATGGGAACTGAGGGTGTGGATTTGATGATGATGATGATGATATGATGAAGTGGAGGAGGAAGAGGGATGATCTCCAGTTATTAGGAGACATCTCAGAGTAGGGAGAAGACCAGTAGCTGAAGGGATTTGCTTATAAATACACTCCTGACCAATTTTGTATTACTTTTTTGTAGGTGGATTGCAATGGGAGTTTGAAATCTCTCTTTATATATGGTAAATCATAGATGTAACAAACGGGGGAGGATGTAACAAACGGGGGTTAATTACCGGTTGGTGTAATTAAGAGTTTTTAGAAGATTTGGAAGGACTTGAATTGTTTTTGGTATAAGGAAAGAAATTAGAAAATGAGCTGTGACAAAAAACAAGGGGATGTAAAATAAGCCAACAGGGACATGGAACCAAGAAGATTTGCAGGAAATGGAAACTACCAACCGGAAAAGCTCAAAGTAAAAACGCCGCAGAAAGCGGTAAGATAGGTAACAAAGTCTCTATTGCCTTTTCCGTTGGGGACATTCTCACATTCCATTCAGTGGAAAAATTGGTACATGGTTGCTAAAATTTCTCTTTCAATACAACTCTAGATGAATAAACATTGGAACATATTGCCTTTCAGAATCATTATCATGGGTGGGTGATGCACTAGTTTGCCTCAGATGATGGTCTTGTTGTAACAACCATATAGTCAGTAAGTGTACCCATGCAGAGTTGCTTGTGTAATGGGCAGAGCCCATACCGCTTCTTTTTCTGGTGAATCATCCCAGACCACCATGGGTAACTTCACAGTTGATGTGTGCAAAGGAATGAAATTTGAATACTTAGCTTATGGTATCATAATGGTACTGGCAAGCGAAGAATCAATGGCTTAAATGCATCGATTGATTATTGATCTAAATGACCAAGCTTTTTAGTTCCCAAACAGTGGTTTATCATCAACTAAATTGTAATTTAGGAGTACTTTTTATTTGGGAATTTACTGTAGTGCATTAATATATTGATATATCAAAAGCAAACAATATTCTGAAAAGAGAATACACGAAAATGTTTTCCCTATTTTGCGTTTGGATTTCAAGATAGATTGTTGTGAATGTTGAGTAAATGGTGGTGTTCATGATAGGTAAAGAAAGTAATCCAGGTACAACAGTAATGGTATTTTTTTTTTAACAGTAATGGTTTTTGAGTATTGTGTCTCACGGCACTTTCTTTTTCCAGAAAGTACTATGTCCAAAGATGTGGGCCTATTTTCCATTTGGGCCGCATTTCCATAAAAGACATTTGGGCCTAGCTCATTCTCATAAGGTTCTGTTAATCGGTGTTTATTTTATTTTGATCAAACAGTTAGTCAGTTGAAGAAGAAAATAACAGAAATAAGTTGGGTTTCCATTCAGCCAAGTTCACTTGATCCATTCAAGTCTGGCCAAGTATAATCGTTTTTTGAGCCAATTGCTCAAAAGTATGATCTAATGTTTGGAATTTGGTGTTCATGACCCACTAATCAGTAATAATCAGAAATTTAAAAGTATATAATACCATATATTTAATATGGTAATTAGGAATATATTCCAACCACACTGACTCTGCAAACAAACAGAGCCTTTGGGAGAATGAATACAAACACAATGGACAAACTTCTCCACCCCAGGTTTCTGACTTGCTGCAGTTTTTCATGTTCTAAAATCTATATTTTATAAGACCTAGTTATTTGTATAATGGTTGCAGCCCTACCTGGGCCAACTGGCGATCTAATTGATTAAAAGGACAAATATATTCTCATAATGAAAAATTCTAATTCCATTGCACATTCTCATTACCATCTGGGATCCAAAAGATAGTTAGGTGATCATGTATGAATAGAAAATTTGTGTTCAAATAAGTATATAAAGCGGTCAATGAAGTTGTAAACAAAATAATATGGGAGTCACCAATTTACCCAGATATAGACTTATTTTCATATATCATCCATTTGAAGGAGCTTGAATTACAGTTTAGATCAAAACTTGACATGAACAGACAAAAAGAAGTTAGGTCGATCTGTTGATCCCCCAAGGAAGCAATGAGATTGAAGAACAAAAAAAAAAAAAAAACTTACATTTGCAAATAGCATTTATGCTCACAACTCAAGTAAAATTAGCTAATATACTATAACTTTTTGAGTTGATTTATCAAACACATTTTCAGTTAGGTAACATAACAGAAACTTAAAGGATCATGCATGCACTTATAAATTAAAACATTTTATGTCAAAAGTCTCAAAATTAATACATTGTAATGTAATTGAAAGTATCAGTTACATGCAAGTTATTAAAGAAAATGCACTCATATATTGATCCCGAATGCCAATTTGTTCATCTTTGTCAATTCACTATTTCACTATTAGTAATTACATAAACTTAGTTTGTACAGCAATAAAAGACAATTTTATTATCAATACTTTAGCTATTTAAATTTAAAATGAGATTAACCGTACACTCAGTACTTTAATTTCTTAAGACATTACATTAGATGGTGCATTTGCTTTCATCCGCTGGAACCTTTAACATGAAAATGTATGTACTTGGCCAGATTGTGGTTCCCTTTGTGGAACATTGTCGATCATGATTGATCTGGCTGCAAAAGAATCGTTCTTATTCATAATAATGAATTTGACAAAACTCACGGCAATGATGATTAGAATATTTCCGCTGGCTTTGACACGTGAATGTAAAACATTAGAAGACATGGAAGTTTCAATTAGATTCGATAAAGTTAGGATAGGTTTTCAAGTGTGCTACAAACCCTAGCTAGCTAGGTAATTTTCCACCGCAAGATGGGAACTTTATGAGTAAAAGAGATAACTATATATTCCTACCTAGGAACAAAAACCCAGTTGAAAATGTGTGTCAAGACAATTAGATATGATTCATCATCATTAACTATGATTATTTTCTGTTTGTTACAAGGGCTTTGGATTTGAGGAAGGGCATGCTATTAATATGAAAATGAATTAAATAAATAAATAAGTACTGCTTAATTATATCATTTGACTTTTAAGTAGTGATTGTAAAGTAAAGTATATAATTTTCCTGGCATAAATAGATTGACTTCACCAAAAAGCAATATCCAGAATGATGATGATTCTGCCGGCCTGTAACACAATAAATCATTATAAATTGTCTTCACTCTCATAACATACATTATAATCATTCTTTGGATTTGCATGCAATATATAACATTAATTCCTTTCGATCTGGATCATGGGGTTAAACAATAATGAGGATCGGAGCAGTATATATATTGTATTAATCCACTCATACTTCATCTAAAAATTATCCAAAAAAATTAAGGAATGTTACCGTCTTCTAATTTCTTTTTCCCCTATCTTTTTGTCTTTTCGATCTCATTGTACAAATGAGTCACATGAAAAAGAATCGCATTTAGATCTCATTGTACAAATGAGTCACATGAAAAAGAATGGCATTTAAATGATTTTTTTTTTTTTGAATAAATAGATAGTTCACTAATATTTAATCATCTGTACATAAAATATAATGGTGAGCTCGGACCACCACTACTTGAATTGCTGACTTACGTATCATCTAAAACAATCAATTGACATGACCCAAGAAAATCCAATCCTGATCTAATCATTAAAAAATGCACATTTTATCGAGCAATAAATCCTGCAACTGCGCGCGCCACCTTATTGGCATCTTGGAGAAGAGTCATCAGCCTTCTAATGGCATCAACAACTCATACCCAATGCCGCCAAACATTCCTCTTCACCATTAATTCAACTTGATGGCTTCTAAACAATCCATCTCCACTCACACCTGCATCCAGAAACGTAGCCAGGAATTGATGCACGGTTTGACTAATTTTAGCTATTCAAAAAAATTGCGAATAACTCTTTTTTTTTCTTTTTTTTTAAGGTTTGGAACCCAATTGGGGGCTCATCCTCACGCCTTTATGAGAAGTTTTAAATGCGCACTCCTAATTACTTAAAACACACTCCATACTTAATACACCACCCATTTGATTTCTCATTCTAATCTATATCTATATTATTATTAAGAGAAGAGGTTTGCTCTCCAAAACTGAAAAATTTGACGAATATAACCCTCTAAGAGCATCTTTAGCAGACTCTCTATTTTTGCTACTTAGCTATTTTTGAGAGCATGTGTTTAGTTTTTTTATCTATTTTAGCAGCTGTACCAGACTCCTAAGTAGCTCTCTATTATAACTTTTAACTATCTCGCTCCTAAATATAGAGAGCGAGATGAGACTCTCTATAATTTAATGAGTTAATTACATATAAGTGCATCTTTAAATGTTTTTTTAGCTATAAGGCCACAAACTAATTTTTTCCCTCATAAGGCCACTATATTAAAAATAGTGTTATATTTTGGATATAAAAACTAACATATTTACATAAATGCCACTAGAGTAAAAAGTCAACAACCATTCTCTCTCTTCTCTCTGGTGAGGTCTCCGGTCAACTCTGGCCGACATCCGACCAACTTCCGGTAGGTCTCCGGCGAACTCCGACGACTACAAAAGCTACTGTTACTAACACCAAAAGCTACTCTGGTGAGATTTCCGGCAATCTCCGGCGAGATCACAAAGTTATTATCACTAGCAATAAAAGCTACTATCACTAGCAACAAAAGCTACGTTGGTGAGATTTCCGGTGAGGTCACAAAATCTACTATCACTAGCAATAAAAGCTACTGTTACTAGCAAAAAAAACTACGCTGGTGAGATTTCCAGCGATGTCACAAAAGCTACTATCACCAGCAACAAAAGCTATTGTCACCAATAAAAGATACGCTCAAAAAAATCAAAAGCCACTAACACCATTAACAAAAGCTACTGTCACCAACACAAAAAGATACTCTCACCAGCAACAAATGGCTACTGTCAACATCACCAGTAACAAAAGCTACTATCAAGCAAAACAAAAACTACACTAACCAACACCAAGACCTACTCTCACAAAAAACCAAAAGCTACTACCAAGTAGAAAAAAAAAAAGCTACTCTCATAGGCTGAGAAAGTTATTCTCAAAGACTAACAAACCTATAGAAATGTAAAGTATACAACAAAAAGAAAAATGCTACTGCAATCGAGAAAAAAAAGCATATTCAATGATGCAAAAAGTATGCAGGGTTCAACAATGATATAACTATGTAAAAAGCTACTTCCACAGTTGTAAAAAGTCACTACCATAGTTGTAAAAATCTATTACAATAGTTGTATAAAGCTACTGTCAATATTGTAATGCTACTGTCATTTTTCATATGGCCTCCGTTGAAGTTTCTTGTTGTCAAGCTCTACCACACTACACTAACCATAAGCATTATTTTGCCACCTACAGCACCAAGCTTCATTTCAACATTTCTTGGTTGGCCGAATAATCTTTTGGTCAATAGAGGCTTCACTACTCAAATTCACATGATTTTCGTAATCAACCACCGCCAATGCATATGGGAAGAATTCTGCGAGAACAAAAATACAACAAAATAAGCAATCTTTATCAATTAGATAATAAAAAACAAGCAATCTAAAAGCTACTGATATAGAAACATAAAGCTACTATAACACATGTAAAAAACTACTAGACTGATAATAAAAAGCTACGAACATATATACTGATGGCAACAAAACCAACTGATTATCCATATTGATAGTGTAACACAAATCTCAAACAAGAAGGGCTAGAGATACGAAATCTCGACAAAAGAAAATTGAGTTTCTCCACAAAATCTTGATTTTCAATTTGATAAAAGCTACTGGAATCAGCGTTCAAAGATACTAACATAAGCATAGACAGCTACTATCATTGTGTTGGAAAGTCATTTTAACAGTTATAGAAAACTACTGACATAGAGAATGTGGCACGCAGCTTGTTCACAAAATCTTGAATCTTAGTTGCACTCAGTATCCTATTCAATCAAACACTATCCCAATTATCACTAAAACCCATACAACTAAAACATGTAAATTATAGAATAGAATAGAATGCCAAAGTGGATAAGTCCAATACCTTACGAACACTCTTCAATTCAATAATAAGTTCCTGTGGGAGCCATTGACTAGCGAGCACTACCTTCTCTTGTAGTATAATAATCACAATAAAAAATTGTTCATGCTATGCAAATCAAGAAATTCATAAACATAACCAGAAGAACATCAATTTGAACACTCAAATCCCGATATATACATATACACAAATTGATGCTATCAAAGTTATAATCGGATTTCTTACCTTCAAATCACAAAATCAAACAATTTTAAAACTCAACTTTCCAATTCATGCTCCAATTTCAAATTACAGAATAGAAAAAAGTAGATAGGAATCCATTTCTAAAGTACCTTCACTAGAAGATTTTGAGCGACGGAGGTAGGAGATCTGGAAAATCAGAAGATATTGGTAGCAAATCGGAAGGTACCTAGTTGGTTCAGATCCACCGCGTTCTTGATCTCGATGATGTCCTTGGCCTCGAGCCTCTTGGCGAATTAGAGTGGAGCAGCACCATCACGCCGGCTCCAAGAAGATCTGTGATCGATGAAAGTGAGAGATAGAGAGCACCACGCCGGTCATCTCCGGAATTGGAGGTGCAGACCAAGATGTGATCTGTGATCGAGGAGAGAGAGGGACCGAGAGAGCGTGGAGGTGCAGACCAAGATTTGATCTGTGATCAAGGAGAGAGAGCGTCGTGATGGAATCGGAGGCAGAGATCGAGGAGAGAGAGAGAGAGAGAGAGAGAGAGAGAGAGAGAGAGAGAGAGAATAACTGGAACTAAAAATTAAATTGTAGACAGGTGAGGGTAAAATAGGTATAGCATAAAAATGAGCTGGTGGTTTTGGGCCCCAAAGTAGCCTTATATGTACAAAACAATTTAGGTGGCCTTATGACTAATATAAGTCTCAAAGTGACACTTCTTTGTAATTTTCTATAATTTAAAACATTCCTTTTAAGTTATTTTATGTAATTTATAAATACATTTAAACTATTTAGTCTTCATTTAAAAAATAATATAAATTCAAAATTAACTCAAATAGAGAGCATTGATGCAGACATAATTCTAAAGTGGCTAGCTAAATAACGTTTTAACTACTTTAGCTAAAATTTGACTCAAAAATTGCTAGCATTGCTAAAGATGCTCTAATATTAAAAAACTTTAGAAACTGAAATAACCAACAGGGACAATAATGTCAATTTAAAAAAATTAAAAGATATTAAATTCCTTAAAATAAAATAAATAGTAGTTATTGTTGTAGAAAACTGGTTTGATTAAGAAACTACCCACTTCCTTGCAAAAAAAAGCACCCACACACAGAGTGTGGCACATGCTAGTATTTTACTAAATACACAACTCAAAGTACCTAAAATACCCTTAATCTCAAAAATAATGAAATATCCTACTTTTAGATTATATTAAGGTTACTATTTAATATGAATAGTATATTCTAGTATATTGTCATTTTGTAAATGACAATATTGATTACTTGTGTTAGTTATTGAGAAATCCATAAAGATTTATTATTGTTCCCTTTAAATAGATGCATACTACACTCCAAACACACCCTATGGGTGTGGATAATTACGTGGGAATTTATTCTACAGAATGTGGAGAAAATTGCTGCACATATTTTGTTTTTGATTTTTTTTTTTATTTGTGAATTGACCATTTTGTCTTTTTCAAATGTTTCAGTTCAAATGTTTTTTAATATTTGAGTGATATTTAGGTAAAATTTTTCTGTTTTGGCTGACAAACTATGTTCTCTTAGTAATAGTAAATACATAGATTTTGTATTATTTGAGTTCTCATCCACCAAACACCATGTTAATCAAGTATAAAATTATGAGTTGAACATTCAACCAAAACTATACCAGTAGTTTCTCCATAGTGGCGGAACTAAAAAGTTGTCATTAGAAGGGCCAAACAAATTAACAATTACAAAGTTTTTTCACTTGTGATGTTTTATATTAGAAAATAAATTGATTAATCATAACTCTTAGAACAAAAAAAGAAATTAACTAAAAAATGGGAGCAAAGCGATATGTTTTAAAAATATTTGATGCCATTTATTTTGAAATTCTAAATATTATGGTTTCTAACCTCATTTTTATTTAAGGAAAAATTAAGAGTTTTTGTCTATTTACCCCATTTCTAGAGATTTTTTTCCCACTTACCCCATTAAGTTTTCTTAGTTCTCTCTTATCCAAAACACTCTAAGGAGATCTTTCCTAATACCTCATTAAGATTTTTTTTTTGTTTTTTTTTTTTAATACCATTTTACCCTCACCTTTGTTACTTAGAGAGAGAGAGAGAGAGAAAATGGAAGTGAGAGAAACCGTAGGGGACTTCGCCGGATTTCCGTCACCGGTCGCTGGATTCCGGTCAACTTTCACCGGATTACGGTCACTGGCCGCCGCCTAACGGACTTTTCTGAAAACCTCACCGGAAAGGTTTATTGCCCCCAATAGACATCTATTGCCCCTCAATAGAGAGGCAATAGATGTCTATTGCCCCCTAATAGACGTCTATTAGGGGCTAATAGACATCTATCAGCCATGTATTGCCCTCCAATAGGACTTTTAGTAGCTAGAATGATAATTAATCTCCTTAGATTTAGACAGATAAAACTTTGGTTAAAGAAAAAAAAAATTATATCAATCCAAAACGTCTATTGCCCCCCTATATACATTCAATTTTTTTTTCCTTCTGCCCCATTACTTAAAAAAAAAATTCTGATTTGGGCACCCAAGAGCTAGACGTTTCTTGCCGGTACTTCGCTCTCCGACTCCAAGTTCGTCGTCTTCAAGTAGCTTTGACCGGAGCTCCACCACCTTCCACTCACTCGCTCACCGACGTTTCTTAGTCACTCAACAACCTCAAGCCAACACAGAATTGAACCAATTGAAACCGTTAGAACCGAAAACCAAATTTGAATGATTCTGATTGAATCTATCAATGGCGGTGAGAGAGAGAGAGACAGAGAGGTCAAGGTGAGAGAGAGAGGAGGCGATGACCACCGGTCGCTGCCATCCTTTGGGACCCCCTGCCTAGAGCCCCCTCGACACCTGCACAAAGCGTGACTGCATGCCTGCGGTTACCGGAATTCAATTCAGAGCAGCCTGAGGTCGCCTTCGTGGTGAGGCAGAGTTCTAGGAAGCCAGAATTTGGTCTAGCTTGTTGGCGCGCGGTGCTAGTTTGAGGAGAGAGAGAGAGAGAGAGAGAGAGAGAGAGAGAGAGAGAGAGAGAGAGATGAGGTAAGTGGGAATAAAATGTAATTTATTAAATAGGTTAAGGGTAAAATTGTCAATTTGCTTCAAATTGGGTTAGTGGGAATAAAGATTTGTTGCTGGGGTAAGTGGAACAATTTTAGCTGATTTTGGTACTTTGGGTCAAGGACCCAAAAATTAAATTAGATAGTTTCTAACTTATTCTTGTATTAAATTGGGAGGCCATGTATAGAAATTCGTTGTGTTTATCTAACTATTTATACATCAATAGAATAATATAAGGAAAATATGACTATTTTTTTCTTCTTCTAATGCATAGATGTTTGTTTTGGTCATTTAATCTATCTACAAACTAAATTGAAATATAAAATAATAGAGATGTGTATTTAAAATTTCTACGCCTTTATTATTAAAAACATACAAATTTTTTTTTTTTGGGGGGGGGGGACATAAAACCAAAATCTCATAAATAAAAAATTACAAGCACAAATCTAACTTAATCGTACCCTCCGATGCCCTCTAACTTCAAATTCAGCAATCACTGAATCATTATCAATACTGTCAACAAACTCTTTTTCAATGTAGAGAACCATCAAATCATCAAGAAAGTCATCTTCCATCTTATTTAGAAGTTTGTTCTTTATGATGTTCATTGATGAAAATGCTCTCTCTGTTGTTGTTGTAGAAATTGGCAGAGTCAAAATAAGGCAAATCAACATGTAAATCAACCTATAATATATATACATACATTTCAAAATAAATCAAACCAACAGAATAGACATAGGCACATAGCATAGCATAGCATAGACGACATCTGCTTATATTGATAACTAGATAACCAAATTTAAATTTATCAATAAAGAAGCTATAACATAGAAACCACGACATCTGATTATATTCAATAATTTTCTAATTGAGAATACAATGAATCATATTGAGATCTAATTTCATTCCCTTTTATATTCACCAACTACATGTCTCTTTTTATAATATATTAATTTGTTAATATTGCAAAGCAATTCAAGTCATGTGAAACGATATCACTCTATGAGAACTTCTCACAAATATGACAAGTAAGAGGGAAATCAGTAATGCAAAACATATTGACATATTCGGTCCTCCACAAAAGATATAACCCAAATGACCAAATCAGTGAAATCACTTTCTAAGATAATAAACAATCAAACACCAAAACAATCAAACTCATCAACAACCCACAAACTACAAACCTCAGATCAACCAAAAGTCCAAAACCCACACAAACGATCAAAAACAAAGAGTCAAAGCTATGGGTAATCATTAATTCCTTCTATTCATTAAAGGGTACGAAGACATTCATTTTTACCTGGGATTCTAGGAAGCAGACTAGCATAGGGTTTTGCAGCTTTTGCTTGTCGTTGGAATAGGCAAAGAGGCCTGAAACAGGAAGGGACTCAAACGTAGCTGCGTAGAGGGGTGGAGGTGGCTCGGTGGCTGACTGGCGGGACTAAGTGGCTGAAGGAGTCGTGGCTGGAAGGCTGGAAGCGGCTGCGGGAGAGTCTGAGAGTGTGTTGACCTACAACATTAGTATAATTTTTTTATTTATTTGGGCTATACCCCTACTTGGCAGCTTTTGGCCCAAAATTTCCCTTGGGCTACAGCCCAAGTAGCCCTAAGCATAACTATGTCCCTGCCTCCATCGAACCTTCTTTCCATGACAAATTTGAACCTCATCTTAATAGTTAGCAACTCAGAAGGTAATGGAGAAAGTTGGTGGTAAAGTTTTTTAGCCTAACTGCTCCATGCAGGCATGCGTTATCCCTAACTCATTTTTGACAACAGCACTTGCTCCACACAAATTTAATTTAGGGTACGGCTATTGTCACCTTACTAATTACTTTGTTCACCCTATAAGTTTCTGGTTTATTAAAAGACTATAATACCCTAATATAAAATCACAATAAAGGACAATAACTTATTAAAAATTACAATTTATTTTTGGGAAAAAGATGCAAACAGTACCTGACCTTTGGCCCATTAGTAACTTTAGTACTTGACAAAAAAAAATATCACTTTAGTACCTAAAGTTCAAACCCCGACCCAACTTTAGTACCTAAAACACTATTGGCCGTTACGGCGTTAGTCAACTGTCAAACTTTGAGGGTATTTTCGTCCTTTCACTAAATTTCTTCTTCTTCCTCAAGCTCTTCCTCTTCTTCCTGGGCCGGGTCACCCTTTTTTTTCTCTCTCTTTCTCTCTTCTTCCTTTTTTCTTTTCTCTCTTCTTCTTCCTTCACCTGCTAGTAGATCGAGGGTGGGCAGACTGCAGGTGAGATCGAGGGTGGGCGCTGGTGGGCAGGCTGCAGGCTCGCTGCATGGGGTGGGCTACGTAGGCACGGGACGCGGGGCTGCTGATGGATCGAGGGTGGGCAGGCTGCAGGGCGAGATTGAGGGTGGGCGCTGCAGGCTTCAGGCTTGCTGCGTGGGGCGGGCTGGCAGGCGCGAGACGCGGGGCGGGGCTGCTGATGCGGGGGCAATATCGCGGAGGGCGATTGGGTGATGCTGGGCAGCGACTGGGCATGGCGGGCGACTGGGTGAGGTTAGGCAGCGCTCGGCCTGGTGTGCTGGTCTGGCCGGCTGTGGGGCTTCGCGGCAGGGGCTGCTACAAGGTGGGTAGGGCTGGAGAGGAGGAGGTGCTGCAATGCTAGAAGAAATTTTTTTTTTTGGTCTGGGGTGGCGGCAAAGAAAAATTTTTTCTTCTAGGGTTTTGGTTTTGGTTTTTGTGGAGGAGGTGGTGGGTTAGAAGCGTCGGCGAGAGGAATGAGGGTTCTGGCGGTGGTGGTAGGTGGTCATTGATAATGGTTAAGGAAAGAGAGAGAGAGAGAGAGAGAGAGAGCTCTGGAAGAGGAGGTTAAAATATATATATATATATAAATATATATATATATAATGAATTAACTATGAAAGGACGAAATTACCCTTCAATATATGCCACCTGTCAGACGCCGTTATTGAGTTAACGGCTCCAGGTACTAAAGTTGGGTTGGGGTTTGAACTTCAGGTACTAAAGTGATATTTTTTTTTTTGTCAGGTACTAAAGTTACTAATGGGCCAAAGGTCAGGTACTGTTTGCATCTTTTTCCCTTTATTTTTCTTATTACACCTTATAGAACACGTACTTAAATTTCATTCTTAATGTTTTCGTTTATCATTAAACCCTAAAACTTTGTTTCTTAGCAATCATTATTTGCAATCATTCTCATGTTGTGCTAATAACTTTGATGCCTCAAAATATATTATATTCTAATGGAGTCTGAAAACACCTATTTGGAGCCTAAAACCATTTTTGTTTTCATGTTTCTTTGTTTATTAGACGGATTGACTGAGAGACACGAGTAGAAAGCCAAAAGAAACTAAGAGAGACGTGGATGAAGCCAAATAGAAAAAGAATTTAGTTAAACTTTACATTGGAAAAGAATATTTTGGGTACAGGCGTACAACAAATAGGTGAGCATAGTAAACTTGCAATTAAAAAAATATAGGACTAGCTTTAGGGCTAAAATCACTTTGGTCCCTGACTTTTTTTTTTAATCACGATGGTCCCTGCACTTCCAAATTACACCAACCTAGTCCAAAATTTGACTTTGACTTGAAAGATGACGTCATATGCTGAGTTGGAGCCGATATAAGGGCCCACTTTTCTGATTTTAAACACCCAAAGAAGGGCAAAATGGTCATTTCTAATTTAATCTAATTTCTATTTTTTTAAAAAAAATTCTCTTCATTTTCTCTCTTTTCTTCTCTTTCTCTTGCGCTCTCTCTCTCTGACTGTCTCTTCCTCTCTGCAATTTCATCTGAAACAAAAGCAACTCCCTTCTGTGAATTTTGAACTCCCATTGGGTGCCAAAAATAGTTGTACACCAACATTACCACTATCACATTTCTCCAGATAACCCACTTCTGCAGCATTTTGAGCTTTAAGAAGAAAATGTCCTGCTTGGACTGCGGTGGAGATGCATTTTGCTTCTACTGCCGCTCCTCCAGACACAAAGACCACCAAGTGACCTAGGTCTGGTTAATTATATTTCCACCAAGGAGGTCCTTTAGCAGGTTGGGGACGAAGCCAGTAACTAAGGCCAAAAATCAACTCCGACAACCACTATCGCTGCTGTGCATAGTAACTACACGGTAGTCAGCCATTGCTCAAAACCTAACTTTCTTCAAATCTCATCCAAACTCAAATTCAAGTATGCAGAGAGGTAAAGCTCGAAGAATTGACCAACTTTCATACCTGAGTTGAAACCAAAGGTAGCCGGAAATGGAAGAAAACTCACCGTGAAACCCCTACACCATCTCCTTCAATTCTCACTCATGCTTCGTTTTTGGGACAATCCGACACCATAGGGATGTCCACGATATCAAGAGGAAGCTTCGGCCATCGTTGAGACTTCACGAACTGGCCAGAATCGGAAAATTTGCCGGCGAACCTGAGAAGCTTTCGGGCTTCGATTCTCTTTCACTGAAGCTCTTCTGTGAAAACCAAAGTAGGATGACAGCGGTGTCGAGAGGAAGCTGTGGCCATCGATATGTCGTCGGCGGGGATGGTGGTGACGACGGCGGTCATTACCTCGGAGATGAGGGGGTTGGAGAGGGAAACGTCGTCATTTTGGGAGATGAAGGTTTGGTGGCAATAGTTGAAGTGGTGGGAATGGGAGTGGGAGAGGCGAGGGTGTAGAGGAAAGGAGGAGGAGGAGGAGGGCGGAGATCACGGCTCATATCAGGTTTTGGGTTATGCGAATTGGGAGAGTGAGACAGAGCGCAAGAGAGAGAGAGAAGAAAAGAGAGAAAATGAAGAGAGAAAAAAATAGAAATTAGATTAAATTGGAAATGACCATTTTGCCCTTCTTTGGGTGTTTAAAATCAGAAAGTGGGCCCATATGTCAGCTCCAACTCAGCACATAACGTCATCTTTCGAGTCAAAGTCAAATTTTGGACTAGATTGATGTAATTTGGAAATGCAAGGACCATCGTGATTAAAATAAAAAGTCAGGGACCAAAGTGATTTTAGCCCTAAAGTTCAAGGGATTAAACTGAATTTAGTTCAAAAATATATGTAGGGTAAGAAGAGAATGTAGGGTAAACAAAGTAGTTAGTATGGTAGCAATAACGGCACCTTTTAATTTATGGTGTATTGAAATGATTACTTGTGAATCACATATCACTAAAGAAAAACTTAAGGGAAAATTACTGGTCACACCCTGTACTTTGGGTGCGACGACAGTTCAGTCTCTAACATTCTAATTTTAACAAATAACTCCCCAGACATTCAAACCTCAAACAATTTAGTCCAAAATGACAATTTTACTCTCTCTCTCTCTCTCTCTCTCTCTCTCTCTCTCTCTCTCTCTCTCTCTCTCTCTCTCTCTCTCTCTCTCTCTCTCTCTCTCTCACGATCTGGCTAGATCCATTGACAAACCAAAAATACAAGACATAGCACAATTGCTCTCAGGTCCAAACTCGTTGATGATACCAGCGACATATAGAATTGTAAAGTACTAACAATCTCTAGAGTGAGAAGAGTTACCATCAACGGCGATCAACTGTTGCTGAACCTTGAAGTCGGCGGCCGCACAAGCGTCACAAGCGGAGAGATCAGTGAGGTCTATTCTACAGGAAGAATCGAGTGCACTGGTGCCATTGAGTTTGGGAAGACTCAATATGGGCACAGATATTGATGGGGATGAGAAACTGTGGTGACGAAGCTTCAGAGGTCTTCTTCGCATGGTGGCAATTCTTGGAATAGGAGATGCAGTTGAGGTTGATGGCGACGGCAAACCACAACTCTCCGAGTTCACAATTCCGGCGGACGATTTGAATCTTCCGGCGCCGTTTTTCTAAGCTGAGAGAGAGAGAGAGAGAGAGAGAGAGAGAGAGACCTAGTGTTCAACAATGAGGAATCCAGTCGAAGAAGAGGATGTGGGGCGATGACAAGGCTTTCTAATTCGTTCTGAGATTATGACGACGAATGGCAATGGTGGGTGGAGAGCAGGTAAGCAAGATCGGAGTAATCCTATGCTCGGACGGAGATGGCCTCGTGATTGGTTCAAGTTGGAGTCACAGGATCGAGTGGCGGCTTCGCTGGGATCTATTGGTTTTCGTTCGGATTAGGTCGATTTTCGCTCTAATCAGATTGCTCGAATCGAGATTGGGATGTCTAGCTCCAATCTAAGGAGGGTGGTGTGTCTTTGCCAAGATGGTGGGGATGATGGAGGGTGGAATGGTCAGATCGCCTTCCATGGCGTCAAGTTGGCGACGGGACGACGAGGGAGGCTCAGGCAAGAGAGAGAGAGAGAGAGAGAGAGAGAGAGAGAGAGAGAGAGAGAGAGAGAGAGAGAGAGAGAGAGAGAGGAAAAAAAAAGTGAGGGGTAAAATAGTTATTTTAGACCAAATTGTGTGAAATTTAAATGTTTGGGGAGTTATTTGTTAAAATTAAGATGTTAAGGACTGAACTGTCAAGACACCTAAAGTACAGGGTGTGACCAATAATTTGCCCAAAACTTAAATAGGCGGAAGTAAATATCAATCTAATTTGGAAGTCGTTATATTGTAGTTTAAATACTACTTGTTCTGTTTCTGTTTAATTTAAAAAAAAAAAACAAAATATTTGGTTAGAAACGATTTTTTTTTTTTTTTTTAAAGGGCTGGTGCAGCTACCCTAAAGCCTTGATTAATGAAACTGTCGAATTACAAGAGGGGGACTTTGAGCCTAAACCACTTATTACAATAAGCATTTAGAGAACGTCCCAAAATGATATCAGGAGTCTCTACAAAATACATGTATTTTAACAAGCACCAATTAGTAAAGTGCGCACTACTGGCTACTCCATTTATTTTGACATAACAGTGACTTACCAGAAAGATAACTCGATTACAACGAAGCATAATTAGTATAATCACAGGTTTCCCACTATGTTGCTGCTGAAAAATAATTCCGACGACACTTAATTTCTGATTGGTATCATACGCTACCTTAGGAATTAAGGAGGGAGTGGGAGAACCATTTTCAATGGATGTCTATTGTGCACTTCCCCTTCTCAATCTCAAGGAATTGTAAGCCAATTATGTATCATTCACACTGCTGAGTTGAAGTTTGCTAAAAAACATTTACTTCTTTCTCTTCAATGTGATTAACTATAATGTCTTATGAGTAATTTGCTCCGCAAGGCACGTACGTAGGGACAAAATTTTTTCCAGAAAACAGGTCTAGCTAGCTAGAAACTACAATAGTTTTGCCGGAAATTAATCTGACGAAATAAAATATTGTAATGGACGTTCCAATTGATTAAGATGCTCTGCATTATAATAGGGAAACAATCAATTGCATATCTTGCCCTAAAGTCTATATTATTATTGTACGTCCTTTTTCTGATGTTCGTACCAACCAAGCGAGCTAATGCAGCCAATGTTGGTCAATCCAAATTAAGCTAATAATACAAAATTAAACGTTTCAAATAATAATACAAAATTTAATTGCATCAGTTTCTAATACGTGTCTCAATTATTGAAACTAGCTTTCTCTTTTATATTTCCATACCTAGCTAAATTATTGACCAGAAGCAAATGATCACTTGCAAATATAGGCAAGGCAACAATATCATAATTGGATGGATATAGCACCAAGTCATTTCCAAGAGCCTATATATCTATTCAAGTCTATGCATGATGTTGCAAAATTACAATCCAAATCTAAATCAAGTGTTATGTCATTATCAAAGCCGGAGACACAATTTAGTATAGTACTGCACAATATATTATATACATATCTGTCTTGATCATCTTCCAATTCTTATCACAAGTGTATAACTTTTGCGTACCAAATAGAATCTCATCTGAACACTTCAATTGACCAGGCCAGGGGAGCTTCAGAAAATAGATCCTACAAAAGTGAAAGAAAAAAAAATACTAATGATATATTCGATAATGCATGAGCTGGGCAATGAAGTATCCAATAGAGTATACGTCTATCCATGAACTCTACAACGAATAAATAACCAAACGATTTTCATTTTTTTTTTCCATTGATAACCTAATAAGTAAAACATAAATCACTGTGATTTTTTTTTTTTTTAAGGAGTTTGGAACTCAACAAAGGTGGGAGGCTCAGCCCTATATACCTGACTTATTGTATTAAAATTTAACATATACATCGAGATAGACATAAAACTTTGACCTTTAGCATTAGTACATGAATCCTAATAGAATACGTACATCCCGAATAATTGCGGGAGACTCATCTAACCAATAGTGATTAAGATAATTCGTACTAGCAAGGTGAGATAGTCACTGTGATTGTGTTATATGTTCATATGAAAGTATCAGCTTTGGCAAAGTATTAAGACAGATTAATTTTGTCGTCAATACATGTTTAAATATGACCTATTAATGATTTTTTTTTAAAGGATGACTTATTAATAATACAATAAAAATTAACAAACAGGAAAAATGTTTTGCGGCGGAAGGTATTATCATGGAAGAGATCCAGACTCTGTTAAGAGACCTCCAGATCTCTGTGGTTAAGCATACGTCACAGGATAATAATAAGGCAGCCCATGCTATTGCAAACTTTGTAGCCCGAGAGGAAGGGCAAGTATTATGGTTAGAGGATGGGCCTTCTTGGCTCATGTCCATCACTGAGAGTGAGAGGCCTTTAACCGAGGTAGAAGAGAGGGAAATGAGTAGTGTTTGTATCCCTAGTGTGTTGGGTGATACTGAGGCTACACCGAGTCATTCCCGAATTATGTAATTTTGATTTTAGTTAATTAAGTTTTATTAATTCTAAAAAAAAAAAACAATAAAAGATATCGAGTACAATCTATTTTTTATTGTTAAAATTATTTGGATCGATACAAACTAATATTATAGAATATGAAGATTCCATAAAAAAAAAAAAATTTTAAAGCCCACAATTATAAGCGCTGAATATGAGTAAACCTATTAGGTCCGATGCATTTTGAGATAGAACCACACTAATTTTACACAAAATGGTCAAGTGAGGTTAAGTATACATTCCATTTTTTGTGATACTGCTAAGAAGGTTCACAAATACTTATAAAAGTTCTCTTGGCTTTCATTTGCGAACACAAAAGATGAGATGAGAGGATAATGAAGTAGAAGAAAAATGAGGTGGTAGTGTTTACTGTTAAAAGAAAGAATAACTGTGACTAGTGTAGGTTTGGCCAATTACACGTCTTTTGATGAAGCTAGCTAAGCTAGGGCTCCGCTCTCTGGCGCGATCTGGCAGTAGTCGTCTGGGCTTTCCCTCGTTTTCTTGTGCTGATTTGACTGAATCCAGTGGGGACACATACGCCAACCTTTCTCTGACCTACCTTAATCCTCTCCTTTTTACATGGAAGCAAGCTTTGAATGCCATAACCATCCCGGCCCGCCGGCATCCTAAATAACTAAACAGATCATTAAATGGATGTATAGCTCTTTTCCGGCAACCCGAAACTTACCGGGCATTCGTTTCAAATCAAAGTGAATAGTATCCGTATTATACAATTCCGACAACGACGAGGTGACCAAACCCCACGGGGGCAATGCTACCGTTCAGACGCAGACACGTGTCAAACTTCACTACAGTTAACCCAAAAAATGAGAGATCTCTCTCCTCTTGTTCTCGTCCGTTTAGAATCAACCTTGCTTTGTAAAACCAGCATCAGATTTTGGAACTGAACCATTATGAACATGTTGAAAAAGAACCTAAACTTCCCTCGCTCATTTTGGAACTTTCTTTTTTTCCTTTTTATCTGAGATTTTTCTAATGGCTGGTAAAAGAACCAAAAAAAGAAGAATGAAACTTCTTCACCAATGAGAGGATAAAGAGAAAGTTGGATCTATTAGTTGGAAATAAGAACATCAAAGCAGTGAGTTTGTGATAGTTGGATAGGTTGGAAGTAGGGGCTGATGAGAGAGAAAGGTTGGTGTCTACGGGTAGGGGAGACAGAGAAACCAAAATGTGCCAAGGGTAAAACTGGAAATAGATGACTGATCTACTGGTACTGACTGATCTGCTCATCTCATGCAAAGGTGCAGCAGGAGCTGATAATCGAGGAAGAGTGGGGCCTCGGTCAAATCTGGGGAAAGGACAGAGATTGGAAAGCGAGATAGGAACAAAGGCGGGTTCGTATAAAAAAGAAAAGGCCGGTTTGGTTTAGAGGGAGAGAGATAGAGGGAGTGTGTGATAATATTGTGGGCGGGGTAGGGGTTAGCTCAATCAGCCTCTCAACCTCAGCCTGTTTTGTATGTCCATCAAAGGTCACCAAGGAAGGTACGTGCCAACACCACCAACCAGCAAGTTAGCTAGGTCATTTTCTTTCCTTTTCTTTCTCTCGTCACCATCAGAATCTGGGAAAACCGCTTTTCTTTTGGCGTCGTCATCTAACGCCGCTGTTTTTCCTCCGTCCTCCACGTCAAGTTCTACCACCCTACGGCCTCGGCTACGTCATTATCATTCTACTACACCGTTCGTTCTGGTCTTAGAGAGTACAAAGCATGAAAGCTAAGTAGCTAACGACAGTCATTATCTCTATTATTCACTTTATAATTTTAACAAGAATGTGCTCGAGGACGTGTGGCGAAATTATTAACCGGATGAGTGAAACTTAGCTAGCTAGCTAGCTTGACGATGTTGTTGATTTATTCACAACGGTGAAATTACACTAAATACGCCACTAGCTCTCGGATTAGAAGATCTTTCAAACAATAGACGACAAATGCAAATGCATGAATAATATTTTCATTTTCTTCGTTGGCCGCCCTTGCTCTGAGTGTTGCCACCATCTTAGTTTGCCGTGATTTCTTTCTTGAGATTGTAGCACATATATTGTTAAGATTATTTCTTAGCCGGTAAGATTTGCTGATATGGAGCATACATATAAGCAATCCTCACTTTGTCTCAGTAATCGTTCCATCAAAAAGACTTTTTCGAAGATATTTAAAAAAATTAGTGTAATTCGACTTTTGCTCTGCTAGGGTTTTCTCTCTAGCTGAAACACTGATCGAGTGTTCCGTAGCCATGGTGGAGGAGGGAGCGGCAACTACTCTCACCCTGTCGGAAGAAGCCGTGGTGAGCTTGGAGGGGGCTGGAGATTTGATCCATGACCCATTTTTTTTACTTGTGTGGCCGGTTGCTATCCAAGAAACTGGTGGTCGTACCGTCCTTCTTGGCAGCGATCTCCAGGGTGTGGCTGCTAAAGGAGAAGGTCTTGATCCGTGAGGAGGAGGGTGGCATCTTTGTGTTCCAATTCAAAGATCAGGAGGAGAAACACTGCATCCTCAATGGAGGACCATGGTTTTATAGCAACTCGATGCTTCTACTAACGTCCATACGATGGTGTTAGCGCTTTGTCGAACGTCCAGCCGCACTCCCTCGAAGTTTAGGTTGCGGTGAAGGGTTTGTGTGTTGCCATGCACAATGAACGAGCTTTGAATTGTATATGAAGTTTTCTAAGGAGCTTTATTAGGACTGATCTGGTGGCGCTGCAGAGGAAGGATTCCATCTAACGAATCTGACTTAGTCATGACATGCGGCAGTGGATATGGGCTCGAAGGGAGTTTCGCTTCTCGTTGGACTTATCTGTCGAATTGGAATTCCATTATGAGAAGTGTAATGGCATTTGCAAGGCATGTAGCTTCTTTTACCATGGCGGAGTGAATTGTGACAGAGGCCTAGTAGTGGAGGCTGTTGTGATGCTGGCCTTGGATCTACAGGTGGTGGCGAACTCAAAGGTGGTGACGGTCCGAGATTCCGAGTCGGATGGGCCGGTTCTGACCTTCGGGGCTGATGACAGTAACTGATGATGGGCCGCGTCTCGGGGCGGAGGCGGAGATTCATGCATCTGCTACTCCTGTTTTGGTGGGAAACCCTAGCTTCAAACTAGGGTTGACTGCTGGGCTAGGAAACAATGGGCCAGGCGGATCTGTTGGACCGGATGGGCTGGACAAGATGTTGCGCTCTTTGCTTCTGGGCTTCATTCTGGTACAGGGTTGAAGGATGAGATCTTGTGTCATGCTTCGATTTTCAAGCACAAATTGTAAACAAATAACAATCGCAAATACTCCTAACGTGATGGTTCAAACATCAATACAAAACACTAGAAAAAAAATTCTTTAAATAACA